>NW_013531716.1:3120591-3358455 GCF_000836235.2 Papilio xuthus
TACGCAATTGCATATGCGTTACCTACCTTTAATCGACAGAAGAGAGGATGCACAGAAAGAAAATATTTTCCCTTTCCATGCATCCACTTCCACTTCCCATGCTTTCCTTATAAGAAAAGGGTGTTAAGAGAAAGAGGACTAAATTAGGCCTCCGAGACGCACACTCATCAGACGAAACGCGGAATTGCTCCCACTTCACGCCTGTTTTCTGTGTGGTGGTGGTATTTCACCGAACGAACCTGGCCGATTCGTGCGAAGATGTTAAAGCGGGTTCTACCACTCTTAAAATACACATATTGCGACAAACATACTAGGATACTGAGCCAAACTAGTATATACTGTGACAAGGCAAAATTTGATATTAGTTATTACGTATCTGTCATGTTCGGCGTGACAAACTTTTATATTTAAGCGTTATGACAGGAGAAGAAAAATATTGGGTTGCCCAATAAGTTCATGCCACTTTATAAGGAAAATTGAAACCCTGTTCTCGTAAATTTTTGGAAACATTTTTAAATTATATTGGTACGACTCTACACCTAAAACGTCTTTTATATTTGGCCAAAAATTTAGTAATTAGTATTTATATCAACCAATGAAATGAAATTATACACAATATAGACATTTTTGTGACGTTTGATAATGGTGGAAATCCGAAAATGAATCCACTTCAGCTACAGTCTATTGTAAGCTTCATATCGAAAATCGGAACGAACTTTCCGGACAACCTATAATGTTAATACAAAGTGTCAAATGAATGTCACAGAAGTAGTTTATTCCAAATTGTATCACAAGTATATAGAGATAGAGTTCAATTTTGTCAAATGTTACGATCTTTTTGCGCACCTTGACTGCTTCGTTACTTATGACGCTGTGGCTGCTACGATGTATTTGAGCAGGGTGAATGTGTCTATTAATTTGAGGACTTTTGTTGTACCGATATAATTGATTACTTTTGGTGTACCTATATATTTGCATATCTTGTCTGTTACGATCTATACGACGCTGACTGTACATGCTTTCAAATATAGTTCTTCTAGTGTTATAGATTTCATTATTTCGGATAATTAGTTGGCGAATACAATGTGTAATGTAAAATCTATACATAAAATGATATATTTGACTAATAAAATCAGATGACATACGTAGACTGGCTACGATGTTCTACGCGGGGTGCTACGGTGCTACGCTAATATTTTAGTCGTAGATGAGTTTTGTAATTTTTAGTTGATTTTCTATAGGTCTTGTGAAGGCATTAAATATTTTAATATAATAATTCATATTTAAACGAAATATTTTGTTAATAACATAATCAAAATGTAAACTGCCAATGCCATTATCATAATTTAATTTGAAAAACTTGATACTTTTTTCAATAATCTTTTGATCAATTGGAGAAGAAAAATATCATAGAATTAATAAATTGAAATAATCTTCTCATCGTAATTCGATTACAAAAATATCTTTTCACAAAGGTATTACCTGCGGGAAATCCTGTGTTTGGCAAATTGTTTGGTAATTTATAAAACAATCATTTGACCAGCTGTTGTGTTCAAATTTGTTTCCATATTTCATTTGTAAAGTGAAATAAAAGAAAATATGATTTGTAAAAGATTGTATTAAACTCTGTATTAATATACTACTGTGATTTTGTTATGTTTATAATAACTGTATCTTTGATAAATTAAATAGAATTTTACTTACGTTTGAAAAAATATTTCTTACTGAGTTATTACGTAATTTTGTAATATTTAAACATGAGAAAACAATTCAAACACTCTTAACTTTGTAACCAAAATGTTAAAGAAAAAAACAAATATTTCGACGTAGAATAGGTGTAGAAAAGTGGTCTCAGCTATCTTAGATATAACCATAGAGAAAACTGTACATTAAATGTAGTTTTAATATAATATATGTTTAGTTTTAGAGTTATCGCGTTTAGTACACGTTGGTCTCCAATGTATGTATGTAGTTATTTTGATGCAATTAATTTTATATTAAGATCAACAGCTTTCTATTATAAAAAATTAATTTGTCGCTTAATTTATTTTGCGTAAATATTTAAGGTCCAAATAGAATACCTTCATAATTTCCAACCTTAAAAGGAAACCACTGGGATTTGTTTCATTTGTCCCTCGAATTTAATTTAATTTACAAAGAACGGTGCCACAAGCCGTTCCTCGGAGTAATTTTGTTGTTTTGTTTACACAATTTTTATAAAATTGTTTATTCTTCTCAAAATTTAATACTTTATTGTCCTGAATTATAATTTAAATTTAAAACTATATAACACTGAATCATATGTGTCTAATATAAATATGTAAGTACAAAGTTACTTAATACATAGTAACAAAATCTATCCTCTTCATGATATTATAAGTTAGCTCATCCGGTACGAAATGTTTGCTAACTTGCCAGCTAACTTAAAGTCAGACAACCTATGCTTTATTTACTAGCTTGTTACGACTTCCGCAATGTTTCTTGTAAGTGTCTGAATATTTTGTAACGACTTACTTTTGTATATCTGGGGATCTAATACGAAAATTTGTGACACCATCATTGAAAAAAATTTTACAACGACAAATATTATACAAGTGACACATTTTGTCGATGATGTTACGATATATTCTCGCACATCGTTAGGCCTATTTTACTGGGGCCGCGGACGAGAGCGAAAGCGTGCCCGTGGTCCCGTCCCGATGCGTTGGAGGAACAGAGGGGTTTAGTGGGTATGCTTCCCATCCGGAAGAGAATCCCACATAACTACCGCGTCCCCCCCGGGGCGCGGAGTATGCATAAAGCATTCCCCTCTGAAAAAAAAGGCCTATTTTACTGAACAATGATAAATTTGTTAAACTCGAATTATTCCGTTTAGAATTATTTCAATACCAGTTTAAAACAAATAACATCATTGAAACCGATTCATCGTTGTTCTTCAGATTTTTGCGTTAAAATAAACTGTTAAGTTTTATTATATTAGAATAGATGATCATATTTATAATTCATTAACGTTTAGAATATAAATGATATAACTATTTTAGATTTCGTTTTGATTAAATCCATTATAATAATGAAAGGAGTTGCAATAAAGCGACGGTAAATTGTGCTCGGCGTCTAACCGCCTGCAATTCGTTTTTACTTGGGTTAATTAGGGCGGTTCCTTTGTGTCGCCGCGACACCGAACTTGAAATGTGTGCAAGTAATTAATTAGTCTGAAACCCTTTCACTCTGTCGGTGACAATGAACAACGCTTTTGTATACTTTGTTTCATTATCATTGTATTAATACTTGAATCGAAAAAATTGTACATCGCTTTAAGGAAATTGCGAAAACAGAATAATATGAAATTTGATACATTATTCAATAACAAAAAAAATATATTATAGAATTTTAAACATTGGGCGATCACTTGATATGGTGAATTTGCAACAGTTATCAAAAGGGGCTAATTAGACATTGGTCCTTTCAGCAATTCGTTTTAGATATTGTTTTGAATATTATCATTATAAATAAAAACTGTATTAGTTTCAACGTATGTTAAACCTTTACAATATAGTATATTAGATATACTGACATGTCCGGAACTTACCAATCAAGTTCCCAATAATACAGATGAGATAGTTTAGGCTCCCTTTGATGTTGCCGCGCTAACAGAGCGCCTGGTATATATCTGCCACAAGTGATGAGATTAAAATTAAACGAGATGTGCTCGCTATTGGTAAATGATCAGTTATTACACAGTTCCATAAACGAAGTGTATGCTTCAATAGATTCGATAATTATGTCTATAATTAAGTAATTTAGTTAATTTATACGGGTGTTTCCGAAATACGAAATCTGTCATTTGGGACGAATGATCGGTGGGTATTATTAGCCCAACGGAAAACATGTTCATACGGAAAAAGATTCTTTAAAAATAATGTATTTATTGCGAATTTTTGAACATTTAAGGATATTTATTACTTTAAAATATTACAAAAGAGATATCATTATCATCATCATCATCATCATCAGCTCACTATACGTCGCCACCGAGGGACTCGGAACCTACCCTAAGCTAAGGGTGAGTAGGCCATACTCATTGGAACAGGGCGGGATTCGAGAACCCAGGACCTGCAGATTGCAAATCAAGTGCTTGACCCCTGAGCCACCGACGCTTAAAAGATATATTTATTTTATTCAAATACCTAAAACATGAATTTTCCAACACGTATTCCGTTGCACTAAGAGGACCGAAACTAAGCAATTTGCAAACTAGATAAAGTTGAGCAAAGTTTGCTCTTAAGGGGGACATAACTGAGGTTCCTAACACGTTGTCGTAGACAATACACTATGTTGTTACAGTTTTGCTACGGAGAAAATAATCTTTATTTAAAAATATAGTTAAAAAAAATAATTAGACGCCAGACGCTAACTGTAGTTAATTTTTAGTTAAATATCTATGGATGTACTTGTTAATATTTTCCTACGATCAGTATAAAATAAATGTCAGTTTCTATTTAAAGATTTCTATTTGATAAAATGCAGAAATCTCAAAGCAATCATAAAACGCCGGAGAAAACATAAAAAGGCCCCGACTGTAAGTTTTTAGAAGTATTTTCATTTCAAACTTTATAAGTACCGTAAAGTATGTTTAAAGAAAATTTGTATTAAATACGATTATATTTATTTTCTCTCAGACTCTTATTTCTTGAATCATATATTTTTAAATATGAAGCACAAGTTTATTGCGGATTGTTGCGTCTTTTTATTTAATAATTATGATTTCATAACAAGCCATAGTTAAAATATTCCTACGTTAACCAAGTTGAATAAAGGTGAAAAATTGATTAATTAGATATCCAATGTACTATATAGGAAATAATCCGTATTAGAAATTTATTTTAATTGATTTTAGAGTACGCTATAAAGTAGTATAGATAAAGATAGCTTAATAATGACTTTACAAGTTTTAATTGCTGAAAATTACTGAATTTACAGTACGGTTGACTGAAACTACACGGGTGTTAACACAACCGCGGCCTACGTATTCACTGTTTTGTGGTTATAGATATCCAATATTTATTATATACGTTTCCGATTCTGATCGCTTTAAAGCCTGGGTTTAAATATGTAAATATTAATTAGAAACAACATTTAAACTAGAAAATATCCATTAAATACGACCAAATAGTTAAGCGACTTTGTAGATCGCCGTCATTCTAGAACCTAGATGATCTTATGCCCACCTGATTCGTGAAATTCAAAAAGAGGTGTGTTAATATTACCCAGAATCGATGACCACTTGTGCGTAGCGTAGATGTATAGACGTTTGCATGTGGAAAATGCAAGATATATGTGTCAGGACTGCGCTTAATGGGAATATTTAATGTCTGCTTATCCCTGTCTGATGATTTATGTTACTATTCTTGGAATAATATCATTAACATTCTATAAAATGTAGTAAACATGCAATTATTAGATATAGAGATGCTCTGCTATAAGATATATTAAAAATTCTCTTCATAAATTGAATCATTTAATATTTTAGTTCATAAATGAATTCAACAGTGGGAAATCGGTCGGCACGTCCTCCTTACGTATTGATCGTGCACCTCGTCCATTTAGCAAATTAAACTGCAAACGCGAACCAATATAAATTTACCATTCCCCGCCCCCTTCCCCGCCAACCCCGCCTCGCCTTTGCTGTCACTGTAATATCACATTAACCCGAAACTACGTAAGTTGGGGGCTAATGCGGTATTAATGTTATTCACAGTAATTAGCCCGAGGCAGAACGGGGTCACACTTAGTTCCAACTGTCTAAATAATTCCAAGTTCCCTTGTGGCGTGTGCATAGTTACTAAGAATCCTTTCAGCAAATTTAGGTGCTAACTAAATTATAATGTAACAACTGCGTCATTCAATTCTAAATAGACAAATAATGAGTTTTATTTAAGTGTGAAACAATACATTAATATTACTTTAAGCAAATTTTTTGTCGTAAATATCTGAAATTTCTATCCAATTTATCATTTGTCAAAGGAACTACGCCAATATTTTGTAAGCTTTGTCTAGATCAGCTTATTTTTGCGCTCTTTGATACCTCTGCCTTTATTTCTGTTTTAGATGCAATTTAATGTTTTACTATTCCTTTCTATTACGTAGATAACGTTGCAATAGTGTAACCTGTCGAAAGATACTCTTTGGAAGGTCCATTCAGTAGTCGACTTCTTAACATTGAAACATAGTTAAAATATTTTTTTTATTTTTATTTAGTTTTTAGTGCCAACATAAAGGAGTTGACACTGCAACGAATCTTTCAATCTGGTTGAATATCATCTGTTAGGTATGGCTAAGATGAAATTTGATTTACACTTACCTATTTAATTTTGTCGTTGAATTGTTGAGGCAGCACGAAGACTGCATCATCTGGCAAAGACTCCTCTTAGTTGCGTGAAAATATTTTATATATTACGCCACAGTGATTCTAAAAATTTCGTATCTGAATTTGATATTACAAATTGTGTTAAAACATTTCTAGTCAATTCCTCTGGTTAATTTTGTCATAAAACTCTTAAGCAATTGAACAACTTGTAGCTTTATCGTATTCTTCCTTTTCATTTACCTTATGTTTGTTTCTGCCCAAAGTCTAAAGTTCTGGATGTTTTGTAGTGGTCTTTTACAAGAAGTTTGTTAACACATGTATTTTTAAGCTGTACATTCCTGTCCAATACCTTGATAATATTTAGCAATGCTGTGAAGATTCCTTCAGAGGTACGTTTAGGCTTCTTCATAGAAGGTAAAAAACGTGTACAGGATCGCATCAAACAGAAATGCGTAATCTTTAGGTAATACGCGTGAGTATATGCTTGTCTGTTTAATTCAATAGTTACTTATTTTTATCTTATATTTATAATGCTAATGGAATTTAAAAAGAAAGAAACAATATAAATTTGTCACATAAATTTATTCCCAATCTTTGGACCCTATAATGCTTTAAAACTAATAATAACATAAATACAACACTGCGATAAATTAATTATATAGTTGAAACAGAGATTTATGTCGGCGACAGCACCGACATACATTCAAACCTCTGTAGTCTGTACGATATAAACAAAAACAATCTCGCCACGGCCTCAGCTCTCAACACAAGACGCGTAGAAGCAATCTCTACAAAGCAAAAGTCAAAGCTCAACTCTCAATAATTAAATCTAATCGATGATCTAAACTAGAAATCTATCATTAATTTAGTACTAATATTGTTTATTATTACAAGAATATTGACAATATATTAAACATGTCATTTTTTGCAGATATAATTTGATTATAACAAGACAAAAGGCTTCAAGAATAGTTTTAAGAATCGAGGTAAGTTTTGTGTAGCGCATTGCATGGCGATGGTGTTTGGAGACTAGGTTTGTAACAATATCATATTAAATCCTCTATCAACTTACGTCAGACTAATATAAACATCGTTAAGCTCACCACAAGTCTTCACTGTACACGTGTGCTAGCCTCTACGAGATAACGGCACACTACATTGCTCGTAGCACGTATCATGTACGTAGCACGTACGTAGTGCTACGGATCGGGTTTCGTACTCAGGGTTATAAGTTGAATAAAAATCGAATGAGGATGAGCTCAGATTTATTTGAATTAACAATGACGTCTCCAATGCCACAAAACTCCATGAAGTAAGAAAAGAAAAATTAATGAACATCTATAAAAGTTGTAATAATTATAATTAAGCTAAATTTATCACTATTTTTACAATGTCATTATGTTTTTTTTCTTAAACCACAATAACACTTTACCATTGCTCTAAAAGCATTAAATAATCCAAGTCACACAAATCTAACAATTAATTACTAACTATATATTTTGTATGGTTTACTTTGCTCGATATACAAATAGATCACCGGCGACACGCGGTCTCTCCTCACCGGGAAAATACACTTAAAACAAGAACATTAATACTGAATCCGAAGCGAACAGCTAAAAATTATTTTGGTAATTAAGCCATATTAATAATTAGTCTAAGAATTAACAATAAAAATAACATTTGAATAATGTAATTGCGATAAGTGAACAGAATGCGCGCGAGGTTCGGCCGCGTCCGACGCGCGCGACACAGTACACACTACCAATCTCCGTCTACGAAAACAACACTTAGCCGGTATTTTATACTCCGAACGATTATTTTGTTTCATTATTCTATCCATACGTATCTCCTAAATTAGAATTTAACTAGATTTATTAAGGGGCACAGAATTGATATGTTTCCGATACACGGCGTTTGTGTGATACCGCTTCACTTAATCTAACTTGCAAGGCGATGCTAACACCCCTGCACTGGCCTGTCGCACGTCGCACATCGCACAGCGCACGCGGGCCATGTCACGCGTCCGAATTCACTCTGACACACCGACCACGCTCCCACCACAATCTACTCGATGCCACAGTCAGTTAACGTTAACAAAATACGCACAACATATGTATACATACATCCGAAACGCGAACAATATCTCATCGAAAAATCGATACTAACGTCACAAACGAATCCACAGACAGAGTTCAAGCGAAGGTCAGTATGAAAGAAGAACGCGCGGCTTCCAAGCGAGGAACGTTTGTAGAAATTGAAAGAGCAACGATAGCGTGACATGCAGCCGATTGCATTACAAGTACAAGACGAGGATACAGAATAAACGTCTCTATGAAACCGCTCTTTACTTCTAATTACATATTAATATTACGATGATATGTATCGAGTAGTCCCGCAATAGGTGACGTAGCCGTGTCCGCAGCCACTGGACGTCTCTTACGCGCTATCTACGGTCGTTGGACGGAATCATGGCAGCGGCGGCGTCCGATAAAACGTTTACCTCCTTAACCAAAACTCATGGATAAAAGACAGTGTAAAGTTTAAAAATGTAGCGTTCTAAATTTGAATTTAAAATAAAAGAATTAGTTTGAAAATGTTGAAATACAAAAAAATCAAGAAGTTTATGTTGTATTAAATTATGTTGTTGGTTTCGTTGTATTTTCAAAAGGGACGCCGCTCGCCGTAAGTTGGGAGATCACTACTACACTATTACACAATTACTTACACACGAATTAGCATTACATCGAATTAAATAAGTAAACATTGACTTAGCTTAATTACTAAAATCGACAAGGATTTTCACGAAGGGAACCGACATCCTGATAGTGTAAATTGTGGCGTACCGTTCTGAAATAGATAAAAATTGCACATAGTTCACAGCTGTTAGGTAACGATGATCTGTGACCAGACGTATTGCGTACATGCAACCTGTGTAAGTTCACACAATATTTGGAACTGGTATGGAACAGAAGATAGCAGAGATTGTAGAAAATCGTTACGATAGTACGTGCATCTTATAATACGTGTTTGGTACGGTCTGAGGTTAGTAATAAAATTATGTATATCGTTTATCTTTGGTCTATACGCAACGACGCTCGGTATAATGTGAAAGTCACATCACTATAAACGATGTATAAAATTTTGCTAAGTCAAAAAATTGACGACATTTTTATTAAATATTGACTAAGAAACTTTTCATAAGAATTCACATGCGGATTACACTGGTCTTCTGACGACATCTGTCGTGTGAATAACTCATTGATTTCCGTCGAGTCAAGATTTTAATCCGAATATCCGAAACCTTATAATTACAGACTAAGCAGGGATTTTTTTTTACGTTTTTTTCAATATAATTTTTTTACATGTTTACATCAGCAGAATACGTCACTAAATCTATAATACAAACATCAAGGTTTCATTTTTGGTTTGCTGCCGTCTCGCGTGTCGTGTACTTATCATCACCTCCCCGTCATCGTGACATTGAAGGTAACTCAGTAACTGAACAGATCTTCATATATATAGTCAACTAGTTAAAAATAAAAAATATATTAATCTTCCATTTCATTAAATACTAACACTTGGGTAAATTTAACTTCATTACATTCCATTATTATGTACGAATAGATTTCGTTATAAAGTAATGTAACTTTGCTCATCGTCTACAATAAATACCCTTATCTAATTATAATATTCATCTAATGATTACACAATAAAAGTAACTACTAAATATTTAAATTAGATTATTACCAAAAAGCTCGTCCAAGCATGCAAATAGAATAACCATTTTCACTATACAGCGTGGCGCGCGGCTCGCCGTACACAATATTATATACTATTAATTAATATAGAGATTACATTTAGTTATTTAACTCTCATAAGGCCAAGGCTAAATTCTCGCAAGGATACGTGACGGGCCTCAAGGGCGCCTCGGGGGCGCCGCGCTGGCGCCGCCACGCATTGCACTTCACAGGGCGACTCCGAGGGGCGCACTCCTCTTGTCGTATAGAATTTACTCTACAATTACAATTATTGCAATAATTCAATATAATCGATAGAAAGGAAACGCGAGACCAACACTAGAGTGCCAGCGCGATTAACGAGTGATCGAACATTATAAAAATGACTAAGAAAAGCATTTAGGTAAATATAATTTGAAATAGTCATGAGAAATTTATTTAAATATGCTAACATTATCGCGACTAAAAACAAATGTATCGTAATTATTACATACAACTTTATTAAAAATCATTCAACTTGAAATATTATATAACAAAACGTAATTTTTCTATGAAGGGCACCTTTGGTTTTTAGCTTACTCGAATGTGATATTATCCTAAAATGTTTTTATTTTAATTTCTGGTATTACGCTATATTCATAACAAATCCTCTAAGTTGTAAACATCGGCCTCGTAAAAACTAATATACAAAAATTTCCCACAAAATAAGTTAGTTGTAAATAAATCTTATATTACATAAAATGAATATTAACTATTATTTGTTTTGCAAAAACAGTTTACATTTAAGGGATAAAATAATTTCAAATAATATAATCATGAACGGTAAACAATTCAACTGGAATGTTAATGATAATACAATAATATTTATTCTAAATTTGGTATCAACAAAATACACCACACACACACAGATATACCCCTGACGCGATTAATATTGTAAACAAAAGTATAAGGAGATGAGAGCATTGGCTACCGCTAGTGCAGTCGCAGCGCCGACGCAATGTTCTTGATCCTGATCAACCGTAGAAAGGGCGCGCGTAGCAGCAGCAAGCCCCATCTCCGGCGACGGCCCCGATGCCACTCAGAGGATCAAGATGGCGCGTCCCTCAGTTAGCTGGTTGTCAAGTGCCGAGAGCCACGAACGAATTAATGTTGTTCGCCCTCTTCTCCGCCTTTGGCTCCCTGTCGGTGGCGAATTGAAACATTAGATACAAAGAAACGACAAATGTGTTGATTATTGTTATGGTTAATCTATTCGTATACTTTTGAAGCAGGTAAGTGTCGTTAACTAAAGTGCACGGTGCAGTGTGATAACGTCATTTGCATATCTCGGTATATTGCACTTTGGAAACCATATACGACGAGGGATAGACTAAACGTAATGGCAATATGAATGTAATTATTTTATGGCATCCAAAGCTTCATTAAAGTTGATGACGAGCGGATTCCGGTCGTTTCAAATGGCAAACAACATAAAAGTGGTAGTCGCAGAGATGCAGAGGTTGATTGTGATAAGAAATGAAGAAGAATCAGTTCGTCAGCAACGCGATTGAATGTGCTCGTGCATACTTCATGTGCGAGAATCCAGCCGTTGTGTGCCAACTTATGCCTCGCGAATTCGAGGTGGATGGCGCCCTCCGAGCTGAGGAGTAGTGCCCCCTGCAGGCGCGCCATGGCGGCGGCCGCCTCGCCCGTGCTACCGAACTCCACGAAGCCCACGGGCCCCGCCCCGGCCCCGCCGGGCCCGCAGGCCCCGCCGCCCCCGGCGCCGCCCCCCACCAGCCGCAGGCGCGCGAAGCCCGGGCAGCTGTCACCACCACATTCAGTGTTGCCCGCACTCGTACCTCTCGGGGCCTTTTTCCTATCATGCGAGTTTTAGCCCACGTGCAGAGGAAAAGTCATCGCGGATTAGCATTAGCAACATTTGGAGTTCAACCTTCATAGCAATGTATAGTACTAATAGTCGCTAAAGTAGACAAGCTGTCAACGCGCAGGCATGTATACGTGCCTGCCGTTCTTACTCGCTTAATCATTTACCGCGTGGAGTCAACCCGTGAACCATCCCTAAATAAATTATGTGGATGTCTAATGACAAGGCGACGGGACGGTGGCGGTGACGGGTGGTTACAGTAAACCTGGTTGGGCCTTTGAAATCACACATGACAGGAAAAAGGCCCTCAATATATTGGTGTTTGTTGTGTTGTCAAGCGTCAATTATAATTTGGATTGTGTTTATACGGCATTTTTGATAAAGTATTTGCCAGTCAATTTTTTTTACTGGAATACATAGAAATTGTTAATTTTTTAATTAAAAAAAATTATATAAAATAGTTTTGAATTCCATTCAGCTACTTTTATAACAAGTGAAGAAGTAAAGAAATATGGTATGTAGTAATCATCTTAATATAGGTAGCTACATAGTTATATTTTCTTTCCAAGTCATATGACGATTGACAAAAAATCAATTATTATTTAAGTGTAAGTGCATTGAATGATGTTGACGTTTGTGCTTTACGTAATAATGTGTGAGTGAAAGTATTGCCATGCTATATAGTGGTACGGGTGCAGGCCCTATCTCATACAAACTGTTATTAATATGAGTTTGTATGAGACATCGTACTGACATTAATACCCAATATTAGCCGAAATTGTGATATTCGGTGCGACATGCACTGTGGAAAATACAGTCACATTTAAATTAAATATTAATAATTTCGATACATAAGGTGTAAGTTTATTCTACATTAAATTCCATTACAAAATAGAGATCGACTTTTTGAGTAAAAAAATCATAATTAAAAACAATTGACTGCTGAATTATTAAAAGAAAATAAACTACAACCTTTGGTATCAATTTAAAATAATTTTGTTACCATGCATATTAGAGCACATAGTATATTTTATATTATAAAATAGTACATATTCATTGAATTTGAATAAAATATTTTCAAGTCAAGAATAAAGAACAGAAACAATCACAATAAAAAAAACTTATTAGATTAAAGTAAAATCCAATTGAAATTCACACATTTGAATAAATTGAACCTCCATTTCTATTTGCTATCCTAGTTCCTCCACATGTCATCGATAAAATATTTATTATTTCTAAAACCAAATTGTTAACAACACATTGTGTTTAGCTTCCTCTCAATACGTAAGATGACTAATATACTTGTAGTAGCTGTTTTAAGATACACCAGTTTCTCCATGAAATAAGGTCTTTGAAATGATTTTATGCTAAAACACATACCTGCTGAATATCTCCTTCAGCTCATGTTCAGAGACGAATTGTCCGAGGTTCGCGACGAAGAGCGTGGAGCAGGGAGGTGCTGGATGCGCCGGGTGGCCATGGTGCCCCGGGTGGCCAGGATGGCCCGGGTGACCGGGATGGCCTGGGTGACCAGGATGGCCCGGGTGGCCGGGGTGACCAGGGTGCGCGGGGGGAGCGGGCACTGCGGCGCCCGGCGAGCCCAGCGCCGGCGCCGGCAGGACGCACGCGCCCAGCGTCAACGGGGTCTATAAATAATACAATGTTATGTATTTTCATCCACCGCGATGTGACCGCGTTTTACACATTGTCGAGGCAGTAAACAAGTTTCTTAAATAATCTGTCCAGCGATCCTTCGAGCAATTCCTTTCCATCATAAAAATAAATCTGGTCACTCACGTGGTGTGGCCTATCGGCGGCAGCTAGTCAGAGGTAGGAACGCACTGGCGCCATCTGCGGGTGGATGGCGGGGTGCACGAGACCGTGCGACAGCGCCGGCAGCTCGCCACCATACGCCAGCGGATGGTGCCACAGCTCGCCACCGCCCGGGAAGAACGGACTCGCTAGGTCTACACCCACAAACCACAACTCAATATTCATACTTCGTAAACAATAACAGAATAAATACACATTGTAGCTAATTTCTTAACATCTAAATTATATGGACCTTATCATAAACCTATAATAAAATATTGCCTATTATAAACATTTGATAAACTAGACAAACGATGTTTTTTTATAATACTTAGCTAAAGTTAATGTGTTTTAAGGATTGTTTATTTTCATTTCATAAATGTATATAACGTTGAAATGGATAGAAAGATCTTTTTGACTTCTGGTTAATTAAATATTATACATATAAGCAATATTTACATTATCTTAAAAACAAGTTTTTCATAATAAAATTTTACCTAAGCAAAATTCACTTCGGTAAGACAGTTCAGTTTATGTTATTGCAATGTGAACAATTAGCTTAAAACATTTACTATAATAAAGGATAAAATAGTAGAACCCGAAAAGTACACTTTAGGTTTTAGCTTCACGGAGCTAGGCTTGCGTGGTCGTGTAAGCGATAACAGGTACTGGCCCAAAGTCGTGCTTTCACTCGACTAACACACTAATTATTAAAACCGATCATTAATTTACAATGGCTTGTATAATTATTGGCCTACTGATTAATCGCGTTTGTATAGTCGCCTTCGTTAACGGTGTTCCAGTTACAGAATATGCTTTGTTAGCATCTTGCATCAAATTGAAATAATTAGGGTGCATAACCACATACTTTGATTAGATAAAAAAAATAGTGTGGGTCATCTGTTCTGTATCTTAATCTATTATGTAGTGCGAAACACATCTTTTACAAGATTAACCGACCTTTATCGTTTAAAGGTGTACAACGCGTCCAAACGATTGTCACTTTTAAAGTGGAACACCGCATAAGAACACGACTGTACAATAAAAATGCTTCCAGTTTGAATACAACGTAGTAGATATTATTAGGTTGGTGTCGGTTTGCAGAGGAGATCGAGGCAACTGGAAGTGATTGTGTCACCGTGCGGGTAGTCGAGCGAAGGCAGGCGATTGTGCGTGTGTGGGACTGTGACCGTGGGCCGTGGCTGTGGGAGTGTGGGTACTTACGTCCGGTGAGAGGGTGCATCAATGCGGGGTGTGCGGCCGGCGCGGCTGTGGCAACTGCCGGCTTCGGCTTGCTGACCTTCGTGTTGCTTTTAGCGAACTCCAGCCGAATCGTTTGCGGCATGTCTGGGTCGAACCGGACGCCCTGCTGTGAACAGCCGCAGCGGCGCGGCGCTCCGATATAATGACGATGGAACGGTCAGACGCCGCGCGGCGAAGCTCGCCACAGATATGTGTTACGACGCTCCGAATACTGTCTGTACGCTTATTAGGTGCTTTATCTTCATATACTACGAAACGGTTCGTAGTCAGATTTATATTTAAATAATTTTATGTATGATTCAAAAGTCGCACCCGCGCCTGCTAATGTGACGGAACACAGTGCTCAGGGTGAGGCGTCAAACCTGTCAAACAGTGACATGCAGTTGCATATTTACACCGTCTAACTGTCTTCCGGCAGCGTGGGAGCCGCTTGCGGTCCGAGTTCGGCGTCGACCGCTCAGTATGTGCATGGTTTTAGCATAACTTACGATGCGGTTACTTGACTCAGGAAATGTTATTTCAAGTCTACTATGAGTATATTAACTATAGTGCTGCTTGGCTGTGTTGAGGCATGTGATGCGAAGAGGTTTAGTAACACCGTGCTTTGTATTCCTTTTATTATTTACAAATAGCATAGTTCTTTCTCCGTACGAGAACAAGAAGAAGTTATGTGATACTGTTAAATTATTTTAAGCGTATTTAAATATAATAAAACATCTTTGATGAATAGGGTTTTAGTTTCGTTTAAATAATCATAATCGCATAAATAGCTGTAGATATAATAAATGTAATCTATCAAACCATAGAAATGGTAATAAATATTAAATAATTATTCCATTTTATAGATAAATATTATGAAATTCAACTCAAAAAGTACACATAAACAAATGTCACATACAGTCTGAACTATTTCTTGTTACTTGTGCACGCGCACATCGAATGCCTACCGATAATTCCATAGCCGAATAACGGATTAATAGGATTTTTTTAGTTAATTACTTTGAAATAGCAGTTTTAACATTTCAATGGATATGAATGTAGTAAAATTGTTATTTGAAATGTAGTTATTTATAATTTTTGTTATTAGTTTGAATCGTATTGATATTTATGTAATATGTATATTTATTAAGTGATAGATCGGTGATGTATACCAACCTGAAGGTCTTGTTTAGCTGCCTCGGCGCCTGCTCTGGTGTGGAAAGTGACGAAACCCACCGGCTGCAAATAGTGTAAACTTTATTATTATGACAACGTAATTACTAAACTAAATATTGTGAGTTTATTAACCACTTAATAAAATATAGACCTGAAAATAGTTCTTGAACAATTAGAAGTTTGAAAATTTAGAATCTATTGTTAAAAGTTGATTTTCCTATGGAAAGTAATAAAACTTTAATATTCATTTTTGTTTAAATGTTAAATAACAGAAAGGTAATTCCGACAAAAAAGATTCCAATTAATATTTCAAATAATCAGAAAAAAATCAAATGAATGAAAATTCAGATCACATTCTACTTGATAGGATTTAGAAAAAGAAAAATGGAACGGATAAGCTCGTCAAAAGTTCTCTGTCGAGTGTAGTTCGTTAATACAGCTCGTGCGGTACATTGAATGAGCCAACTCAACTATCCATATTTCGCAGGTACAGTCATCGTCGTTCGCAGTATTCCACATTGAAAGCGACAATTGTTTTTATGTGTTGTACGTCTTGAAACTTTAATGTTTATACGCATTTTTTTTACATACATTAGGGGACAAACGAGCAGCGGGAACACCGAGGTATTAATCGTTGCCCATGGACATCTGCAAGATCAGAGGAACCGCAGATGCGTTGCCTGCCTTTGAGATGGTAATACGCTCGCTTCTTGAAGGACCCTAAGTCGTAGCGGTTTGGAAATGCCGCCGAGGACAGACCATTCCACAACGCTGCTGTGCGAGGCAGAAAATTCCGCGAATACCGCACGGATCAAACGGATTCTAATTTGATCAAAACATCGATGGCATCCTAATCCAAAATTTTTCTATGTCGAACACCGCGTACGACGGCGACTGTACCTTGAATGATCCAACTTAACTACCCATATTCCGCAAACTCGCTTGCAATTCATTTGCACGCGTGCTCTTCAAACACGGAATAAAACCGACACCGGATTAAATAGACGTGCAGTATGACGAGCGGACGAACTGCAAGTTTATGTACAGATACTACAGAGTGTTCTCAAAAAATGTTTTATTGAGAGATTTTAATTGATACGATTTGATAGAATACGATTTTAAGACGAAAAAAATATTTCTGTAATTTTTTTATTCAAAATTTATTTCTAATTTTGCTTAATTAACACTTACCGAAGCTGTTTTTCCATTCTTACTGGTGACCTTTAGAAGCGATCCCTCGTAGCCCTGTTTAAAATAATTAGAATAAGTTAAAAATAAACACAATAACCTTCGCCTTATAAAAACATTTATAATCTCTGGGTGATATTAAGGAGGCTTTTATCCAACAATAAAACCAATTTTGATTGAAAATTAATGTTGTTTAAAACAGTAAAATAGGATTCATGCTGCACTTAGATATCAGTTTTATAATTTACATATGACGAGCATAGTAAACATTTTCCATTACAAAAGCAAACTTCATGTTGTGAAATTGCTTTCTTTGGTTAGTACCGTCACGTCATGGTGCAATCGAGGTTAAATACAACCTTCTAGATGGTGCAACCCCGTTCCACGTACGGACGTAAACACGCGATACACTAAAACTACCCC
The DNA here is from genome assembly GCF_000836235.2 of Papilio xuthus. Taxonomy (NCBI): domain Eukaryota; kingdom Metazoa; phylum Arthropoda; class Insecta; order Lepidoptera; family Papilionidae; genus Papilio; species Papilio xuthus. The sequence continues at coordinate 3,138,404 of NW_013531716.1, forward strand.
CCCGTTTAACTTCGCCCCTCGTAATGCTCGGTGCCAACCGTGCCAAGGAACGTAATCCCCCTTATCGTCAGACAGAATCGATTCAATACGAATATTACATATCGGAGCATGACATTTGATATTTACAACGCAGTAATCCAATCCGTTATCTCGCCAGTCGCGTGACGCAAACGATACAGTTGCTCAATCATATTTTTCTTGAATATTTGAATTTTTCGTGCAACATGAATGATAGATCGGGGATAAAGTTAGCTTAAAATATTAAACAATATAAAATATAGAAATCACCAAGAGTTTAGGAATATATTAGGACTATTTTAAATATATATTTGAAATATATATATAATGGTAATTAGTCATATTGATTAAGAGACTTACTCATACTAAAATAAATAAAAAGATTTTTCTTAAATAATATTACATCTTAATGACTAATTCTAATAAATGCCATAAATATCTCACCTCATATGCTCGGAATAGTAAGTATAATTCCCGTGGCTTGGCGTCCATGGGCAGGCCGCTCACGAACAACGTCCGCACCTGTAATGAAGTGATTCTCATTTTATTAACTTAATAAACAAAGTTTTGATACGGGATAAGTTTCACAGCTCATAGTTTCACCGTAAAAAGAATATTAATACTTGGAACTACGTTTAAATCTTTACCGGTATTCAACTTCACGTTTAATTAATTAAAAATATCACTAAAGTTTATAGTAATACACTTTTAATGTTATTAAAATCGATTATTAAAAAAAGAGGAAGATAGTTGTTTATTCTTTCTTTTCTTAGAAATTGAGTGGGATATTATCAAAATCAACACAAAGAGGCGAACAATCTTTCAATGCCGGTACTTCCCGATTATTTATCAGCTTTTGTAAACGTTTCAACGCATTAATTCGTCGGGTCCATTTAATGAAATAAAACAGAGTTGGTAATGGCTGCGAGATTTGCCGCGTGCGGAAAATGGAGATTAATTGCTGGTAACACCGGTCGCCTGCGACGCCAACGCCATCTTGTTATGCACTTTATTTATGCGTCTGAGTTTCCTTTTTAAATATCTGTTGTTTATACAAAAAAAAATTACCTATGAATTAATTTATATCAATATTTTAAAGACCTAGTAATTTTTTAAAGGTTTGAAAATTATCGCATATGTTTTTGCAACAATAGGTGCCAGTAGGAAAACCATGTAATGACACAGGGAGTGTAAAAACAGGTCTGTTTTATAAGTTCTGTTATAAATATCATCGAGGTTAAAGCACCTAGAGGGTGACATAAAGGGTGGCAAAGCCCAGGCTCTCGTATATATGTTTTATCGCTTCCGTCCTCCGGTCGTCCAGAATGTCGGACCTTTATGTCGGCTATTTTCCGGTCGAATGAGCGGGAATTCCCCCTGTCAATGATACGTGATATTTTTTGTAGTTATTTTCAATAATACTTTAATTTACATAAAAAGACATGAAAAATCTTAAAAGACTTTATTTTCAATCTTAAACAAAGACGGTAATAGATCTGGCATTTTAAAATAACTTGTGACTAATTAAGTAGATCTCAAAGAAAGAATGGATAATATTCTAGGAATAGATTTAAAATTTACTCAGAGAGGAAAGTATAGAAAATGTCAGATCGAGAACTTTGTTATTCAAACCTTTTCAAACAAATCACTTGATTAAATAATTTTTTTAATTATATTTGTACACCGGCTTGTAATGAAAAAAAAATACCCATGTCATCAGCGTCGCTAGTTTCAAAGCTAAAATTCTTAGAAATGATTTTCAAAACATATTTATTCTGACGAAAGTATAACATCGGAAAGAAAGAAAAATGTTCATTCAACTTGTTTATTCATTTGGCGTATTCTTATTTACAAAAAATACTTTTACAAATCTTCTTAATACCGCCAAGAAAAGACTTCATAAATATTTCTTAGAATCTTGTAATATAAAAAGCACAATAGAATAAGCTACACTCCGCTGAAGAGTATTATGTTGTTTTGTCCTGACCGTAGTCCTATCTTGATCGTTTGATTATTAAAAGCGAAAATTATTATTAAGAATTACGTTTTTATTACAAAGGCATTCGCAAGTTTTACGGCTTTTTATTTTAAATGTAACATACATATGTCACTGGCTGATAATATAATTTATTGTCAGTGGATTTATTTTGTTTTTTTTTGTTTAAATTAATGATACAAATATATCTTTTTTTAATCATCCTGTGATTACAGTCTTCGAATGGTAAAAGTCTATAAATGGGTTTGTTATATTTTTGACTACCATACTTTACAAAATTATTTTATTGTGCAAAAATATGTTATTGCAAAAGAATGTATTAAGCATAGGTTATATTAATCTGTAAGTCTTGGTAGTTAATAATACGATCTAAAAAGCTACTAAATTTAATAACAATGTAAAAAAAAATCCAAATTTAATAACAAACATATTTGATTTTAGAGCTTTTAGTAACACGTGCTTGACACAAGTGTTGCTGAGCGCTTGTAACATAAAATTGGAAAACTTTTTATGACATGTCACGTGAAACTCTTCACTAAACACACGGGTACAAACTGCTCGTAACTTAAAACAATGTTTTATTTTAGACAAACTAACTAAAAAAATACATATTAAAAAAAATATTTTGTTTTTCAATTATTTTTTTAAGTGACCACAAAAATTGTTACGAAAATTTTTACAAAATTAGTTCAGATAAATTAAAAAAAAACTTTAATATTATATTATAATAACAATCAGTTTCCATTACCGAAACACTAGTACGAAGTTATATCGTCTCTATTTTTTCAAAAGGGATGAATAGGATGACAACATGTTTCTCTACATGTGTTTAGGCAGTGTAAACACATGATGAATCATAGAACACTTATAATAGAAGCGGCACGTGATCACAAATATTCTCCGGGTTGATATACTTCACCCCAGCGCGGTGTGACCGGTCACTTCGAAACTGCCTCTACATGTCGACCATTTCACACTTGGTCGCACTTGGCTACCCGCACTGTAGAGTTATGCTCTACATTGTGTACCCAAGAGTTCATATAAAGTATTTCCATAGAAAAAAAAAGATTTGAATTGTTTATCATTAGTAATATTGTATAAAATTACTACGTAATTTAATAATTTGAATAAATACAAATTGTGCTGTAATATAATTATTTTGTTTGCAGTTCTACGCGTAAATAGAACAAATCACAAGAAAAATAAACAATATAGATACTATCATTAATTTTCTGCTTATTTTTTTTTAATTTTATAAGGTTACAAACCGGGCATCTGAATTTACCAAACAGCGACATTTATCCATATACATATGTAACAAAACATGCGTTGCCTACCTTATCCATGTTAAATTACATGTTTCTATTGAATTTCTTACATGAAAAAGTAAGTGGAAAACAGCTTTCATTTCCTATTCAATTTCTATTCGTATCTATCTGTCAAAAATGTAGACATAAAATGGTTGTTCGAAAAGATTTATCTCAATTTTACGGTTCCACGATCACGAAAGCGAAGCGAATACTTGATCCGTCTAAAGAGGTTGATACCATCTACGAACAGACTGACATTAATGCGACGGAAAAAAGCGTTAAGTGGCCTGAAGTTAAACTCAATATTATTTGTCTGTTTGCTTTATTAATTATCTTTGGCAACAAAATCAGTGAAAATGATTTATAATAAGGATAATGTGTACGTTTTGTTGGGTCACAGTGAATTCGATATATGTAATTAATAAATTTGTTAGTACAATTAACTATACCACCTTGAAGGAGCGATGTAAAGAGGTTAAATGTAAAATAAATTATAAGCTCATAGCTTAGTTTGGGGCAAATTCTAGGAATGTATGATCTTAAATTTGTATTACACATTAATATTCCGAGGTTAAATCTATAAAAACTGTTAAAATATTAAATTAATAATTTATCTTTTTTTACATTTTAGAACACATTATGATTGAATAATCACCATAAATCTATGTTGGTATTAAGCAGATATAATATAGAGGCTATATATAAAGGAGAAATAAAAAATAAACTGGGATACAGGTGTATTCACACGATCGATCGCGCGAGCATGCATCCGAGCCGAGTGGAGCGGAAACACCCGGGGCACTGCACAGCGAATTTATCACGTTTGTATACATATCTATATACAACACATGTGTGTATGTCTACCTTTTTAAAAAACAAATATGACGCCATCAATTTAGGTTAGTTATGTTGTCGCCATGCATCGCTTCCACTTAAAAAAAAAATATTTAAACACGGTTAGAAATCGCTAATCAGACGCTCTGGATTATTTTTATAAGCACGATTTCTTTGGGTTTATTTTCTTAATCATTGACGCAATAGATGATTAGTAACAGACGAGGACGACAGATTGCCACATGCAAAGTTGCCGGTATCATCAATGTTCAGACAGAATTATGTTGACAACTAAATGCTGGCTGGATTGACTAATACTGGCTAAATGGCAGGGCCTAATATTTATTTTTAAAGCGTTAACCATAGTGGCTTAAATAATTTATCGAGAAATATAAGACGGTGTTAATGTTATAAAGAATTTTTATAATTTATTGAGCTTTAAAAAACAATATATGCTATGTGGACTAAAAGCTAATTAATAAGTATTGTGTTTGAAACATAGCAATACAAGTTTGTATGGAAAGAAATTTCTACAATAACAAAATAAAAGAGTTAATCAAATTGAACCAGCCACATGTCTATTGGCAGCGACGTTGTTATTTCCACATACATAAAAAGTAAAATAATGAAAAAGTCGCCATGTTTGAAACACGACACCACAAAGGGGTTGCTGAAATTAAATGTCACTTCTCTTTGCGCTTAAATAATAAACGATAACATTCATATATGTATATATTACATAGTTATTTAAACTTTAGTACGGTGGGATATTCATCATCAGCTACGTCCCCACGGAGCCTACCCTAAGTTAGGGTTTTCTTCGACATAGTCTACCACACTGGCCCAGTGCGGGTTGGTTGACTTCAAAAATATCATTGATTTTCTTCGTAGATATGTGCAAGTTGCATCACGATGTTTTCCTTCACCGTAAGAACATCGGATAAATGTACATACGTAAATCGAAAATAGAAAAACACATTGGAACATGGCGGAATTCGAACCCAGGACCTGTAGATTACAAGTCAAGTGCTGGAACCGCTGAGCAACCGACAGTAGATATTATTGTAGTGGAATATTATTGTTGCATTTACATTGTGATAATAATGAATGTCTCTACTGTAAAATTATATTTAACACGGCTGTAGATTTCGAAACCATTTCTAATTCCGTTAAATTTCAAACTCGTTAAGACTCTGTTAGTTATGCTTGTAATTGTATCTTATATCTTTAAGGTCAAAATAAAATAATTTTAAAACTAAAGTGTACACCATGTTAGCATTAAGAGTCAGAAAGTAAAAAAAAACTGATTTGGTTACTTAATTTTTATATACGTTGTGGAAGTTAAAATGTTAATAAAATTTTATCCGTAACTCGTTATTAAATAAACATAACATCTAATAATTGCGTATTGTTTCCATAGAATGATCGGGAAAATGTTTATAAAAATATTTTAAAGAGCCGACAACGGGTGTGCTATTGCTGAAACAAAATATAGCCTTATTGTGGTTCCCCGCTTCAATGCCGCTATTGTTTTATTTCGATTTTTCTCCTTGATTGAAATGCCTTTCACTTGAATGGGAAATCGGCGGGAACTTTCACTCAGACCGCTACAAAGCAACGCTTTTTTACGCTTCATTATCTGAAATAATATTTTGTAGCGCCATCATATTTTAGTGCCAATGACTCCGCTTTTTTATATAATATAGGTGTAGATTCAAATCTTACAGATGCATTTAAAGAACTGGGCATGTATTCGTTGTAGTATGAGAAATTACACTTAGTTATCTTACTAACATTATTAATGCCAATATTTAGATGGATGCATGGAGAGAAGGATGGATGTTTGTTACAAGATATCTCCAAAACGGCTCAATGAATATCGATGAAATTTCGCATAGATGTAGAGCATAGAAGAACACATAGGCTACTAATAAGTTCTTTTCTTAATTCCGTGACAGCTAGTTTTGATTAATAAATTTAAATATGGCAGTTAGTAATGGGTTTGGATTTATAAATTCTTTTTTTAAATAAAACCTTCAGAATGTCTTTGTCCGAAAACGATTACGAGCAGGTACCCTTTAATAGAAATAAGATTCAAAGGTCCGAAAATATCCTATATACCTATTTTTAATCTACATTCTGTGTGTTGAATAATAAACAGAACAGTTTTTTATATTCTACTAGCTGTCGCCCGCGACACTGAAAATAGATGTTGGCCGATTCTCAGACCTACACAATATGCTCACAAAATTTCATGAGAATCGGTCACGCCGTTTCGGAGGAGTATGGGAACGAAAATTGTGATACGAGAATTTTATATATAAGATAGACTGCAAATTGTATAATTTAGATTAATTTATATTGAATATAAAATGTTTTGTTGGTTTGTGTTGAAATTCAAATAAAATTCACGAACGAATTCGAAGAGTCTTTTGAATCGGGACCACATTTGTTTAACTTTAAAAATGGAAAGGAATATTTCTTAAGTTTCAAATTGTATTGAACAACAAAGCCGGTTGCGACCGATAACATAATATTGTAAAGGCAACTTTCGCATGGAGTGCGCAAAGTTTGGAAAGGCAATTTTTCTTCCGACATCAATGTCAAAAGCAATAATTCTCAACTTGAAAGCAAGCTTTCAAATAACCGGTCGGGTGCGCGCCGAAAGACATATCGTGTTCGAAGTTTACGGTGAAAAATTATATTTGGTTTTATTAGAATCACTCGCTTATACTGAGGGGATATATTAAAAGGTGAATAAAAATAATTACTCTTACTCTTTTATCGAATTAAAGTAGACGAGCTGGAAAAGAGAAATCGCTAAAATCAGATATAAATGTTAGTTATAAAGATTTAGAATTTGTTTAAAAAAAATATATATATATATATATATATTTGTTATATTATATTGAAACACACAATTTCGACAGTATGATCCCTTGTGACAAGTTAATAGAAAACTGGCAAGATGGCAGCCGTATTTATTTTGCAAACAATCAAAGGGAGGCCGCTCGGTCTTGCGGCGGGACGGCGGCGGCGGGAAGCGATCGACTCGGATAGAGATATTTCTAATTTTTCGGTTGACCTGCGCCGCAATACTGGCAGCTCTCGAAAAATAGATATAAAACTAAAGCAAACAGACTGGAAAAAGAAGAAGCAACTCTCAATTTGAAGAGTAGCCGAATCCCTCGGTTAATTAAAATCGTTGTTTGAACATCGTTAGCATAAAATCGGTGCGCGCTCTCAACCTGAAAAAGGTAAAATATATTTCTTTTCATAATTGCCTTACAGAACTTTTTATTGAGTTTAAAAACTAAGTTAACGAACATATACAGTTTAATTTTGTTTTTAACATTACATTTTTAATTAAATTCAAAGTATAAATTTATTTTTATTTGTTTCGTTCAACTTTAATATCATTTTGTATCTTTAATGACTATCATTAAATTAACTTGTAAATTTTATGAAAATGTTTTATATTTGTACCTTTCATTTTGAATTTATACATATTTTAATATAACTACAACTGCCTGCACTGTACCTTTAGAAACATAATTGTCGTACAGTCGACAATTTTTTTTATAAGAGAATCCTCTAGTCTATATTAAAAAATGTGATATAATTCTTTAAATCAGCACGTCGATTAGCCGACCCGTACGGTAATTACCAAAGTCGGAGCAACAAAATCTCGGAGCAGAAAAGAGAGAAAAAAGGGAGTTTCGCTGCGCAATATTGCCGACCACCTGCTCCGCTGAGATAGGGATCATAATGTTAATTTAATTAAAGGACTAATCTAAATTGCAGACGAGCCGACACTCCGACGGCCATTAAAAGGATATTTCGTCGCCGACAGTTCAGTTGGGGAAAGTTACCGCTATAAATATCACGGAAAACAAGCCGGGGGACGTTTAGTGCGTCAAATAAATATGAAAATTCTCAATTTTACGACACCGCCCGGCGCCGAGCAATAAGATTCACTTGAATGAAAATAATAAACAAGACGTTTTAAAAACTATTCCATTTGTTAATTAACCAGGTAATCATATTGTCGTACCCGTGATCTCGCCATCATGCGTAGGAGGAATAGAGGGGTATAGTGGGTATGCTTCCCATCTGGAAGAGAATCCCACATAACTACCGTGACCCCCCCGGGGCACGAAGTATGCATAAAGCATTTCCCTCTGTAAAAAAAGGTAATCATATTATAAAGAGATGTCATAAAGTAATTACGAGACAAGCAAAGGCAGTATGCATCAAAGACATATAATGGCATCTTAGATATTGTCAGCCGGTAGATGGCGCCGTAGCCTTCTCAAATGACAATATTAACGAGGCAATAGAAACTGCTATTATATACATATCATATCATGTCCAAAGATTACATTACAATTAAGACGGTACACTGTCTTATATTTCGTCGACGTTAACGGTTATGTATCTGCAAAATTTAGCGAAGCTTCATGATACCAAGCATAGATAAAAAATGTAAACGTAAAAAAATAGAATATTCGCTTCCCCTCCACATGCTTTTTCGTCCTGCAGACGCCAACATCATGGCGATCTTTGGGGGAGGCCTATGCCCAGCAGTGGGCGACTTACGGCTGAGAAAGAAGAAGAAGAATAAGACGCCAACAATTATATGTATGTATCTATACATATTAGACATACTAAATATATAATGGGTAAATGTAATAAATAACATGACTATTTTCACAGATTCAGGGCCCAAGCACCGAGCGTCCCTAACTACCCCATACAAGCTTCGCTACCAAAAAAACATAAGACGGCTTGAATGGGAATCGACTTTAGAACAATTGAGAAGTAACAATGAGTAACCAAAACTGTAAGGTCAAGGGGCATTTTCATTAACCGTCTGTACTCCGTTAGAGGTTCAGAAACATTTTCTAACTTTAATTAAACTCCGCGACAGTACTGCTGTAGTTATCTTAATTGCAAGCGACCAGTTTAACTCCCATTAAGAAGGGGTTCCTCAAGTCTCTTAAACAAGGAAGAAAAAGTTTAAAGCGATAAAGATGCTTTGAATCTTTATCACTGCGAAGCAGCGGGAGGGGGGGAGGGGATAGGACAGACAACGAAGCGGCGTCACCGAGACGGACGGAACTGAAATGCGATTCGGATAAAATGTATTTAAGTTTCCATTCTTTTAAACTCAATCTAGATAAATAATTACAAGAAGAAGTATCTCTTCATCAATCTTAATACATCACGATATGACAAAAACCATTTATTTCTCTGTCCTTTACCTAAAAGTTAAACTGTGATAAAATACGCTGATAAATTTCTGGAATTTTTTAGTATTTTACCAAAGGTCAAATATGTTGTCAATCACACAAACAAAATAGGAACTCTTGAGCTTAGAGGGTAAAAAAAAAGTGTATCAGTAACATTAAGGATATTTTAAAACATTCAACGTTAGCTGTTGCCTGCGATTCCGCCGGCAAGGAATTAAAAAACATAATTAGAAACCTATATGTTCTTCCAGACTGTACTATCTATGCCAAATTTCAGCGAGTTCCGTTTAACCGTTATTGAATAACAAACATTGACTCGATCATCCATCGAAACTTTCGAATTTATAATATTATTTCGATAGATTAGAAGCTTCTCGCTTATAAAAACAAGACGGCAACCTCATAATCTGTGAACGAGAAGTTTTGTTCTGTATAATTTCTAATTTACATAAATAAAATAGTTAAACTGATCACTAAATATCTACACAATTCAAAGTCAAAATTGACCATGGCCGCAGCGGAATTAACTTGTTAATAATTTGAGTCAATCTAATCAAGTCGAATCAAATAAGATCGGAAATGATATCAATAATTCAATTCGGACAATGTATCAATTAAAATCGATCTGTTGCGAGCCATCACGGTTCACTGGTCCGCCCAAATTATGTTCAATGGATAATTAATAGGTCCCTTTCATTGCAATAACAATAGCGAGAGATGATCGTAATGATCTGCCACAGCGCGGGATACGAAGCTCACTCGGAGGTGCTCTGTTTAATGACCGACAGCAATTAATGTCGATAACGCATCGCTCCATTTGCCCTGTTTTATATTCAATTAATTAGCGCGCCGATGCGTAGTGAAAATAAATCGACATGTATATGAAGGGAATACTTTTAATACAATTATGTGTCTATGAACTTGTATATGATTAATGAATTTGAACGCATACTGATCAGATTTAACTGTGAGATGAGATTAAACGCGAAATCGGAACCTTAAACTTTGAGTCCGGTCTTAGGTCGCGTAGGACCAACACAGATGGTAATAGCAAATTTTACCTTTGGAGACCAAGGGCACTTGATTGCTGAAACCGTAAATAAAAGTAGTTTAGTTTTACTCTAACTAATTAACATTTAAATTGCACCCAATAATTCTGACCCCTAGATATAATACAAACAATTTGCGATTGCCAAAAATGCTAACTTACACCGAGCCTTTTAACTAAATTGGCATGCGCGGCCGCTAGAGGGCGTCGTGAGCTCGCGATAAACATAGGGGGTTACAAGCGGACCGGGTTTGTCTCGTCTTATTTGAAATTCAAATCCGGCTGCAGGTGAGAACACGATTGGGCTCCAACTTCCGGTACAGTTTAGATTCGACGCCGCAATTGAATTTAGCAACTGTTACTCACAGACCGAGTGTTGGATTTGCTTATGAAACCGATACGTCCTCTATTCAAAGGCTATTTTAGGATAAACTTCCTCCTTCCTTTGAAGGTGTCTAGGATGGATAGAGTTATCATTGCAGTAGAGTTATTCAAGTATTATATATGCAATTGGGAAGGACCTATCTTCAGATTTAACACGTTCAGTACCACTATGATTTTTATTTATTAAATTGAATTATGATAATAGTTTAAAAAGTACAGTCGAAGAATTTAGATGTTACATACCTCCCACACAATTACGGCTGGTGGGCAAATGTGATACTTGTTTTGAATAGTTTAATAGACGGCTTATATGGTGCAAATAGCACAGTGTTCTGACTTAATCCTTCCGATAAGGTACTAGAGTCGGGACGATTAAGCGTAGTTAAGTCTAAGGATGTACTTGAAAGAGATCAACTAGCAATACTCGGCGCCTCGTAATGAGGAGGCTTATGAGGGACGGGACTGTCTGTACCTACAGTCTCAGTGCTCATAAGTCATTACTTAAAGTGAAAATATTTTGTTGTGAATACATTTTAATTCTTTCACAAAAAATCTCATTGCTCAAATCTTGGTTTTGAATGTTATAGAAAAAAAGGTAGAACTCAGTAAAAAGAGTAGAGTTACCTCCTATCTCTTTTGTAGTAAAAGGTACAGCTTGTTTTTAATTGTCCAAGTTATGGAATAAGATGCAAGTTACTTAAGATTATTGAGCTACGAAAGAGAGTCAAAAGCTTAAACATGTTAAATCTATAAAACAATAATAATATTTATATCATGAATTAAAAATGACATCAATATAAAATTTATTATTTTGATTTGAGTTGCATAATAAAACATAGAAATCACTTTCCATTTTACAAATACAAGTAGAGGATTTAATTTATTTTCTTTAGTCAAGAATCTAGAAAGAATTCTTTCGTTCAACGTCTTCATCCCGGGCAATTTTTCACTGCCTCGTATCTCTACAGTATTGTGCACTGGCGCAATTTTTAAGTCGACGTGGACTGAGAGAGAAATTTATTAGAATAAGTAAAATATTTTAAACATAAATTTAAACTGTTTTACAGTTTTAGTATTTATGTTTAAATGAAAGATTTAACAATTTAAAACAAGATTGAAAAGCGAAAAGTTGATTATTTCCTGCTATTTGTTCTCATTTTATTTTCTAAAACATTGCGTTCGAAACGCTAAAGAAACATTTTACAAAGCAATAAATACTTTATATTTTACAATTAACAGATTGAATACAGCATAACGAATTAAATCATACCGTACACTATATTGATTTTGCGGTATTATTATTTCTAAAAGAAAATAAATCGACAATAAAACTTAAAATTCGCAGCATGAACAAATAGCCGTCATTCTCAAACATCGGAGCGGAGAGATATGAAAATCTAGCGGAGCACTTCACACTATCTGATTGATGGTTTGAATCCCTGCTAACGCATATATCATGCGAAAATTTATCACCAAACTCCGTTTGAATCAGAGCACAACGCCTCGTTTTGTTCAAATGTCAAACTCTCGCGTACATCATTTACGGTATTCAATATCTTTCCATATCACATTTTGAAGGAAGAGTAATTTTTAAAGATATTAAATTTGGGAGAAATCCGATGTATCTATGTGCTATTTATAAAATGTAAAAAGTTAAGAATGAGTATATTAGAGGAAGTTTAAAAGTGCCAGTGTTCAAGAAATTGAACAGCAGAAGATTTGCGTGGTTTGGAAATTTTATGCGGAGGGATGATGATCACATAAGCTAAAAAATTATGGGATTGAATGTGGATGGCTACAAAGGTAGAGGAAGACCAAAGAAATTATAGAATTTTGTGATATGATGGCTGATAGAAATGTATGGAGGAGTAGTACACACTGTGCCGACCCCCTGTAGGGAAAAGAGAAGGTAGATGATTGTAAAATGTAAAAGTAAAGAACTATTATTTAAAGTTATTTAAAGTGCATATAGATATCGAGATAGTTGGATAAAGTTTTCTATTGCTAAAAGATTAATCAAAGTTTCAAGCCAAAAGTTTGTTTCCAACGGTACCAATGTTTCATTAAAAACAAATCTTTCATCTTTATAATATTACAAATGTAAACTGCAAAACAAACATTAACTTAAGTACTTTTAACTTTGTTCACCTTCTCCTTACAAAGTTTAAATGATAAACGACTTTATTCAAAACTATATACATTTGTATACCTTTTTTTTACAAAATAACTTGTACATATCTATTAAGGTTCAAATTGGAGGAGTCAATAAAGACAACATAATCAAGACAAATAAGCAGAAAATCGAACACGAAACCATCTATTCGGGGGTGAATATCGAATTCCAAGTGCGAGACTAAGGAGTCAGCCAGACCAAGTCCCTGATTTAAATTGCAGATGCCCCTCAGCTGAGGCGAGCGTCGACCGCCGCGAAATGCTAATCATAGCCAAGTTAAGGATAATCCCTGTTTACACTCAACAAATTCACTTAATTTCGCACCGAGGTCTTGTTATATGTTATCCTGAACGAAAAGCGGGGTGTCTTAGAGCACCATATTTCTGTCCGAAAAATAATCTACATAACTTTAATTTGCAATATTTTTTTGCCTTTTTTTCATTTCAGTAAGAACAAATTTACGATTTTATTCCTTTTTATGAAATTAATTTTACAAGGATAACAAGTTTTCAAATATGAAAATAATATCTTGTCAGGTAATTCTTATTGTGCCCTTATTTGCTTACTTTTATTTAAGAAAAAGGCGAAAAGCTAAACTATTTTAGGTACATTATATGATTTGCATTATTAAAATAAAAAGTAACGAAAACGTAGAGTTTAAAACTCCGTAATTAAAAAAAAACTATACGATCTGTCTTCTGCAAAAGACTCATTTTTTATTAGGAAAATTTCGTTGCCGCCCGAATCGCTGATTAATTTCCGACGAAGTTTGTGACACCTCTAACGATGTCTTCTTCGCTTAGGAGTTCATCTGAGGACGAAATTAACTTCACAACTTTTGGCGCCCCTTAAAAAATAATTTTGTGTACTAGCACGCTTTTTGAATTTTCTGCCACTTACTTTTTTATCAACTCATTTGTAGTATGACATTGTTGTGTAAAATCAATCTTGGATATGTGATTGTGCGCGCAGGAGGATTAATTTCAGTCTTTTCTCCTTCGCATAATTTTCTTAGAGGGTTGGGATGGGAAATGGGGGTGATTGGTGCAGAGGAAGGATGGAGAAATGTCCTCTTTCTGTATGTCCCTTTCATCACCCTTCATGATCAGTTGATTATAAGTTAGTAACGTATCTGTACACGCAGATGTCTATGGGTAATGGTCAATTCGCAATTTTTGGAAATCTTGATGGTCGGTTGCCCCTTTGCCACATTTTGTTATAAAAATGTATATGTACTATATATTGCGTTAACAATTGTAATACATTTATTGTTGTCTTTGTTTTGTTAATGTAAATGAAAGGGATGGATTCATATATCCCGATACAATCATTTGATGTCATAATCATAATCGATGGGATTCAGTAGAGTAGAAGTTCTCTTAACAGCAATGAAATAACATGTCTACTGCTAAAGATATAAAACACACGAGGGAAATAAGTTGAGCCAGAACTTCTTGTAATAAAGTTTTAGATATCAAGGCTATACAATCGAAATATTTGGTAAGATTTGATTAATTTATTATAGTTTTCTCGTTATAAAGAATATAATATAATATTACTCAGATGCTGCTCTGATAGGTATATCTATGCCTTTAATTAGGATTCATGATTAAAAAATATATATGTGTATAACTCAGTTAAAAAATATCCAATATCCTCACAAATCACGATATAACAATTATTTGGGTATCATGTTAACATATTAGTTTCATGCGTATCTGGGCATTTTTAGCCTCACAAATAGACATGTTATACACATTTAAAAATTGATAACAATTATATAGATTTTACAAACAAGTAGGCAATAAGCATTGCAGCTTGCAGCGTCGTAAAGTCGACCAGAGCTGACGTTAATTCGAATTTATGTCGATGGTCTCACGGAAGCGGCCACGCGATATCGATCCTCTTTGCCCACAAATGTTACAACTTTACTAAACTGACCCGCGTAGAGGTTACTGCCGAAATACCAAATACACGAGGTATTTTTTGAAGCGATAACGTAACACGGTTTTTATATGATACGTCTTCGAATGCCAACGAACGATTAGGATTCATTTCCATATGAATCAAAAAAAGATGAAATAAGTCTAGCGTCTTATCTTTACGAGGATATATTTTGTATACTGGTAAAGTCAGACAGATGCTGAGGTAAAATGTAAAGAAAATGTTTAGAAAAATGTTGTATAAAATCAATATCATGCCAACAAGTTTCTCTACGTGCATATCAAATTTCATCTGGAAATCTTGAAGATTTACATGAGAAAAGCATAAAGGCACTGCGTTCCCGCTGTATCCCGGACCGCGCCTTTAACAAGGGCCGGGAATGTTCGAGGTATCCGAGACGGGAACGCGCCTAGCGATGGAAGCATTTAAATTGAAATCGCGAACACGTTTAATATTGAATTACTGCTTAATTTTCTCCGCTTGTACGGACCAAGTATTCGGATATATTCCAGTATCAAAACTATTTGTTATTAGTCTGTTCGAACTAGTTCGAAAACTTGTAGGCCAGCTTTGTAATATTGAACATGTACAACATTCATATAGAAGATTAAATTTATACTTTTGGACATTATTGGTTATAATCCTTTAACTCGAATGGCGCGCTTTCGTTACCAAGTCAAGTGTCAGAATTATTAGTGAGGGGACATAGACGTCGACATTTCAGTATGGCTAGTGTTGCGCCAATACACCGGCACAGTGTCGGTCATTTTCTTCCTAACAGTATGTAAAGCATAAAACTTACAATTTAGAAGTTTAAACGATAGATGATTTGTTGATTAAAATAAATATTTAAGCACAAGTACTTAAGTGCGACTACGTACGTATACGTAGTTCTGTACAGTGGGCGCCAAAGTTGTAGATGTGTGGCCTGCCGCGAGTAGTAATTAACACCGCCCAGCGACGCCGCCACGTGCGTGGCCCACACCCCTCGACTACCCCCAATCCCCACACCATCGGGCGTGCAGCGATTGAATTAAACTTCGGCACGGTTGTTGTGGTTGGGGCTCCGAGGTTGATTTTGTCGTTCGCGTTTTGCGCAGCTGCGATTAAAACCTCCAATACTTGTACTGCCTTTATTACATTCGTTATTGATAATCATTTTTATTACAAAAAAAATGTGCGGTCTTTTTTTTATTTCTACAAAATTAACAATATTGAAAACTGATCACTCTCTGTTAATCGTCCGCATTCAAACTATATATCAGAATTCCTCTAGTTGCTCGTTTAAAAATTTTATTGATAGCAATAAGTTAACATTTTCAGCTCACTCGACCTATTAAATCCAAAGTTTATAAAGAGTAAGATAAAATAGAAAATAGTAAGAATGAAAAATAGAAGAATTTCTAAAGAGGGAAAAAGAATTATCACGTCACGTTCGTTGTCAAAGACGGGCTCAATGTCAACAGTTACAAGATTTCCTCGTATGCACAATGAGTAGGCCGAAACAAGGAGTGTAGTGCACTAGGTGTGGAGCGAGGCGAGGTGGGGCCTACTTCGCTTGGAGCACAATTAGCGCGCGAGGCTCGACGCCGCTTCACTTTTAACAACACGGCCCGAGCACTCGGCATCATTCACACGAGACGAGATAGGTAGCACAGCCTCGTGCCAATGTAAGCCCACCCTTACACACTGGGCAACAAATTAAATGCAACCTCATACTTTATAACAAAAACTTTTGAATACAAAAAAATCCTACTATTAGATAAGAAGGTGGACTCTCTAAAGGATACGATATTTCCTAGTGGTTTTTATAACTAATAATAATTGAATTAATTGTTAACAAATGAATTTCATTAATTATTAAGATGTTTTTTAAAAAAAATATTTAGAATTTAAATTAACAAAATTTTACTATAGCAACACGGAAAGATGAATTAAAGACGTAAATAGGTAATTTGAGTCTCGCTGTTTAAAAACCACCAACTAGAAGTGGTTAATAAAAGAAGAATAACATGTAATCGAATAATACGAAATATATAAAGGAAGCCACAACATTAAATTAGGTAAAGTAAACTCCGTTAAAAATGAGTGCGAGCGAAATGATAACGCACGCCGCAACTGTATAAACGAGCTTCATTGGCGAGATACAAACACGCGGCGGCGTGTTAATTGCTGCCAACTCCAGCGGCTAACACATATTTGTGCAAATATCACGGCTCATAACCGTAGAGTTGTGCACAACATACAGACTTTGTGCTGAGGGGAACACAACATAGACTTTGCGCTGAGATGAACATAATACGCTGACTTGCTCGAGGGTGCTACGTCGTAGATATTTTCAAATGTATATTGTTACGATATTAGTGTAGAATACGTAAATACAATTCTTTAGCACAGTTAAATCTTTGAATACTAATGATAGGATGCTGTTCAACTGGTTTAAATTCAATTTAAAGTCAAATACGGAAATAATTTAACTTGAACTTATTCAATTTAATTAACGATCTTTGTTACGCAACAATTGTCCACTAAACAATCTTGTATACCTTAATATTACTTAAAATGAAAACACAGGATTTCGAAGTCAACCACTACACGCTCGTATATTGAATTCAACAAGGGAATTTGTAATATTACCAGTTCAAAGCAACAATTCCAATTTCAAATACGCAGCGGTTCACAGGCGACAGAGTAACGCTCAAAGGATTTTAAATACAAAAGCCGAGAGGTTTCAAATGGATATCTAATTAAAATACAAAAAAAAGTAGTATAGAAGTTTCCACGTCTATTTTCCGCGTCTTTCCGTGGGGAAGTCATTAACGCACTAGTGAAATGTCGCTAACTAGTTGTCGGGGTAAGGGCAACGAAGGGAGAGAGGCGAGGGGGCCGAGCGTGCCTGAGGCGAGGTGTTTACGGGCATTCTTGACTTCGACTTGAGGCCTTTAAACTCCCTCGCAAGTCCGCTGACTCCCTCTACCGCTATTCCCAGTACGAAGCTCATTTCCGCTTTTTAACCGACATTTACAAAAGATCCGTGCATTAAACAAAAGCAGTAAACTCGCTGTAAACCAGCAATTACAGGAAGCACGGGAAAATAAGCAATTACTTATAGCTAATTACAATATACTAGGTTTTCCTCTAAATTCCTTGTTAAAAATTGTTGGATTTTTTGACATCTATGACTTGACTTGGAAAAATATTAGGACACATTTTACACACAAACTGTCATTAACGATTTATATAAATCAAGGAAAAAATGGCTTACGCTTAAGTATTTTATATGATTGTGTTATTGTTTTTTTTTTGACGATGTTAACTCATTTATTTGTGTTTAATTTGTCTAAAAATATAACAGTTTTAATAGATATTGGTACAAAAGAATTAATCAAACATAAATTATTAAAAAAAAATATTTAAAATGTAGCATAAAATTTTTCAAATTATATTTTCACATGTCAAAACATCTTATAAACGAAGTCTGAGTATTTTTTGCACATAATCAACATAAAGGAATATATTTAAAAGCCTATGAGGGAAAAAAGCTTTTATGTAAAAGTTCTTTTTTTTGTTTTATGTTCAGGATCGAGATTAAGTTGTACAGACAATTCAGAACATGGAAAGGCTAGCTCACAAACAACAAAAACCTCTTTTGTCAAGTATTTCTTTTTTCGTTTACATTACGCATTTCGTATGAGAAATGTATTCTTTGTACACATAATGTACGAATTACGATTTATAAAATACCAGCTGTTGCCTGCGACTCCGGCCGCGTGGAATTAAAAAAAAAACACAATTAGTAGCCTACGTGTTTAACCGTTCTAGAGATACATTCAAACAAACATCCATCTATCCATCTTAACATTCGCGTTTATAATATAAGTAA
The DNA here is from genome assembly GCF_000836235.2 of Papilio xuthus. Taxonomy (NCBI): domain Eukaryota; kingdom Metazoa; phylum Arthropoda; class Insecta; order Lepidoptera; family Papilionidae; genus Papilio; species Papilio xuthus. The sequence goes on from NW_013531716.1 coordinate 3,157,246, forward strand.
GATAATATGCTTACAAGACCATCGTTGCTATAAATTTGTACGAGTATTTCGGACTTTATTTCAAAATACAGGCTATCTAGTTACTCCTTCTTTAATAGATTAAAAAAGTAGGTTCTACTATATCAAAAACGGCATAATGGCATCTGCTAAATCTGTGACCAAAACGTAAGGATCTAAGTACTGAAAGAGAAAAAAAAAACAATATTATAAATAGAATTTAGATATCCAATAAAGTCCGAAAAGGTTACTTTCCATTTACGTATTCTAATCTTGTACTTGACTTTATATAATTTGCATATTTATTGTTTATCCTTGGATATTTTTCCATAAAAAAATCAAGTATTGTACACACATTATTTGAGTTACGTTGAAGAATGTTAAAATTATATTTAATATAAAACATTAATTTAGTCTTCCGATTCTCTTGGTCTTGCTCTTGCCGTTTTATTTATGCTGGCGATAAATCAAGATTAATATCACTGCTTACAGTAATGACAAGTTCTAATACCTAACATAGAGATAATAGATAATCGATTTATGATTAAGTCATTCTGTAAGTCGACATTGAAATCAAGTTAGAGATCCCTTTACTTCCCCGATGTCTCAACTATTTAACTATTAAAGTGGGCCCGCCAACGGACTAACATATTCATGAGTCGAGCATCTGACTCGGTTTTACGACCGTCGTTCTCTTTGGATCGGAAAGGTAACCTATTCGGACCCCTGTCTACTTGAAATATCACGTTGGGGTATGCGCTACATAATTTGAAATATTCCAGTAATATTAAGAAAAGGGATCGCAAGATGGTACGGAATAAGTCGTCCAAAAACACTATAATTACACGCGCTCTTACGAAAATAGTTTTACGATTTTATTAAGTAAGAAATAAAATATGTAATCTTCAAGAAAAGTTTACATAGGACACATAGCTCTGAATAACAACACTACTCACGCCCGAGATTCAGTGGGGTAGGCAGAGATTACGGTCCATTTATGCAGTCTTGACAAATCACTTTCTTTTCCTCCGTGTGCATGCTCAATATTAATTTTTTTACAAATTAATTTCGTGTCAAAGGTGTACAAGATTAAATTATTTCAAAAACAAAACACACATCAAATTAACCCACCTCGATATACCAAAATTCGAATGTTTATTTATATCTGGAACGAGCTGTCGACCAATTAGACGGGCGTGAATTCAAATTGGCATATCGTGTTGACAGTCACCAGGTGGCGCTCGCGAGACGCGCACATCTTCAGTTCGAAATATTTATCAGCTTCATTCGACATTTAACGAGCGCCTTTGAAGTGTTGGAAAATACTCAGAATATAATTTTAATGTAGACCACGTGTCAAGGTAGTGTTGAAATCGAATTAATGTCCCAATAACCGATATCAAGATCATTGCGCAAATAGAATATTACGAATAACCAAATAAGCAAGGTTATATAGTCTTACTCTAGCATAATACCATTCTATAAAACAATAGATCTAACTCAGATGACGTCACAACAGTTGGCTTGTTATACTAAACCAATTGACTCCGCCTTATCTCACACCACATGCATAAGGTTAATATAACTGACCACAGATCCTAGCTTCATCAGAGTTGACATTGGCCTTCTGAAATCATGACTATAGAAATGTGCAAACGGCGAAATGTTGGTGATATCAATCTGGTTTATATCGCACATGTTCCTTAACGGACTTAACAATTCAAGCGACAAGCGCTGAGCTTACACCGCTGTAGAAGGCATCTGTCTGCGGCCGGTTTTATCTCGAGACAAATTGCAGCGCTTTCGTAGCGGCCGCGCTCGAAACCAACGCAACCTTTGTGCAAATAAGACAACTAACAACCTCCAAAATGCTTTTCTCAAATTAATATGTTCGCAACGTTTTCAAATTTACATTTATATTATAAGAACTTACTATTCAGACTTATTTAAAAAATCATTTTATTAACTAGCGATCGCCCGCGACTTCTGCGCAGAATTTAAAAAGAATAGTAGCGTATAATATGCTCGCGTGCCTCAGCTATCTTCCCGTCAAAATCCAGCAATTCAAATGAATAATATAAACGTAGTAGATTTATTTTTACCATTAACAACGAGTAGCCATAGATACGATTAACTTCATTTGAAGTCTGTATAAAGCAGATTAGCATTGACGAGCACGCGTCGCGGTTAGCAACTGGGATGGCGGCCGCAGGGTTAATTAAAACAAAACTATGCATACGCTTGTTTTTGGATTTATTATCTAGCTTTGTTCAAATTAATATTTAAGTTTTCATCATGGTGAAAAGCATAAACATTTGTTTTAAAACTATTTAAAATTTGCTTTTTTTAACAGGTGTAAATCTTTCACGAGTAGAATCCATTATGAAAAATTAAATAATTTAAAAAAACAAAAACCTGGAGTGACTCCGATGAAACCAATGAAACCCCACACTTTAAGAATGCCTTAGCATTAAGGATGCAGGCGGTCACAAACCTAGTTAAACACTTGTGAAAACATACCCTTTCAGTTACTCAAACAATATGAAAATAGATTTATAGATCAACTTGTGAGGAAGCTGTAATTGCGTCTTTTACTTAATACGGCGTTTTATTTGTACGTTCAATTATCGTGTTATTTGTGTGAGATATTGCCGAGAGGTGTGACGACACACCCCGCGCCCACCGCGCCTTCCACGACCGTCGCGCACCCTGACAGGTGACACGCGCGACGGATTTGTCTTCAGATAGATTGGGAACCCGCCTCTGCACTGTGATACACCCTATTTATAATTTAATCGGTAAAGATAAAATAGACGTCAAGCTATAAATTGCGTCGGCAATTTATTAACATAAATAAATTTTCAATCACATAAGGTAATACAATTTGTTTAGAGTTTCCTCGCAATTTTTCGGCACGTCACGTACAGGTGGATTAAGTGTAGGTCGCTAAGAAGTACTAGTGACTCTCTGATCATAATTTAAGTTATTTCACGACTGAAATGCGAGATATAAAACCAATATTATGAATATTAGGTTTTCTATAGTTTAGAATTAGATTATAAATAAATGAAGCGTACAAAAATAATGCAGTACTAGAGATTAAGAAAGTATGTTCCATCCCTATTTTCAATTTGTCTTAGAAATCAAGATCAAAGTAATGAAATTGTAATATTTCTCTTTCCAAGATTGTTTCTCATTTTATTTTGACACAAACAGTTTAGAAACCTATCAAAATTTCATAGATTTAATGTTCGCTTTTGAAATAAATATTTTACACCATTTTACAACAGGGTAGCGTGTTACCAATTCTCTTTTATTTCCCTTTCTTTGGTGTTAAATATGCATCCCCCAGTCTCAACATTCGAACAGTCTCGAAAGTGTCTTGGCACTTGTTGAATATTTAAAAAAGGCGTTCGATCGAGACACGGCATCGCCGCGGCCTTACTTCGACGCTCCAAGTGTTAACTCATTCGGGCTATGACACAATTTAGGCACAATATTGTTTCACACATAATGAAATTTAAATCTTATATATAAAATTCTCGTGTCACAATTTTCGTTCCCTTACTCCTTCGAAACGGCTTGACCGATTCTCATGAAATTTTGTGAGCATATTGAGTTAGGTCTGAGAATCGGCCAACATCTATTTTTAATCCCGCGCGGACGGAGTCGCGGGCGACAGCTAGTAGTATTGAAAAAGACACCAAACTTTAGACAAAACAAATATGAATAGAATATCAAATAATATGTAGACAATTTATTACACCGCTTTATGTTACAAACAGAAAGAAAATAATATGTTAGGTTTAAAACGTTTTTGGGTGTGTATCGCGTTGTGCGTACGCCATACACAGACTTGTGAATCGGCGACCCGAGTCGTCTATTCGGTCAGTACAAGCAAAGTGACAACATGTCAACTGTATAGATTTGCTAAACCTGCAGTAAATGATCTTAAGAAACTTGCATAGCTGCTACTACTTAATAAAAACATTTACGAGCTGTTGCTTCAATTGAAAACATTTATACTAATTTTAATGTCAGAATCGTCATCCAGTGTTCATACGTAAAAACAGTCAACAAAGGAAAACCAGTGGTAAATTTGAAATTGAATTTTGTCTGTTCAAATATTACTGGCAGCGGTGACTTTAACCATTTGCAATATTATTCGTCGACGCGACAGGAACGTGCAATATTAACGAATTGCCGAGTATTCTGCTGCAGTTTATATTTAAATTATAATTACTCACGACGAAACCAGTTCAGTTGATCATAAATTCGTAAACTTACATATTACAAGTATTATTTTATCAAATAATTATAGTAGAAATCGCCGATTTTTTTTTAATATTATAAGGTTGCCAACAAACAAACAACCATTCGAATTCGCCGAAATAGCGAAGCGATCAACGATTTTTATTCAATTATACTTATACCGTCCCTTTTCTGATCATCTCCACAATCAACCGTCGGGTCAATCAACCCTATACGAGGGTGCGCGCAAACACGTGCTCAGGCCCTAACAAGTTATTTAGTTCCTTACTTCCCATAGATAAGACGAGGGTATTGATTGCGGCCATGTCTGCTATTTTAGAATACTGGTTTTATGCATTTATTACTTAAACAATGCCTATTGTTTATAGCTTTATTAATATTAAAATCTTTTAACGAATACTACTAGAATGTGGTTGATATGATATTTTCCACGTAGATGATTTTATGAATATTATTTCTGTCTATAAATAAGTATCCACATCACCAATACAAAATAACGTCAATAGTAAATTTCGTTCGTATGATGAGAATGCGTTTATTGCCTCTTGAAGGAGTCGAAAGTAATAAATACGGATATGAATATTGAAACATATCCGTATTGTGCCCGTACCGAGCACCATCATAAAATATTTTATCGAATTTATACATTTTATCGCTAATATACGTACCCTGTAAGACTTTGTTATGACATTTCTACCTTTACTATTGAAAATGATATGTGTTCTTTATGTCTTAGTTAAATATAAAAAGAAAAAACATATTGACACAATCATCTCGCATGAGTCCTCTTTTCTCTATTTTTTTTACCTACTTCAAATTTTAAATTAAAAATAATTGTTCGCAAACGTAATACATAGTAATAAGAGTTAAGGGTTCTGAAAATTATTAATTAACTTCACATTTGCTATTTTTAACAACTATAATTTTCCTTGTACATTTATGTACGAAACACTCTGGTTAATAAGGAAAAGCGTCAATAGCCTAATGGTTAAGGGTACGGATTTCCGATCACGAGGTCGGGGTTCGAATCCCGCCATTCGACTATCGTCGTAAACCTTACCTAGCACAAGCTTAGAGCTTAGTTGGAATGTAATAGAAATATTAGTCAATTTACAAAAAAATATGCTCATATTTTAAATAAAAAAAATATGTTAAAACATTAACTTATAAAAAGCTGAAAGCACAAATTGCATTGAAGCATTAAATTAAGTAAAGCTAATAGTGCATATCACGAACTTGCATATTAGAGAGAGCTAGCCTTGCCGTGGTAAAAGATGCAATCTGCATACATTAGCCTAACCTCTCTCAGTTTTGACACCTGCTCACAACGTACACTATGGTAACTTGCCTCTTAGATAGATGGGACAAACATGTCACGAATAAATGCGGCTGTTTCAAAGTTGCCAGTGTCAAGAGCGAAGGAAGAAATATTAGTGTTGCCAGCAGCGGGTCGTAGAAGCTTTTAAGTTGGCGCTTAATGGACATGCATGAAATACTGTTGCCGAATAAATTACCACTCCATTTTCTTTCGGTTATTTCATGTTGTGTTTTGTTCTTATTACTTAAAGTTGTTATTAAAATGATTAAAATTTAATATGTTATTTTAAAGATTTATTTCACATTTACAAAATTATGTTAAATTTATTACTAAACAGTATAATATTCGTATTAATTAACAGTAATTAGGAATTAATTTAATTATAAGTGGTATCTACAGTACTAGAAAAATAAAAAATAAGCTAAATACGTTTACGTAAAATAAAATAGATGAAATATTACTATAAATATTTTTAAACTTTTTTATCATCTTCAAAAGTTTAATTAAAATACATTTAGAGTTTAGAGTTAGTCAACGAAGAAATTAAAAAAATGGAGCATTAATTGAAACATTAAATGGGTCAACAGTTAAGTAAGGTACGTAAAAGATATTTACACAACATTAAGTTGTACTATTTAAAAAAATTAAAAATTAAAATTAGATCTTGTATAGAAAATGGCAAGATTTAATGTTGAGTTGGGTCAAACAAGGGTTGTCACGTTAGGGAATATTTTAATAATGTACTCGCTCGTTTAGTATGAAAATTAGCTGGAGGCCGGTAACCCTGCGACGACGTTAGTTTATTAATTCAAGCCGAGCACTGGAACACATATGCTAATCAAATAGAATGACTATTGAATTATCTTAGACAAGCAAAGCTAAATGCTATGCGCTCAGCTACACATCTAAGAATTACGAAGTAATTTCTATTACGTTTTCCGTGAAATTAGAATACTGTATTTAAACATATCGTTGTCTCTGTATCTTCAAAGAGAACGTAAGAGATGCGGCTATGTTTCATACAAGTGTGACGATAGTGTAAATCCAACCTTAATTTAATCTCATCTATTAATTTACTTCAACTCAATCGTAACTCAATATGATGATTAGGTAAATTTTAAACGTTGGCAGAAGTAATTCCAAATTCAATTTTCAATTTGAATATTGTTGGAACAAATCCATTATATAACTCGTTTACATCCCGCACGATCTTCCGACCCTAGTTGAAGTTTGGAACATTTTCCTTATGAAGTGAGCTGACTAAGCCCTCAGAAACTTACAACATTGCTTACTACATTCCCAGACTATGTTCGGAAGGATTGCCTTCAACCAAACAACTTTAGGTTAGCACTTTTAAAAGTTGCCACTTCGAAATTCGAAGTTAAGACGTTCAAAATTTGTTGTTGGGTAAATATAGTGTATGAAATTTGTTCTGAGAGATTTTTCTATCAAGTAAAGGTATTTAAATCACCAATTAATAAAATTTTATATACTAATCTATATAAAAGAAAATCGTGTTAGTTACACTATTTATAACTGAAGAACGGCTTTACCGATATGGTTGAAAATTGGTGAGGAGTGACAGGTCGCTTAGAGCCAGGAGACGAACACAGGAACATAAAATTATTCAGATTATCATTTTTTTTGTCCTTTTAAGCATAATAAACTTTTTATAAATATATTTTATAGCTATCGCCCACGACTCTGTCTGCGCGAAATTAAAAAAAAAAACAATTAGTAGCTTATGTGTTCTTCCAGACTATGTTCTATATGTATGCTAAATTTCATTGTGATGCGTTCAGCCGCTCTAGAGATACGTTCAAACAAGCATCCATCCATCAATCAATCCAAACATTCGGATTTATAATATTAGTAAGAAGTAAGATTCATGAACAAATTGTCTATCTTGTGGAAATGAGAATGAATCTATTTAATATATTTATATGTTAACAACATTTTCAATGCAACATAACACACAATAAGAACAATAATATTTCACAACTGTAATATACATAATTAATAAAGCCCCGATTAAACAAGCTTTGGTAAGACCTCGACGCTTTACCAACAGGATGTGTTCAAATATTTATGTTCTGGAAATTTCTAGCTTTCTCTCTCTCGAGGCAGTTTTAGTTTTAACCTTCGTCAGACGTTTTACAACAATTCATTTAGTTTTTTTTAGACTCGCCTTTTACTAAACTGAAATTTCCATCGAGAACTACTACTACTACAACTATTTTACTCTAACTTGATTCGGAAAATAGCTGTATTATATCAAGAAGTTTTTATAAATTTAATATAAAACTTTTAGGCTAAATAAATCCTAAGCAAGATAAAACAATTCATCATTGGAATACCAAGAAAAAAGCGAACGAGAAGATCAAAGTTTGTTTTCATAAATTACCTTTTATGATATAATGTAAATTCAAACTAAAATCACTTAAGAGACACTCATATTTCCAAAAGTCTTTGAAAAAATAAAACATGAATACTACCCTTATTTGCAATTGATACTTTTCTTCAATCAATGGAATAAACTGTATAATGACATACACGTGAACAGATCACACAATCTTTAACTTTGTAGTCAAAGTAATCACAGAGAGAATTTTATAGTGGACTATTCAAAATATTCCGCGTATTCCAAAGAGGGTATGTGTAAAACCGTTATATTTCTTGGCACATCGTCGGCTAGAGGTGAAGTGAGGGTAGGTACAGGCACGATCGCATCGCATAAATCAAACAGATTTAAATGCAAGCGGTCGTGCGGCGCTGTGTTACTTATGCAGCGTCTATTAAAATGGACTCTTTTTTATTGTCTATCCCATTTGATCGGGCTGATTGGTTGTTTTCCTTTTGCTTGGACAAACGGCGGCATGTTCAGCAATTTTTCTTAATTAAAACTCAGATGTACCTCGTGTTTTTACGATTCAGCGGAAAAATAATTTATGAGTACATTATTTACTTGTTAAGTTTCCATCTGATAGTATGCATTGAGCCATAGATTTCGCGTCTACTAGTAACGACACAAAGTTGAATAATTGTTAATTTAAATATAAATAAACGGCATGTTAATGAATTTAATATCGTTGTTGTTAAATAGCAAAATTCTAAATATAGAAATAAAGCAAAAGTCAAGATCTTATTACAGCGGAATATTAAACAAAACGACTAGACAAGGGATCAAGATAATGACAGGCTGAATTTCATTCGCACATCTCGTTCCGCATCAAATCCCGGCGTGACGTTAAAAATTTTCCGGGCTCTTTAACGGGGTTTCATTCATAACTCACGGCCGAGTGAAGCCTTCGAATATTTCAAGCTGTAAAACCCCACCTCCATAAATTCCGCGCGTCGGGTTGCCAAATTAGGCGCGAGGAACATCGACTTATTTCCCCCCATTACCCCCAGCCATAGTACGAACAGTACGTAGGTGGCCCGCGCCGTCATGAGTGAGACCTTTAACGAAACTTCCCACGTACTGTCGCAGGTGTTTTCAACTGTGAAAACTTCTTTGAAATTGAACGCAATAATTTAGAGTTTCTCAAAACTAATTCGAGTGTTTGTGTAAAATGTATTATAAATTTATACTATCGCGTCACCCCTTCTCACTCTAATACTGATTTAAATCTCAGACTCAGACTCAGAGTCATAAGAGTTCCCCGACTGTAAATTTTAATACTGTCATTCGTACCTTCGCAATCCATGGAATTACGGCTATAATTAAATTTACGCCGCTAGCGTATGTTATTACTCTAATTTGAATATCACAAGAACGTTATATTAATAAGGCTTTTATATCATTTGAAGAAAGAAACAGCTACGTGACTTTTTGTGAACGTTATAAAAGATGGATAAGGACATTTTTAAGGTTGAAATGGACACACAGCACAAAGACCTATTGTACCTCAATATAATCAATGAAAGGAACCTAAAAAAATAAGTTTGAATAAGAAAATATATTTCTTTTATAGAATAATGGAACATAGGTCGAGATTAGGATTTTATCACAGACATCGGTATTTGGAAGACAATTTCTATAAAACGAATACTTCACCGTGAAAATTTTATCATATACTTTATCGTACATAAATCTATATTTTTTCAACTATGAGATGACTGAAATATATAAAGGATTGAATGAGTTTAAATAAATAAAACAAGTCCTTGTATAAGGAGGTAGGCATATTTTAAGACTCCTTTTAAATCTGTACTCAAAGAAAATAAAACGCATGTATTTATATTTCTATAATGCAATAGGCACGACGCTGCCGTGTACAAAATGCACACACAGAGCCGCGTGACTCTCGTCTTTGAATCACAGAACTGCAAGGGGAAATAACTTTTTCCTTACTTCTGTATGATCAAACGGAACGAAGGATTTGACGCGTAAAGAAATTCTTCAACTCCTGCGATAAAAATGTCTTCGCATTTGACGGTTAAAATTCTACCGCGGATGTTGGCATTTCCTTTCATGAAGTTTATAAAAATAAAAATCAATGTTTTGCGCGACAGATTGCGATCAATCATGAAAGATACTATAACTTATTCCTTTTTATAAAACGGATATAACTAAATTAAAATATAAAAGTACTTAAACGAGATACACAGAGACGAATTTCAAATTTCCTTTTGCCAACGACGGAGGGTGAGTTTTTCTGAAATTATCAATAAACGCACGACAGGTATCGCTGGGTCGCTGTACGACGCTTCCATGAATTATTGCTGGGTTTATCCGAGACAAAATTAAATTCGCCCGCTCGTTGAAATTACACTCGACGAATTACCCGGTCATTGTGACCCGACACCCGACACCCGGCACCGATGTCTCGATTATATTCGCGACGTCGAATATCAATATCGATTTTCACTTCATTTCTCTCGACCGTCTAATGATTTCATGTCAGATAGCGATGTATTCACGGCAAAAATAATTCTATATTTGAATATTCTTATTGAATTTACTTTTCGATAAGGTGTATGTTAGTGAAGAAACTAAACCATAATTCATCTATTACTACAAATCTTTTGAATGTCGCATATAGGTGAAGATTAAAATACGGCTAACATTCACGTAGAATCCTGTGACTGATTAGTCGATAACATCATACAAATTGTTTATATGTTTGACTTTTTCTTACGCGAATAAAACTGAACATAACTGTAAGAGAAGCAACTCATGTTAATCTTATTAAACACACTTAAAAAGATGTCATTAAATGCAAAAGTACAAAATCCTAGCAAGGGGGAGCCCGCCAGCGGAATGTCAAACTTTACATCCGCCACGGAGGGTTGAACTGAGCTATAGAATTAATTCAATTGACACAGCTTTGAATTCGGCCTCGAATACAATTGTTCCCATTCATGTTATCAAAATAAAGGAAACCTCAAAGGGTTAGAGCCAACGATCCACGAAATGATTGATGGATGTTCCCGATTACAGTATTTCCATTACTCTAACATTGTGTCGAGTTTGTACAACGAGACGGAAGAGCGCAGATTGTTCTAATTCAATGCAATAATTTGGAAGCGGCTCTCAGACGAACATTAAGACTTTAGCTAAACTCACTTTGGTCAATTGGTATTAGGAATTCAGAAGTTCAACGAGTGTTAGCAAGACTTTGAGTGCTAAAACTGAGTTGGCGGCGCAGTTCTCTAATCGTATAGTCTCTATGCACTAAATGGTATTGATTTTTAAGTGCTTATGTGAATTTTATTACACACGTAGTTTGGTCATAGACCAAAGTATTTTTAAAGACATAACATTCGAGGCGAATCGTTTAGTTTAGATAAACACGCAATAATTACTAATTGTTCCCATAGGAAGGGAATAAAAAGACAACGTCGAGAAACAAGCCATCGACGTGAAGCAATTAATTATGCTTCAAAAGGCATTAACGGTTATATACGATATTGGATCGTATTGAATACAATAATTAAGGAATTTATTTTGATTTTAGATTGAAGAAAAAGACGAGTGGAAGACAGGAAGAGTGAGTACCGAGGCAATAAGAAGCATAACAATGCGGATCACTCCACGACAGTATTATCTCATAGCGACAACAGCCATCAATTACATTGACAACTAGGGCTGCCATCTCTTTAGGTTTCCAAGGTGCTTGTTCAGACTAACGTTCGCAGCCCTATTGACAACACTGCGCGTGAGAAGACGACAGAAAACCCTCTAAACAACTCAATAATTAATCTCTTACAACGACTCCATTTAGTATTAAAACATATAAACAATGTCTAGACGCATCAGTAAGAAAAGAGGAAGGTACAATGCAGTAATAATCAGTTACAACTCTAAATCAGCGATGGCAATATCTGAGTGCAATTTCTCATCTCTGCAGTGAAGAATTCGTGTCAAATGCGCTGTGATAACCATAGCCAGAGAAGCGTAAATGAAGCATTATAAAAACGTAGATTAATTAAAAAATAAAGTGGCATTTTCATCAACAGGAGACATCTAAAATGAAAAAAAAATTGCGAAGAACGAATGACGTTGCTTTTACTTTCACGATACTAGTATAAAGAATCTTACAGAACATCTAATGGTATTTGGTGGCACACAATTTTGGTGAAGTCCATTAGTCTTTTACAAATATAAAAAAGCATTTGTACACAAACATTTATAACACAAAACGAGATGACACAGCGAGTAATAAATCGCATTAATCTCGTACTATACACCTCGTACCATTTTCAATTGAAACACAAATTGTATTCCAGGCACCATTTGCCGCGCGGCACGTACACTGCAAACAGAATTAGTGGATATTTACTATAAGTGACGACGCATTCAAGACTGTCTAATGAGCGAATTCCTTCTAATATTGTCAACAGATACTGCAGTATTCATAAATTAGAGGAATACACATTCGAAACGTATTTGAAATGCAACACAATATCAATGAAACTATACTAATATTCATAAAATAAATGCTTAAGTTTATTCGTGTTATTCAAGCTTTAACTATACAACTAAAATTAATTCTGGACCGACAGCAAATAATCAATTTAACGTTATAATGTTTGTAAAAACCAATAAAAATTTAAAGTTATAAAACATTCAATTATTAAATTGTATCTACATTATATTGTCATATAATTTCATAACAGAAAATTGCCTTGACAATTTTCTTTCATTCTATTTTCCAAAGTGTCGGACATAAAATCACCTTGTATATTTCAACTCGGACACTAGTTCCATCATTGCATTATGTATTCGAAAAATTTTTTTTTTAGGTCAGATGCAAACACTTAACCTGAATTAATGTACTCTGCTACAAAATGCCTACAAATTTTAACCTACCGTATTTGAAAACACTTGACCGTATTACCTAATACAAGGTCGCATCGTTGGAGTTTAAAAATGAATATTTCGTTACAAAAGAAAGTTCCATTACGAAGAAATATTCTGTAAAATATATGAAACAAATCGAACAGAAAGAATCGAAATGTTCTTTTCAATGTTTGTGTGTTGACCTTTCTAGTAAACATTACAAAGCAAAGTGGAGGATCGGAATGGTACGACATTTTTGCGAGAGACCGCAAATCCTCAGGAACGCCACGGGGCGGGCAATAAAACAACGACGGGGGATAGGATCGAGTCGGAACGAAATAATCTCGTAGAGACGACGCGGATCAATTACACGGGGCGCCAGGAATTAGGGATTCACGGTAAACCATCGAATTGCGCAAGATTTAAGAGGACGAATTAAAAAGTCCATTTGTTTATCCGTGTCATTCGTTAGACTACGTTATTAAGAAAGCTTACGGCTTATCCTGGACGCGAAGTTGCGCTCGTAGGCGGAGAAAATTTGTTTTTGACAGTTTTGATATTGGGTTTTTTGGCTTATTTGCCAAATAAAATAATACATCGAAGTAATTTAATATCTAAGAATAATAGTAAACATGAAAATGAAGCTAATAAAACCATAATATATATTATATTATATATTATTTTTCTTTCTTTGAAAATTAAAATATAGTATTTCAGAGTGATATTATCAATTACACGATATTGTTAAAACTTGATTTAAATGTAGGTTTTAACTGCCTGACTGACTCTGGTCTTTGGTTTTTCGAATGGAATGAAATAGACGGCAATATTAATACAAGTGTAAACCCACTGTAACTAAAACCAACGAACAAAATAAATAACAATAAAGATGTACATAAAGTCAAAATTACCTCTAAATTTAACCCAATATTTATTTAATTAAAAAAATACAGAATTTATCTACAAGACTGAGAACAAAGTTGCTGTATCCAATTAAATCGTTGTTACATGTGCGAATGTAGCGTCGTCGCGGAGTGCAGACGGCAATACGAAAAGGGCACGATTAGGAACGGAGACGACCCCGAGGCGCCATTAGGAATTCAGCAAACGAATTGGGGACATCGAATCGACAAAATTGTGCTCGCCTCAACTTTTCTTACATCGTGTATTTTCGCTCCCAAAAGATAGATATTTTAATATTCCCTGACTCAAGGGAGAAGACCGCTGTTTTGATCCGCAATTCAAAATATACACGATTTTTCTATAAAATTATTCTTCTTTCATTTTAATTGTGACCATTCTTTAGAATAATATTTCCATTTCGTTTTTATTTATAGTACATTAGTAATATAACGAAACATACGGTTCAAACTGTTATACAGGGACAAGATTTTTTATTTTATTTACTTTTATTTAATAATATTACGTTTCACTTCAAAACTTAGGTTTTTTGCCTCACCCGTTCACCTCCTTATGGCTCAATAGGTTATAGAGAGTGCTTTACCTGAAACAAGAAATAAAATACTTTAGTATTATTTAACAAAACAATTTTAAGAAACACAATGGTACCATAACTCAAGGGATGTTTTTGAACTCGAAAAAGTAATAGACAGTAATTAAGAATATACTTTTTTGGATTTAAGAATATTTTTGAGGATATAACGTTATCTTAATTAAAGCATCCTGCAAAGAAATATAGTGAGAAAGCTGCGTACATATTGAATGCGTCCTAACATGTACATTTATACGTCTATTGAATTCAGCTGACCCGCACTTATTGACCCGCACCGTATATTAGATTACCTTCTTCAATGAGGTCGAGTGTCTTAATTGTTGTCGGACGTTCGTGATATTAAGATGATGCGATACTAACACAATTATTTAGTATTAATTCACGTTCCAATGAGTCATAATACCTCATGTATTTGTGAATAGCATTGTCCTGTCTGTTAGAATAAAAAGAATTTTATTATAATGTTATATAACTCATTAAAATAAAATGATATTGATGAACGTCAGAGAGATGTATCAGAATATTTAAAACCAAAATTCCTATTTGTGTTTGTTTTCGTACGTCATTTAACGATATTGCAAATAACGTGAAAAGTTCTAAAGACACTCGGAAAGACTCTAAATTCCATTGTGTGAGGGAGGTGTGTTCGTCGGTATTCCTTCCTCTTATACAATGGCTGTTTGCAAATCTCTCAAGGTAAACATGGAGTGATCGGCTCATTGTAACGTTCGGAGAAAGTGTCGTATATAACAGTATTGTTATAAAAAGAAAGCTGACAAATGAAGACGTATGTAGTATGATTCTTATTCCTGTTCTCATCCCACTCACGTAGGGTCGGCGCTGAAGGTTTTATAAACCTTAAAGTTTTGGTTTATTTTTTTACGGCCGGCCGCCTGGCTGTCGACAACCCTACTTGGAAGGAATATTAAATACAATATAAACTTCGAAAGATAACATTGAAATGTCGTTTAACACAATGAATGTCTTTTTGAAATTCAATAAAATAAAGTGCTATATTATGCGCGCTAATGATTACAATTCTGTACAATTTTCTAGAATAATGTTTAATTTTAACATTGTGTTATTTTTCTAGAATATTACACTTACTTAAAGTAACGAACGTTATAAATGGTTCTATCATAAAAGATAATGATGAAAAAACGTTTTATAAATGATGCTCTCCTCACAATTACGAATAGCAAAGTGAAACAAATTTCGAGGGTCATAGTTATAAATACAACAATGAGAATATTGGTAACAAAAAAGGACCTGCATGATATGACCTTAACAAAGATAATGTATCGTAATATCAGACCGCTCCGTGATCCATTGTTGTCGGCACCGCCGTCGTAATCCCGGGATAGCCGGACCGGCTCGTTTGTCCGGGTTATCCTTCGGCAAACATCGACCAAACCCGAGATTCACTAGACCTTTACACAAGAGCTTTGTCGAGAGAGGGTATGAAAATATAAATAAATGTTTTTTTTCCTCCATCTTTCATATATATGCCGCAATAATGTTATTGCTTAATATTGTTTTAACAGAAAAGAGAAATATCAATACGCCTCTGGCTGTTTCTTTAAGTTTGCCCAGATTTCTTTTATAAACCATTACGACAACAAAGTACCTAAGATGAAGCTACAACAAAGTAAATTTGTCTTGTTTGTATTTTTAGCGTCTTACAAAATGTTAGAGTAACGTGTTTCTACTCAACTGACGACGTGAGTAGAATCGATCGACGAAAACTTATAGATAAGGTAAACATTGGTAAGTATTGTGAGGATACTAGAACTTACATTTAACACAACAGTGAAGCACTCAAGTAACAAATTAAAATCTTATAACAGCGGTTCATCAACGCTACTAACATATTAACATCCGTCTCATATCCTTTTGAAAAAAAACCAGAGATAACGATATGTTTTTAAAGACACGTTTTTGCTGTAAAACACATATCTACATACATACGTAAACGATTAATGAAAGCGAACATTGCACCTAAAATGTTTGCCTCAATTGGTCGACCACCGCTCGCAAGTTGGCAAACTCGCCGTCGCAACTTTGATATTAGTTTGCGCGTGATCGATTTATCCTGCCAGTTTGACAGTTGCGATGGTGACAGATGACGCCTGACGCCCGGCACCATATCGCCACGGTGATTTGTCTTCAACTTTAACTTGTTCCACTATTTTTAAATAATCGGACGATCATATCAAAGTATTATGTTTCTAGTCGTCGCCCGCGACTCTGTCGGCGCGAAATTAAAAAACAAAACATTATTAGTAGCTTATGTGTTTTTCTAGACTATGTTCTACATCAAAGTCAAATTTCAACAAGATCCATGCAGTCGTTCTGGAGATACCTTCAAACAAACATCCATCCATCTAAACATTCGTATTTATAATATTAGTAAGAAAGTACTGTCATAGAATTTAAAACGTTTTAAACTGTTTAAATTTTATGAACCTGAAATATCCTTAAACGTCTAGCCGTCTATATTATGATATTAGTCCAAAAAACGTTATATGTTGTTTAGTTTTAATAATTTTTTCGTTATCCACTGAAAGGCAATTAACAAACTTCGTGAACAGTTATTTCACAAAAAATAACATAAAAATGAAAGGGCCTTTGTAAAGTTTATCGTTAATAAAAGCAAACTTCAAAGCGGGCACCGTAAAGGAAAACCATAACGTCGTCGTAGACGTCGCAGTTACTACGACGTAGCCGCATAATACGTAGAGGCGACATTTAAACCTTGCCACGTTGCAATAACAACTATATTGTGTTAACAACACAGCAGTTTGCTCGGGAAAGTGTTAAACGTCTTTACTGTCATTCCTGTGATTAATTTGTGTCCAAACTGTCGCTGTAATAGTCTCAAATGATTTAGACGCAATAATTTATTTATATTTTGTTAGAGGGACGACTTATAATGTGTAGGAGCATTTATAAATAAATTTTATGACCACACAGACTACTTGAATTATTTTTAACATTTATTCATTAAAAAAAGAAAATAAAACCATAGTTTGTATTCACTGCCCTAAAGGAACTTGTACTCCTATACTTGATGAGAGGAAACTCGAATTATTTGTTGGTTTTTAGTAGATATCTGTAAAAGTCCTGGTTGCGCGAAATCCGAGAGTGGACAGGGGTTGCGAGTGCCGCTCAACTATTTCGCCTCGCACGAGACAAGGGAAAATATGGAGAACTGATCGCCAACCTTTGTTAGTCGGAGAGGCACCTCAAGAAGAAGAAGAAGTAGATATCTAATTATAATTATTACATTAAGGTCTTACAATTACGACAAAATTATAATTAATGTTATTTATTAACAAACTTTTCATTCCATCATATTATGAAATTTACTTCTAACTCCTAACAGAATAACACTTTTGACAAGATTACACAAAAGTCAATCTTAGTTATAAGAGGCACTTCCGAATGTTCATAATTGGAGCGGCGCGGGCGGCTGATAAACAACAAACTTGAGGTCGAATCAGCGTCACGCAACTGCCTACTTTGAAAGTGAAAAGCCTCAAGGAATACGATGTAACTTGTCTGATTTGTGTGAAACTTTCCCCGATCGGTCGACTTGGTCTCACTCAACTTTACACACAGATGAATGAGGGGGAGTTGAGGGGATCGCGGGGGCGGGAACAATGCTTAGAGAAACAAAAGAGCCCCGATAGATACTTAGCGCACAACTTCAGCTAAAATAACATAGCGGCTTTAATATCCAACTAACAATCTGTATTTTATATACATTGTGCGAGTTGGTTGTTGTTAGTTTGTGTTTGTAGTTTTAAGTAAAAAATATATATTTACCCCAAAGATTCCCATTGCATTCTACACTAAGACACTCTGTAGTTGAAGACAAACTAACCGGCTATTTCGAAAAAAAAAACTCTTATGTCAATTTTAGTTTACAGAATAATAGTCTGCGAGAAATTCTGTGAATGATTAATGCAAATATAAAAAAACGCATAAAAATGAGCCTACGCAAATAATTAACTTTAAAGAATTTCGGAAGCCTAATTTAATTTGTGTCTTATACTTCTATTAGACTTTATTCCGTTAATAAAAATGGAATTAAGGTGTAATAATAAGAAGAGGAAGATATAATAGGAGATATCTATAAAAGGAATCCCGAGAGTGGGCCATTAAAAAGCCTTAACATTCGAATGTCTATCCCTTGTGTATTCTTTTGTTCTGTCTTTAGTCGCGCCCGTTCCCCTCAAGCCGTGGTAATAAGAGGGAATTAATCTCGCCCCATGTCTATAGAAAGTGTTGACTACAAAATTATTCAGCAGTTAATTGCGGTTTATCTTAGCAATGCCAAGTTACATGTTGACTATGTGATTAACTTTATTCCCTTTACATAATGAGAAATCAATAAGCCTTCCGATTTGATACAATAAAGCGGTTAAAACTAAAAGCAATGTAAAAATCAACGGTAATATTTTACCTTAAATTCATTCGTTAACCTGAATTTCATTGAGCAGTGGAGTATTGCACTAAAGAACCTGACACGTGGATGGTTCCCGATGGGCCGTTCAAATCCATAGAATGAAATGACCCAATGGGGAAAAAATCCTATTGGGCCGATCGATTCGAAACACCCTGAACGCTAAAATATTTTAATTTACTTTTTCTTAATAACGTCAAGTTAAGTTAATAATTCTAAAGTTAATCGGAGACAATAAGTTATTATACTTACTGATGTACGTTCACCAATAACTCTTTATTATTCCTTTCAATAGTAGACGCGAGTTTGAAAAATGGGCCGAGTGTCGGGATTCTCCTTCCGAAATATCTGAAGGGACTGGGAGATCGATGCGCCACGTCGTCGACGAATTATTTCGTTCCATTACAATTCCGAACAACAAAGAGAAAATATCCGACGCTACATCAAGTTGTGAATAGGAAAACGTAATTATAACGGGTACGAGAAACGTGTGAAAGCAGACAGTACGAGCACAATTGAACGATAATATTGATGCTACGCGATTCTAAGCAATATTCATTTATGGGTTCGCTTGTATTTATCTGTATGTGTAAGTGTGTATCAAACCTATAAATGAAACTCCTGAAGCATAGTTGCGAAAGATAACAATAACATTAGAGAAGAGAAGTTTGATTTGAGCGGGTAAGGATTTGCTACGTTCTCGCGAATCTTGTAGCAGTCGAACTGCTTCGTAGACTCTCGCGGCTACGACCGTAATAAATATTAACGTCTACTTTATTGAAACAAAACACGGATTAAATGTTTAAAAAGTTCTCAGGTATGGAATAAAATCAATATCACATGGGAAGGCCCACACCTGTGCCGTCACCTAGCGACGGGGCGCAAACACGGCAAGCACACGCCTAAATTACCCCCACGCCGCACTTCCCCGCCCAACACTGCCGATAAGCAATTACTTTATAAATGTTTAACTACCCGATGCTTTGTTATTAAGGTTAATATTACGCTTAAATATGTCTGTCAGGAACATATCGGTCAATATATATAATATAGACTGACTGGATGACTGTAATCTACGCACAACAACGGATACTGGCTATTCTTCTGTTTCTAGATACTTGAAAATTTGCACCGACTACCTTGAAGAAATATTTTTCTTTTAGCAAAACACGAAAATTGGCTAAATACTTTTTAATAAAAATAATTAATTACCAATGTATGAACCATGTCGCAGGCACCAGCTACTAGCAATTATAATACAGGCCATTTTAAACTATGCCTTCAAGCTATCAAATTAAATTTATATTATACACCGGAGTAGATTGCTGTAAGTATAAAGAAGGTAACAGGCATAGCCTTGCTCGGTAATGTCAGGTAATTACAGCGCTAGTGGGCTATGTGAACACGCGATATGTCGTGCTATGCCTTACCTAAAATTATTACCATTTCTATGGAATTCACTTTATTGCTTTTTTACAATAGTGTCATTAAAGTTATAAAATTCTAGCATACATTTGTGAATGATTCATGAATACAATGATAATTCAATCCGATCTTTATTGTGTGGTCGACCTTAAGACTACTATTAAATGTAACAGCCGTATAAATCTATGAGTCACCATTATTTACGCTAACAGAGAACGAATTATTATTATAAACATAAAAGAGTGCATTAGTCGATCGTCATAATAATAATAAATATAAAAATCTTTATGAACACCAAAACTTAGTTATTAGTCTCCTAAATAGACGCTAAAATAAATCAACGAAATTAAATTTTTGCTGAATTGTGACATTTATCCCGTATATTAAATTCGATTTTGCAAGAGGTAACCGTATTCAATATTATTATGTAAAGTGATGTATAGAAATCAGTATCCATAAATAACGTTAAAGTCCACACAACTCTGCAAGAGAAATGGAGAGGATTTTGAGCTTTTACAGTACCGTGGTCCATAGCCATTAAGGGTCGTATGTCACCCACGACCACAGGATACAATTAGTCTACCGTGAGACGAGAATAAATTGGAAGACTATCGAATTGGTCCTAGTCTGTATCTATTTTAATCAATTAGTCGAGAACTTTACTAGTGTAAATTGAAAGCAATGGAGGTTGTAAAATCTTATTATAAACCAAGTAATTCATAGAATTAAAAAACAAAATAATTATTAACTTTTCATAAGCTTTCATTTATCTTAATGTCTCGTAAAAAGTACTAATGACAAAACATTTTTTAATGTTTCAGATTTCTTTAAGAAAGTTTTCAGTTATAAGTAATAATGATGTAAACGAAGCGTTTAAAAGTTGACATAACAAAAGGCATTCAGAGCCTTCTAATCCCGTTACAAACAAACCGGAGAAGACACAACTTAAAAACGTACTGGCAGAAAAAAAATGTATATTTCGTAAAAAAGGACAGAGTAATAATGTTTTATTGTAATTAATTAAAACGTGGTGGGTCGGTGGAATTAAATGTGCGGCAGGGGCGCGTTATTGACTTGGCGCCTCGAGCAATTAACGCGGTCGACTCCAAACCCAACCGGCTTATCGCAACATAAACTTAGCTCCTATATAAATCACGAGGAAACTTCGTACGAAACATTGGACGAGGGAAAAATGCGGTATTTTCATGAAGGGAAAAACAATAAGTCGAGGCGCGGCACAAGGGCCGTTTTAAGGCTCATAAATCAAAACACGGACAATATTTTCATTGTAGCGGCGGCGGCGTGGCGAGCGAGCACTTTCTGAGCGGGATTTTTGGGACACGTTGGGATTAGTGTTGTTTTACGATTCACTTCTACTTTCTGTTCTTTTATTGGTTGGGTCGTAAAGGATGTCGAACCAAAGTTTCCGTGTCATCCGCCGCGTCAAATCGAAACTAAAGATATATAACACGTAACAGTGACATGACTTATTGCATACGAAGTTATAAAAAGATGATTACGCAAAAAGAAATCTAAATTAAAGTATACTGGTATGATACAGTTTTTTTTGAAAAATGTAGATAATTCACTGAACACATCGCTTCAGGCACGGACGGAATATGATTCTTCTTTTGTAACTTCATATTTCATTCACCTATGCGAGTTTCTCGTTCACTAGAAATGTACAAGCTGCAAGCTGAAATCATTCGTGCAACATTGTTTTTAAGGTACAATTTGAAACTAAACACATAGATTGTGTTACAATGCTTTGTCATACAAATGAAAAAAAAAACGTAGTTTATTCGGTTAAGAGATGTAGAGACAAAAAATATTAACATTGTATAAACAAAAAAGTTGACCTTTAAAATTTAAAATTATGCACAAATATTTATAAATTAGTCATAAATTATGTGTTATGATAACCAAATTCTTTTCTAAATTAATCTTAGAAAAAGCATTTTAGATTAGGCAGTCTTTAGAAATCTAGTTACCAAAATATTAGGATCGCTATACAATCATTATAAGTTTAGTCAGCTCCAAAACTTTAGTACGTATATTAATTACATTTATTACAATATTTTATTTTAAATCAAACTATAACTGTCTAAAAAAAGACCACTTCGATTACTTTATCCAAATAACAATGATATAGACATTTCCTAAACAAATACATTCAAGTAAATAAGGTTGAACTCCCTCTACTTAAGATCTACGTTCGTAAATCGACTATCCGTTATATGGTGACAAATTGCTGTGATTCTTTTCCTTAAGCTACGTGAATTAGTGTGATCAATTGCCTTGAAACTCCGATTCACCTATTCCGTCCTCCTTTTCTTATAAATTTTATAAGAAAAATCAACGTAATTTTATCTGAAATTGTATATATAACACACATATTTCTATTCTATATGACTCTATGATACTAAAACTGTCAAACAACCTCTCCTATTTCCAAGAAAAAATTGAAAATAATTTATACAAGCGATAACAAACAATTATATAAAAAAACTAACTGTCGTCCGCGACTGCTTACGTGAGGAAATTAAAAAAGTAGCCTTTTTCTTCTTCCATATCATGTTCTTTTGTGTGCCAAATTTAGTCAAGATCCAGTTATAACAAACATCCAAACATTCGCATTTATAATATTAGTGAGAAGTAAGATACGATCTTAATCCTTTTTCTAAATTAAAAAAAGCATAATGAAAAGGAGGAGTTTGCTTCTGACAATTATGAGAGAAGTGAGTTATGGATAACAAAGATATTAACCAACTAGAGCCTAGATAACACAATTACGGCAACGTTATTAAGATTCAGCTATTATTCATTGTGAGCTAAGACTACTATTCATCACATAATATGGTAGCTTGTATAAAGAATAACAAAGCATAGAGAAAGACTCGGCTATTCTTTTGAGACCTTTTGTAACATATTATCTAGTAAAAAAACAACAAACACTAAACAAATCATTATTTTCGATGAGAATTTGAGAATAAAGTAAAAATAATATTTACAGAAATAAATTTAATTTAATTACAAATCTGAAGAAATTTTGACTTTTTTTAATTTATTTAAATATAAGACTAACTCCTTTATCCAATTTCCAAGAAACAGGACGATAACATCTTTTAAAGGTCATTTGAAAATGTCTATTGTAACGACATCATTATCCTCACAAAGCATTAGGCGAAGGGCTTAATTCGTGCAATAATAGCTAATTACGTAGGGTAATAAATGTTAAGTAATGTGCCGTGGCGGCAAATTCTATTTGTAGAAAGTGAACCTTAAAGAGAATAATAAAAACATGTGAAATAAAGGCGGAAAGCGAGCAGAATGAACGTAATAAAGAAATAGCTCGAGAGAAACGCGCTTTACGTGAATAATTCGGTGGCTCCGTCGTCGCTGCGAGGACTTGCTATTATACTGCACCCTTCCCCTCCGCTCCTACCCCCAGCCCCCGCCCTCGCCCTCTACAGACTACAGGGGATATTAATATTTTAACCGTTGTATAAGATCTGTGTCACGTGGGAGAAATATTAACAATTTCCGTGGATTTAATATTTGACTTTTCACTTCTTTCTTTCGAATAGTGCTCATAAATTATAGATTAACAGAATGCGGCTAACGGGAGAGGTATTTTTTAACATTTTTAGTTTTATTGATATACCTTTTTGATTGATGAAAATCTAACTAATAAAATAAATGCAAATATTAAAACGGATGTATGAATGTTTGTTAGAACTTATCTCCAGAACGGCTGCATGGATCTAGCTGAAATTTGATATAGATGTAGATGTAGTAGTCTGGAAAAACACAAGGACTACTATTTATTATTGTACATATCGAAGCATTATTAAATTCATTTATTAATTCAATAATTAAAACCTACAACGCATTAAGGCAATTATCTGTTAGTCTTCTCATAAATAAAGCTTTTAGTTCTCACTGACTAGAACGTCTATTATTGCGTCTGACTCCAATAGGCACCTGATGACAAATGCCAGAGGCACGTACGAGAGTTAATCTCACAGAACAATAGAGCAACCGGCGATCGGAGTTAATTGACTTTCAGTGTAGCGGCGACTGCACTCGGCCAGTTTTACACGGACCGATGTCACTCATCGCGACCCAAGTCCTGTACAATCTGCCGTGTGCAGAGTAATAGAATCGAAGGCGCTTGACCGGGTGGCCCCGGATATGAGCTGTCACCCGGGCCAACAGAGGCGGTCGGGTTTGATGGAGGCTGTTTACCCGGGGGTCACGAACAAACACTGTTATAACAATTTTCAATATGTTCAAAGGGGAATGTGTCTTTTTGCTTACATTATAAATCTATTAAAAATCCGTATGAATATATCAACATTACTTTAAGAAACTTATGTAAAACTGTTTAGCTCTTTTGCTATAGGTCTCTGAGTTTTTAAGATCTTTTACAACTGAATCTTGCCAGTCAGAAATTCAAATGACCAGAGAGCAATCATCATTTTCTTGTTCTCTCGCTGTTGTCTTATAAAGCAGTACAACGTATGCGTCACTAATTTAAATTCATTTATAAGCAATAAAAGTAACACACAGCCTTAGATGGCTTGCATAATCGGATTGCCAGTCGAAAAAATCACCAAGCGTCACACAGGGCCGGCTTGGGGGTAAATTGTTTGCGGTCAGTGTCGACGCACCTTTATCACTGAGGCACTCGTGTGACAGCCCTGGCTATATACGCTACAAACGGCAGAATTTAAAGCATCGCAAGGAATTACAATAAGATTTATGTAGTTTTGTTAAACCAGGGAACGATTACAAGCTTAGTTTACTTTGTCTTGTTGTGAATGAAACAAAGGAAATTGTGTAAATTTAATCTAAAAGAGACGAGTTTCTTTCCTACTCGATGTTATTTGAACTTAATGATTTTACAATTTAGTTTCGGATTTAATAATTAGATGTAAGACTCAACTACGAAAACAAAACTACTAGAACACAAACAAAAATATGCCGTGGTATTCTAGATTGGTACTGACGCTCGAATGGACGCTGATCCCCAGTGAACACTGTGTCAGTTGATTGGACATGTGACAACGGGCGCCGCGCTACTGGATTGATTCCGGCCCCCCGGGCTAACCCGTCATCCTAACCTCATCCCCTCCTCCCCTTGCCCCGGCCCCTCGCCCCCATTACTCCCCCGCAACACGAGTGCCCAGACAAACTTTATTATTGGATATCTCATCTATTCATCAATACAGTTTCATTGTTATGACAAATGCTTTGACCAGAAATTGTAATATTTTCTAACACAATAAATATGAACTACAATCATTCTAAAGAGGATTTTAATTTATACAAAGTTCTAACTATTATCCTTCAGAACCCATGTAACATTTTTTTTTTTAATTTAGAAGATTGCGAACGACTGATACAAGGGTCAACAATGCACATGGTCATCAACTACACCGTTCGAAGCAGCGCGTCTTCAAATATTCAAATTGACTAACACTGCATGAACGAATAATCTACATACATATGTACATGAAACATATAGTACAAAGAAACAGAAAAAAAAACATACAAAACCCATTGTTACCCCAAACTGTTAATTTTCGTAACACATGCGTCGTATTTGTTCCGTTTCTACGTACACGGGTAACTTTTAAACAAAACCGAAAAAAAATGTAAGAAGCAAATGATGCGTATGAATAAAACAGCGATGCGAAAGGCGAATGAGGCGAAAAAAAAAACAAAACAATCCGGGTCGATTCCGCCGAACTAGATCTGTTCATTATAACTCTGGCCACAATATTGCTTCGATCTTTGGGGACAAGTTGATTCTTTCGGTTATTTTATTCCAGAATTCGTGGAATTGGTAATAGCGAATCTCATTAGTTTCCAAAATAACAGAGGAAATGATATTCTTTGTCCTGAACAAATATATTTCAGTATAAAGGGACTTATTTTGTTAACCGCACGATTGAACGAAACGACTGAGTTTTCATTTACTGATGGTTGCATCAAAGTATAGTAGTAACAATTTAACAGAAGATGAAATTGTAGTCTATTAATCTTCATATATATTATATATAAAACATAGTCGTGTTAGTTACACTATTTATAACTCAAGAACGGCTTTACTGATATGGCCGAAAATTGGTGAGAAGTAGCTTAGAGCCAGGAGACGGACATAGGCTACTATTTATTCCTTTTTTTTTCGAATTTATGCCTTGAAGAACTGCTTTTTATTTAACTTACTAATATTATAAATGCAAATGTTTAGATGGATGGGTAGGCTACACTAATTAAGTTTTTTATATATCCACGCGGACAGAGTCGCGGGCGACAGCTAGTTTATGACAATTTTCATACATATATTTATTCTTTGAACAAAAAAAAAAACAACCTTAATAATATTTGCACAACTTTCCTCTTAAAAGCAACGTAATACATCATACAGGCTTCGTGATTTTTACACGAAATATTCATAAATATTCACCTTTTCCATTCGCCTCGGAAGTAATGAAGCTTACTTTATAAACGATTTCAGTGAATTTTATACATCGTGGAATTTTATTGAAGAGGTCACAATTTTCTCCCCCTTATATCTTCCGCTACTTGCGACA
This sequence comes from Papilio xuthus, assembly GCF_000836235.2. NCBI lineage: Eukaryota > Metazoa > Arthropoda > Insecta > Lepidoptera > Papilionidae > Papilio > Papilio xuthus. Next base: position 3,184,126 of record NW_013531716.1, read on the forward strand.
TTATCTTTATATAATTTTACAGGGTGTTTATACATTTGTTTACTTTTTTTTATTTTTTTAGCTGTGCAAGCAAAAATTGACCTACTACATACAATTAACTAATTAGGAAAAAGAAAAAGTACGCAACAACTATCACGAAACACACGCGCCGTGCTTATTTAGGACCGTGGCCGAAATGGAAACGTGAATGTTACCAGGGTGAAACTTTCTCACTAATTGGCAAGTTTATTAACCGTATTTGGTAATTCACGGCAACACTTTCACTTAATAAAATTAATTCCGAATCAAGTATACCGGTCAGAAAGGTGGCATGAACTTATAGAGTAGCCATTGTGGCGTCTAAAATATAATTATTATAATGCTAGTACTTACTTGTTTCTCGCATAATTCAATTAGTCATTTCCCGATACTAGATTACATAGTCCAGAAGGAGTATTTCTGTCTGACATTTGACAGGATATGTCAGTTTTTGGTATGTTAATTAAGATTTTTGTATTTTTATTATCACATTTATCTCTTTATGTTGTGTCCTAAAAGAACTAAAACGGTAAAATTATTTCAAATTTGACTGAAAATCTAAGAATTTATTCCAGTACTTCCTAACTCTTAGAGAACTAACTTTTCCAAAGCTGAAACGCGTTCATACTTTTTTTTTAATTTAAAGTCATGTCTAGCTTTGAGATACAAATAAAGTTTTCTTGTACTTTATCCTTCTTGTTGCTCTTTTGCTCTTCGATGAAACTCGAGATATATTGAACAAAGTCAGTTCCGAAGCTAGGGTTGGTAACATTACGGTCGGATACTTCGTCTTGGATGAACTGGCGCGACATTTGTGACACACCCCTAATTCCCCGGGGTAGCAAAATGCATCGATATATTTTATCTTACGGATGTCTTTATATTTTCTTATACTATGATTTAGATGACCGTTAGGAGTTATTCTATCATGAAAATGGTTTGGAATTTTTCCGATGTATCTATTTGAACAAACTTGACTTCAAGAAATAAGTAATAGACATTCTTGCATTTTAAAATCAAGAATTAAAAGCTGTCCTATCTTGTACAACATTTACTAGATAAGTCTACCGCCTATTGGCAAGAAATAAACCTATAATATTGTATTACTAAATATAACTAAAAAAGAAAATAATAACTATATTTTGTACGAATACATGAGTACAATATACTTCAAGCAATGAGTAAGAACATGTCGCATATATCATTTCATATCGCAATGAATACAACAGTACGCCAAGTTTTCTGGAACGCTATATCTCAAAGTCTGCGCGTTCCTCACATACACTTTAAAAACCAAAAATTAAAATCATTTTAAACATATATGTGTCAGGAAATAAGAACATTTTAGAAACAATCGTTTTTATTACAAAGATTGATCTAAAAGCGCCTGTGAAAATGAGTTAAGCTCTATTCTCGTAATAATATAACGTTAAATTAGTAATGTACATATGATAAGGAATATTGAATAAACATAGTAGCTTCTAGGCTGTTTAGAGATAGAGAAAGCATATGCTATAGTTATATATTATTAGCGATGTAAGGCGGAAAATTCCTTAAATGCTTGATGACAATGTCAGCCAATATACAGCCATAAACCTTTGTTAGTAACTGTACAAAGTTTAAATTAACGACCCTAAGTGTAAACACATGTTGCACTAAAAGCATTTTATAGTCTTTCACGAAACTGTTATTCTTAAAATTTCCAATGGCAATAAAAAACTTAACAAAGACGTACAAGACTATAACGCCTGTTCGGATATTATGAGCAATATAGCATATTTAAAACTCGTGTGCGGGAATTGTTGCAACAGGCGCTTCTTGCAAATAAAATTAATTAATAGGCTAGAATTTGTAATGAGTGAAAAATGTAATATATACAATTGCAAAACCATATTATAAAATTAACTGTGTTATTAAAGTATACTTACCAAAACTTTGAGAATAATATTACGGTCAGATATGAAAATAAGCCGAATTTATTAATTTGTGTGAAGCAACGATAGTAGTTTGGGAGTTCCTTCAATAAGTTGGAAAGGATTTCGAGACGGCACCTCCAGCCATAAGTTTTGATTGAAATTTAGTGCTGCCCTCTGTGGGTTCATATTTCTCTTTAAGTTATCTGAAACGTATAAAACTCGGAAATATGGCTTTATTATTTATTTTCTGCTTTTAGATATACAAGCATAAGTTTCTTTAAACTTTTATTCTAAAGCAAAAAATAAATCACATCAAGCAAAGCTTATTAACAATTGAGGAAGTTAAATTAACTAGTGGATGCAGCCAATACTTTCAGTTCGATGTTTTTACGCCCAAGCAATATAAAAAAGCGACGATGTGTTAGCTCCGAAGCGGGAAAGCTCTCCGTATTATTAAAACTTCCTTATGGATATGTTCGCGAGAGTACGGCAATATAAACAAGGAATAGATTGATTGCAAACGGCGTCACACAGTTCTCATGTGTCGTGTACGTAGCGCGCAATGTAGTCGCGACATGGCAATAACACAGCTCCGTTTTAAAGACAGTATTAATACACTTCCCGTTTCTATTGAGAGCGAAGATGGATTAATTTCGACGAGTCAAGATCCGTCTGTCGCAGTCGCTTTCAGGCAGTGGATGGAGCCTTCACAAGAATACTATAGCTCAGCCAACGACCAAGTTTGAATTGAAACTAGTCTTGGGAGGGATTTAGTTTGACGAGACATTTGCGGCGAGATGTTCATTTGAAGTAAATTAGTTCAAATTTTGTGTTCAAACTTAGTTTATTACAAATTATTTGGAGCAGATACAGGTAACATGTAGTGTTTACAATGTGGAAATAATTTCATTTGAAGTATATTATGATGGTCGTATCAGGTTATACGAGATGTTTAATTATTAATAACAAACCTTGAAACAATTTTCAAGCAAAATTATATCTTAATATCATCGTTCGACTTGAACGCCACGACTTTACCAAAATATTGTTAACCAATAATTTATTACGTCTTATGATGACAGAGTGCGATAACAGAGGGTTCATTATCGATTCTTCAAATCGCTTCCATAGAAAAGAAGAGTATTTTTCATGTCGTGCTCCCTTTTCGACTCTTTCATTCGGGTCAGGAAGGAAGGGCGCGTTCCTTTGATAAAGTGAAAAATAGCGGCGGCTGAATGTAACCTGCCTACACTTTGGACGGCCTAACTAAAGGAATGTTCTTAAAAGGAAGGCTTCCAGTCTTAGTTTCAGCCTCTATTTTAGTGGTAGATAGCAACATAGACGAAGAAAATAAATTGCACCTTTAAAAACTATGCCTTCTCATCTAATTGTGTAACTTCAAGTTGCGTGTTATCTTATAAGTTCATAAAATTACGTAATAAATCGATACAATATAACACATTTACAGTTGTTACGGAATAATAAAAACTGGATGAACACAAAGATCTGTCGAGTGTCGAAACATATCTTTGTACGTGTTTTGATTTTTTTTCTTCACCCTAACACCTAGAGCACGCGAGTGTCGTCAAAAGCACTCGAGCCGGGTCGCGGACTAACAATGCTCGACCCTTGCCTGCGACCCGCTCAAGCTTTGTCATAGATGAGACATCCCTTCAAAGTATTTGCGCGTTTATAAAACAACGTAATAGTCTCATAATGATATGTTTGCGCACATCCTCGTAGTCTTACACATTTACAATACCTTTAAGTTCGTTGAAAATAAATTTAGCATGGAAATGAGTGAATAAAAACTTAATTACCGTAACCAAATGGTTGCTACAACGTGTAAATCTGTCAGGGAATCTACTGGACCAAAGTGTCCGCACGGGTTTAATTTTATTAAATTATTGTAGTCTAATTTCTTACGCATCTATAAAAATAACAGTAAATAAATTGTTGTCATATCCAGCAATGATAAGTGTCAACTTAATCATGGACAATATCTTATTAAAAAGAAAGTTTAACCATTTTTTTGTATTAAAATTTTTTTGTATATCTTAATTTGCGCGTCTTGTAAAGGACGTAATTTAAAACTCGTTATTGTCAGCCACAAGATATTTAAAGAATTCAAGTTACCTTTTCTCATCATTAGTTGAGGCGCGGAAAGAAGTAATAGCGCTTGAGATATCAAATTTTGTTTCGCTTTGAATATACACGAGTACGAATAAGTTTTCGACATTCATCAGTATTGTAGCATACTCTGAAACCCTCCACGCCTCTTGTAACTTGAGTGAGATAGCCTAAATCTTTTAGCAAAGGAATTTACTCGTCAATATTCTTACAATAATGATCCTTCTGAAGATTTCTTTGAAGCGAATTATTGAATTAGATTTTATTTATTTAATGAAAAGAAAATTATTTAATTAGTAATTCCACAAACATAAGCAATTATTTTTTTATGAAACATGTATCTTGTTAGATGGATAAAGAAACTTCAACATAATTTTAAGCAGTTCCCCTCTGGAGTGCGTATGGAAAGAGCAACATAATTTCCATTTATTTCAAATTTAAACATTGCCGATCTGTTTTAGCAGGCGCGACACGCGCGGTATACGAACACGCTCGACGTCCACAAAAAATGTGTCCCACAAAAGACTTAAGTCACGCCGACAAATATCTACTTCCACGCCCTTGTTGCGTTGTCGCCATTTGTAAGTCGGGACTTCTTGTGTGGCGCATTACAACATAAACAAAACGTCGAGTGAACACATATCATTCGACTAATCATTATGTTCTTTATACTCAGGAAAACAAACACGAGCACAATTTACTTTAAGTTATTGAATCCTATTTAAAGTTTCTATGACAATTTAATAAATAATATAACTTTCTATAACTATTCAGGTATCTATATGATTTTTAGAAACAAAAGGATTTTAAAATAAATAGCTATGGTACGGTATCGCTCAGCGGACGTCAGTAGAGGACTCTCGGCAGTCGCTACATTCAGCAATGAATGGACAATGGCCAGAACAATTAGTGTTTGACGAACTACCAACACTGTATTGTATGGAAAATGTATAAACATGTGCTATACATTTTTAGTAACTATTATAACAAAAGATTGCGAGCCATTTTGGAACATAATATTAAATTTATACTTACATACAAATGCGACTTAATGAAAGAGATATTAATTGTTTTTAAAGGTTTAAACATTTTAAAACCTTCAGCCAATTTCATTAAATTTTTTTCAAATACCAATTCAATTTATTTTATTGAATACGTTGATAAATACTTGAAAAGCTCATACGTCGTCCTTTGGTTAGGCAGTATTCAATTTCCACACACCGCAATAGATATAGACGTTCGGCGGTGCGGCAGGCTTATTGGAAATTTCCCGATAATTCATTACCGTCATGATAAATGTTCCCCGTTCCGCAGCTATTGAAATGCGAGCCCTTTTTACATGAATGGTGATACGCAAAAACGGGGTAAAAGGGACCGGAGTAGAAGCGGATGATGTATTAATCAATCGGCAAGCGCCCGTGTCGCCGTTCACGGTAAACCATCCGAGTGAGTCACGGTTGACACGCTATAGAAATACGTATAAAATTACCATTATTTTAATGCATATACAATTTAATTAAATAATGTTATATAAATATTAAACGTTTAGAAAAATACATAAAAGACATATCTACAGATGAATACAGGCGATTAGAAAAATCATTATAAGTCGAAAAATACATTTCAGACTTAGATTTTAATACAAATGTATATTCAATTATTAAATCTAACTTTTAACAAATTGTAATAACACTAATTCTATTATAAAATTTTAATCATCGAGAGTAATTATTAGAGCTTTTTGATTGAAACAAATCAATGAACGCTTACATATCGTTCAGTTTGAAGATTTATGTGAATGTAAGCGTATCGCAGCGAACGATGCGGTCGCCATGCGGGTGAGGATAAATCAGTGCGCAGTGCACTTAACTGCAACACCCGACCCGTACACAGTATGTCAACTTTGTACCATAGTAGAAAACACTGAAAAAACAATACGTACAAAAAAAAAAACAAAAAACACTTCTAAATTCTAACATCCTATACCTCACTAATTATAGATGCGAATGTTTAGATGGATGAATGGATGATTGTTTGAAGGTATCTCCGGAACTGCTCAACAGATCTTGATGAAATTTGGCACATATGAAGAACAATAAGGTTTTTTTAATTCCGGGCGGACAGAGTCGTGGGCGAAAGCTAGTAATAAATTGATAAATATTTCTAAAATACACAGTAATTAATTTTACGTAATTAATTTATTAACGAATATGCCACATCACGGAGTGAGATAATCCATCACCCCTTTACCCATCGGGTAGAAAATAAAAACGTGGGGATGTTTGCAGTCTGAGTCGAGCGAGGTAATTACTGCAGGACTCTTTTAATTTTTATTTCAATTAAAAATCTTGTATATATCGTACAATAAAATTATATGAAGATGATGCATTCGGTACTTGGTTGTACATATTCCATCGTATATCATTTGCTTACCATCATTATATATCTTTTCCAGTTTGTTTAGCAAAATTCGCACTCAGACTCTTGATCGGTCACTTAAGGAGTGCCCCTTAGTGTAGTTTTCCCATACTATATCTAAACTAAGTGCAAGCAGCATTTGTACTCGTATTGGCACGTGCAAACAAATTCTGCACTGGAAAATTTGCGTTCACAAATCGCACATATCGGCACGGCCGCTCGCCGGCAGTTCAATGCACTCCCGGTAACATTAATCCCAAATACCGATACTCTTTCACCCTCTATTCCTATTTCTATGCAAGTGAAACGTGGGTGGCCGAACAGTTATTCCCACGGGATCACTTCCTACTACTCCAATCAAACAGCACAAACATATCGAAGTCTATTTCGACTGGGATTACATTCCTACTATTGTTTGCATTTCCATCCAACTTATAAATAGATTTCCATTCAAGTTCTAACGTATCAATACAAGAATTAAACTAACTTAACCTTATTGGTGCCAACGAGATTATATCGTTATAAAAGGACTGTAATAATATAACTCAAGTACTAGTTATAGTGATGAATATCAACCAGTCTAACCGTGGGTTTCTAAAACCAAACTCCCCGTTTAAAACACACTGTTATCTCTGTTTTGTTAAAGATGATCACAGGAATGCCGATATGTTTTATACAGAGATTTTAGTCTCAGAAACCCATAGTAAGTGGCGGAAGTATCAGAATATGTATGACTGAGTTATGAATTTATAAAATCTAAACATAATCAGTGCAAAGAGTTATATTAAAATTTAAACAGATTAAAATAATAAATTAAAAACTAATAGTTATGATAGATCAAATTTGTTATAGATTTATTAAAATTGTATCAATTTAAGAATTATAACATGATAAAACTGTTCATCTTGAAAGCTAATGCTCCAAGTCAATCATGAAATTGACTGCGGAGAGTAGGTCCCTTAAATTTGAGCCTTTCCTAATCAAATTCAAGTCGGTTAAAACAGAAGCTTCGTCCTTACTAATTCAAATCAAACGGTAGATACTTCTGGGGTTCAAATTTGTAATCGAAAAGAAAATTTATCGTGGAGATTGAGTACGTGATTCGAACTCTCAATTTGGATTATTACTAGTTATAATTTAAAAAGAAAAAACGTTCTCCATGTCAATAAAACAAAAAAAAACGTAGAATAACTCAGACTCTTACTAACATAAGCATCGTCAACATCATCATCATCAACCTGCCCTTATCCCTATCAAGGATCGGCACAGTATGTAATACTCGTCCATACATCTCTATCAGCCGTCATATCCATCATAAGTATCGCCAACATAATATTTTGAAAACAGTGGACCTAGCACGAATATTTGTGACAATTTCCAACGTATCGTCATTGATTAAATTTCTATTAAAATTTGTGCTGCGATTATCGAGCGTAAACTACACTAACAAATCTCATACTAATTTTGACATAACTAACGATGACGACACGAAGGAGATTGTCTCAAATATCCGTACTAGTCCACTGCTAGGGCTTAAATGTTTCAATACTTACGTCATAAGTTTGTAGTAGTTCTAATCCTTAAATACGTCAATGACAAAATTAAAAAGATACGTATCATCATTAGCCTAATCATGTTTACAAATGTAAATTATGAAAACGCTAAATGTCACTATTATCTAAATGATAACACATATAATGGTATTCAGATCACAGTCGGTAGTTCAAACATGGCCGATCATGCTTCGACACGCAACTCGCCTCTGAATACTTGCCAGAATATAAATTTTATTGCGTCAAACGTCCCAGAAATAAAATGCACATCTTAAATAAATAACGCCCCGGTTTTAAAATCATCAGGCACGTAATTCTGTCACCGAAGACAAGATTAAACACGCAGCACGTGTGATATAGACCGGTAAAAATTTAATTAATTACATTAAAATTCAATAAAAAAATTAAGACAAAAAGATATTTTCTTGTGTAAAATCAGCATATAGATTTTTCGACAAAGTAAATCTTTTATGGATTCCTGTGTCACCACCGTGTGTGCCACCGCGTTGAATCTACAACTATTCAAATAATGTCTAAAAATTTGTACCTACACCAGATATTATTAGGAAGTTATGATCCTTGTGATTAATCTAAGTCTATAAATCTATCCTTCATTTGATTTATAAGCTATACAATTCCTAAAGTTATCCTCTTCTGAAAATCGAACACTTCGAAATCATTCCACTTGTTTTACGCTTCTTTAAAGTTATATTGCTAATTGTAGCACTATAACATCTATATATGCAAAATGCCGGCACTAAATCGTAAATGGTAAGCTTTAGTGACGCGAGGCGTGCGCGGTGACAGACGCGTCGCCGTGAATCATGCGCGAGCGCAGGCCACGCCGCGACCTCGAATAATGATTACAGGTATGTACTTGTGGTAATCAAATCTATCGATAGTTTAAATAATGTATTGCAAATTACGCAATCTTTAATAAATTCTGAATCAGTACTTTAGTGTAGATTTCTTTTCTTAAATCTACCCTTAATAACATACAAACATTTCACTGCATTCACAAAAGCCATCTAAAAAGAACTATGTAAATAAAGGATAGGTACTCTACCATCTTAAATCACAGACAGGATGTTCGATATCCGCTGTCAATGAAATATATTTATCTGCAATGACAATATTTCTTGTGAATATTACGGCACGAGTCTATAAATTGTGTTTGCAGCGTTCTGTACAAGTCGTTCCAATGCTATTAAAATGCATTGCTGTAATTTCGTGACTTCCGTTAGACAGATTTAAAACGTCAATTGCGCCATCACTGTACTTTATCAACAATACAACATTTTTGTTTATTTCTTTTGTACTTTTATCATGGGACTAAAATATCATTTACGAAAGTAATTTTATTGTAGTATATAATCAAATGGTTTACTTAAAATTTACAAAAGAAATGGTTTAGATTTTCACCCAAAATCGGAGGGAATTCAGTGACTTATCACTTAATGTCAATGTCATGTCAATCTATTTGATTAACGATAAATCATCAAGCAGTGTTGTAAGACTTAGGATAAGTTTTGTTCTATTAGAATTTAGCCAAAGTATGTTTTATACATTATACAATCTAGCGTATATTTTCGTGCCATATCGATATTGTTCCGACACATCACTAACGTTACTTTAATCTGCGGCTCGGATGTCATCTTACGCAACAGGCGGCAAGCGACAGGCGGCTTCGAACCGCAGTAGTGTGCATGTGGCTTAGGTCCTGTGATCTTAAGCTTGTAACACACAACCATGAAACCGAATCAGAGCCTGAGTATAGCATAGGATGTGATAGAAATTAAAATACTTACATATTATTTTTTTTTTAAATTCTATTTCATCGGTAGAAATCATTTTATTGGATATTCCGCACGTCTATTGTTATTTATATTAGGCACATTTGTTAAATCAAAGCTTAAATTAGGTCGAAATCTTATCATATACAGTTTGCTCTACGATGATTTATCCTAATTAAGTGAATCTAATTCTTGGTTTGTACGTATTGTAAAAAATATGATATCCAGGTAATTAACAAGAAATAAAATGTAACACATAATGTCATTAATTTATCGTTAAGCTAAACGTCGGCCGCACCTTGACAATAAAATGAGGCGACACGGCAACGGAAGCTAGCAGTTTGGGGGCGGGACCAACTTCCGGTGGTCGCGCGCCGCTGCATGCTAATGGGGACACGGTTCGCGTCCGTCCGTCTGTCCAACATAGGCAGCTGACGAAACCATACACGCATAGGATATCTGCGGTGACGTAACATATCATGTTTGGTGTGCGTTACATGATCATATTACGAGTTCGTACCTACACCGTAACCGCAAACTATACTAAAGACTACGAATCCTCTAATACTCCATATTGTGATGTAAAAACACCAACGTTAGTTGTGTATTAGTAAAGGGCAAAATAAAACTAAACATACATATATTATTGAGACAACCGAAAGCAAAGAAAATCTTGCATTTGTAAATTTGACAACCAAGCTCAAATGATTGCGCGTTGCCGAATCAAACGAAACATCACAAGATGAATATCATTTGAGAATCTTAAACAATGTTTTTTATGTAGTTACAATTATCACTCACGCACTATTTCGACCTCACAATAGGGACGCGCGTGCAAGAGCACGATTAACTATCTAGGATTATGGCAGGTTGTGAGGCGAGGCGTACCCGTTGCCTCACTTCCGTCCCCCTGCCCCCGACCGTACCTCAAATGTACCGTTGATTGTAAGCGCTATGAATTTTTATCCTCGATTAAATACCCTTCCCGTTTTATTATCCGGTCCGATTACTTTTATACATGGCCAGTTAAACGTGATTCAAAACTTTATGTGTAATTATTAGATCTTAACTGGGTTAAAATAATAAACTTACAAATTGGAAACTCATCCTGTATAAAGTTTTAACGAAGACAATCGTTAAATTAAAGATACGTCATTCTATTTTGTAAAACTGTTACTATACGTAAAAGATAAGACTACACAAAACAAAACGCAGACACAATCAGTAAATGAACATCAAAAATGTACTATAAAAATAAAGACAAACAAACTGACCGAGATAATCTGTGGAAACAAAAAATAGCCTCGACAACGACAGAGACACGGGATTGCGTGCAAGAATCCAAGCTAGAACAATGGCCGGCCTTCGGGCGTAGCAGCAATCAGCTCGGACCGGGCACAATGCCGCGGAGCCGCGCCGCCACAGCTCCCGGATGTGCTAGCAGTCTACCAAAACTACTACAATATTTACTTTTTGTTACAATAGAAAGACCACACCCCATAAATCATCAGATAAAGAACATCTCTTTGTCTGTACCTTATATGTGATTGTACATATAATACAGGCTGTCTATATGTACAATATTATGCCTTATTTCATTCTTCATTTCTCCTTACAATTGCTGTTATATATCGTAAGAATAATTTATAACTTATACGATTAAAATAAAACAGAATCAAATAAATCGAGATACTCTAGCGTTTGTACGAAGTGGATTGTTAAGAGCACAGCGTTCCGCGACTGCGGCGCGGCGTAACTGTAATTTTAACCAATGTCGTGGGAACCTACCATGTTGTGCAAGTAGCATTCAAGCATTGAACCAGTTCCCAGTATTGCTTGGCGAAAATTAAAGTCATTACATAGGCGATATAACACGTGTTAGATCGTAATCGATTTCGTAATGTCTTTTATAAGACGCTTAATAAAAAAACTATTCTCTGTTTGCTTATACCCCGAGCTAGTGCCAGAAAGTTTTGAAGAAAAAATAATTATAATATTATTTTAGAATACACAGAAGTCTTAATACCTTCTTTAAATTATGATCTTTGTATGAATATCAGTTTTACAAAGAACGCATTACATAAAAGATCTCTGTATTAACAATTTTAGATAGGATGTCATTGTCGGTGTTTATCATTTGAGTAAGGTGTTAAGCGTAATCGTGTACTAGCGCAATTTTTATCGAGGGATTCGATCAGAAACTCAATCAGCTGGCTCGCACCCGCGACGCGACTCGATGCAATCCAATCCGTGGTGAAATCGAGACCGCACTGCATAGTTACTGTAAGTGAAACCGTGTGCTATGCAACTTCCGTCCACAGCACGTTAGATATCCGATGACCGAGGTATACTCCGGGGTTGCGGTCCAACGCCTCCGCTGACCCCATTCAAACAATTGTAGCTATTATTATGTACTAATTGTACATAATTCTTACTTTTATGTACTAAGTGCTAACATTTGTATTTTTATATTTATTATAGACCGATGGTTCCTATGTAAATTATCGTATCCCACAATTTTGTCATATATAAAGATTATTTTAATTTAAATTAATTGGAGTACAGATGAATATCATTGATAATGTGAATTGTATTACTCTTTTTTTTATATCATAAGGTGGCAAACAAGCGAGCGGCCACCTGAAATCGCTGAAATAGCGAAGTGACCGTTGCCCATAGACATACGCAATTGCATATGCGTTGCCTACCTTTAATCAACGGAGGAGAGGATGCACAGAAGGAAAATATTTTCTCTTCCCATTCCTCTTCTCATCCGGAAAGTCCACTTTCACTTCCCATGCTTTTTTCCTTATTAGAAAAGGGGTGGGAAGGGACTAAATTAGGCCTCCGGGACGCACACTCATCAGACGAGACGCGGAATTTCTTCCACTTCACGTTTGTCTTCTGTGTGGTCGTGGTATTTCACCGGGCGAGCCGGACCAATTCGTGAGAAGATGTTGAAGCGGGCTCTACCACTGCTTATACTATGCTGCTTTTGCCAGATAACAGGTCTAATAAGTTTTAAATTTCTGTCTGCAGACCAAATAAAATGCATTCTTTCTAATAAATATTTAAGAATTAATCTGTTCAAAATATTTTTCAGCTATCTTATTCAATATTTGTAAAAAAGGCTATATCGAGTTCCAAATGCACGCGATATTTTAAAGAATTTACTGACTTTCCACGCTTTAGTCTTACAATAAAGTCACAGGTTTATTCTGCTCCATCGGGACCAGACGAAGCTCAATTCGATTTTACAAATTCAAAGTTACTTTTCATCCCCATTGCATGCTTTGCTTATTTTTTGGTATCATGAAATAATTTAGTAGTGTACATCGTATGAATAAAAAATGAGAAATTATGTTATATTAACTAGCTTCAATTTCTTTTAAATCTAAATAATAATTTTTATCAAATGTTTACAACTATTATTAAAATATTTCATAGACGTATTACCATAGTCAATCACCAAAAATACCAATTCTATGATAGGGGATTAATATCATCATCATAAATCAGTAAACACTTTAGTTACAAAACAGAAGCTTGCGATGAAATTAATTAAAAATTTTAAGCGCCATATTCTAAAAGAAAAAATACTTAGATTCTGGATACGAAACATTTTAGTATTTTCAAACCTTTAAACAGAATACACGAATACTTTTGTCAAAGAAAAAACATCACAGCACAAAAATGTACGAGGCTACAAACTCTCTGAGGGGTAATATAAAATGATGTAGTGGTTATGGCGGCGCCGGACCAGAAAAATCGATAAACGAAAATGTCAACACCTCGTACTATCTAGCTAGACTTTGTACGTGAGAATATTATAGACTATTCAAAAGAAAAGAACTATTAATAGTAGGAATAACAGTCAAGAAAAAAATCAAGAAAAAAAAATTAACATAATAAATATAATTATTGAAACTTGTGATCAACCGTAAAGAAAATTATATAAGATGAGAAAGTCATTACATTCTATATAAAACTTACCAGTAAAACAGCAATAGACAAAGCTTTAGTTGTATAAATAGATATAAATTTACCTGAAACAAAAAAATGCGATTTTTACTTTCTATATAAAAAAAAGATTATATTATGTGTTAACTTACGAGTATAACTTTTCATTCATGTACTGAAGATAGGTGTCATATATATTTTTTTTATTAAAACATTAGCAGATTTTTTTGCAAATTTACTATTTAATATTTCTTTTACCATTTCAACTAAGCTCAAGGCTTGTGCTAGGATATGGTTTTACGACAATAGTCGAATGGCGGAATTCGAACCCCCGACCTCGTGATCGGAAATCCGTACCCTTAACCATTGGGCTATTGACGCTTTATTAGATTATTACAAGATGATTAGATTTCAAAGTCTCATAAAGTGTATAATTATAGTTCCTAATATCTGTTCCAGTAAACAAGAACATAAATATAACTAAGAGGACCTCGATATCATCTGCAACACTTATTATAATGAGTTACAAATGTAAATTTGCTAGATTTATTTAGTTTCATGTTAGTAATACAAGTTAAAATAAGACAACTATTGATGGAAATCAATTGGCCGCGTTCCCGCGGTTAGCAACAAATTGTTGCCTCTTATTCGCCCCTGATAGATTTATGTCGTGTGTGGGACGACCTAACGATCTCACTTCAGATTGATGGCAAGGAATTTGAAAAAACAAAGTGGTTCTTATAAAGTCTTGTATATTTTTCAGTTCAATAATAATGCCAATTTTCATTATTATTTAAACACTTCAGTTCTCAGATCTGTTTCTTAATAACTTACTTTATTCAAATGGATGGTCAATTAAATTAAAAAAGAAAAATCATTCGTTCTTATTATTCTGTCAGAACAATGTACACCAATTATGTTATCGACCGTAAATATGAGGCATACGTTCAATATTCAAAAGTTGTTTTTAAAGAACTTTCATCAACAAACAACACAAATAACTATTTTAAAATCAAAGTCATTCGATATAGAATATTACAATAACCTTGGCAATAAACAATGATACTAAATAGTATCACCAATAAAAATCATAGACATTTAAGATGTCAACAAGTAAGGTTGATGCAATCACAAAACATAACATAGGAATTGGCATAAATTTTGCGATACATAATTGGTGATTTGTTGGGCCACGTGTTGCATATCATTCCAAAGTCTGGAAGGTGACTTGTGCACGTAAACATTTTCGCACAGCAATTTACATTTGTGGCAAATTGTATCAAACAATGTCAGACTTGTAAATAGATTGTCGAAAGCTGGTATTAATAATACGCTTGATACAAGGGCATGCATTCCTAGCATATGACAATATTAATAGTATATTAAATTCCATGAATATTATGAGACCTTTTAGCAGAATGAAGAAGGAAATGACCAGTAGGAGTGCAACGTTTTTGGTACTAAATATGAATTTGAAAACAATCATTCATCCTTAGTTCATTATACGTCCCCACCGAGGGGCTCGGAGCCTACCCTAAGTTTAAGGCTGATTAGGCCATAGTCAACCACGACGGCCAAGTACGGGTAGGTTGACTTCACACATATCTTTGAATTTTCTTCTCAGATATGTGCAGGTTGCATCACGATGTTTTCCTTCACCGTAAGAATGTCGGATAAATGGTACATATGTAAATCGGAAATCAAAAACACATTGGAACATGGTGGGATTCGAACCCAGGACCTGCAGATGGCAAGTTCAGTGCTTAACCCTTGAGCCACCGACGCTCAATCATATCTGCTAATAATTGTCATGAAATGTCATTAAACAAAAGGAACAAAAGTTAAAACTTTTTATTATATGTTTTTACAATATCCACGTCATAAATTAATATTCCATAATCTCTATAATTCATCATAATAGTAAATTGCTGTCATATTCTCAACGGGCGCTTCATCTATAAATCATTGTACGATCAAATAAAATGTTCATTCATATGATAAATATAATCAGACTGTTGAATATTGATCAGTTTACTGAATTATTTTTAATAATGGAACGAGCGACTGCTATTACTATGAAAAAAATTATAAAGCATTTCCACTAGCGTCGTCGCGACTGCCTGCCTCTGCCATATGCCTTATTAATTGTGCTTGACACTTAGTGGAAAAAGGGTCTTACTGATACAGTTGAATAAGTCAGTCGTTTAATTGTTACAGTAAAAATGTCCAATTTTAACAACTCTAATAATAAACAAAGATTAGTATTGTCTCCTATTATTTTTATTATCTGTCTCACAACGCGATCCCTTTGAATTTATTCACTAAACAACGAAAGTAAAGAAAAAAAAGAGAGAAGGAAAACAAAAGTGAGTGTAAAATTTCAACGGTGGCTGTTTACGTCCGACCTTTTTTACGATGCTGTTAACTGTTGATTCTTTTTAAACATCTGTGTTAGGAACTGTAAACTACATTGTCCGCGGTACTCGAACTTGAAATTACACTCCGGGGACTTTGTTACTTTATGTCGTTCGCAATGTCATAGATTAAAAGTTTTACAACAAATTTTGGTACGTAAAAATGTAGTAGACACAATTGACAACCTTACAATTTTAATGCAATACTAACTGTGTCCCGTGACTCTGTCCGCGCGGATTTTAAATTGAAATACATCATTCATGTAAGTCATTGAAACGTGTTCAAATGACATATTTTGTTTATACGTTGGGTAAAAGTGGTTATGTAGTAATCAATATTAAATACTCTATTTTACGACGTTTCTCTGATAAATTTTTATGGATGTACTTTCGAAATAAAACAAGGAATCCCTTCAAATGTTAGTAACAACTGTTAAGTGTTAACTGTTAAGTGATCCATCGTATCGTTTGTAAGTACAAAGATAACTTTAAACGAAACAGTACATATTGAACAGGATTCAAAACAACATCCATTAAACAAGGGTTTACTTCTGTTTCCTTTAAGTAACGACTGCATTACGCGGTCGATTTACTTTTTGAATGCCCCTCTTCTTCTTGTTACATATCAAATATTTATACGATAATGGAATAATGCAAAGGCGGTGGAAATTTAACTAACTGCACCCAGAGTAGTTAATTTGTCTCTAAAGGCTCCCTACGTGTAAATTTATAAGCTGTCGCCCGCAACTCCGTCCGCGAGCATTGAAAAAATACCAAAGTAGCAAATGTGTTCTTTCAGACTATGTTCTACATTTGTGCCAAATTTCATTATGATCCGTTGGACCGTTCCGGAGATACCTTCAAACATCCATCCACCCATCCATTTAAACATTCGCTTTTATAATATTAGTAAGATCTATCCTAAAGGAGACTACATAATGACTTTTGAGTAGAGTTAATTACATTTAATACACTAGAGAGTTTATATTTGTTTACAAATATTTTGTTCCATTGTAAAAAGCTGACGACACGTATCAAAAATAAAGACCTGCAGCCGTGAGCTAATTGCAAACAGATATATGTCAACCACATCACTTCATTCGTCATTGTCACCACACAAAACATCTGACAGAATTATAAAGTACATAAAAATGATGATATATGATTTAAGAAATTGTTATGTATGATTATTTCGTGCGTCCTTTATTAAATTCCTGAACACAAGAGTAAATTGACAAGGTATCATTCATTTATTTGTTTTTAATAGTTTTAGAAATGACCAAAAAGGCGAGGACTTTAAGGGACTTTCAACTGATTTTCTTTGCGTAATTTATGACAAGGAGACTGTTATACTTTGCATGACTTGCCCAATGAAGTTTTGCTCACATGGAAACTATGGATACGTCAAAGAAAGCACGTTCGGTCACTACTCAAAATGACAGTTTTGATGTATGAACTTTGAGTTTGATAATCGAATTACTAAGGTACCTTGTATGAAAATTAGATGACATTCTAAACAAAAATCTACTACAAACTTGTAATACAACTGATTTTTAAAATACTTCACAATGCGATTGCATAGATAAGAGAGTAAATATTGATTTTTTTCCCTTATCTAATTGCTTTCGTCTCATCTCCAAGTATAATAGCGAAAGACTTAATCGACATTGGAATCGATACACATTGAATCGGAATAAAACGAGCCAGACGAATCGATGTCGATCGTATCGGGAGCAAATCGTACGACTAAAGACGTTCCCTCACTGGGAACGCGGGGACATAGCGATTGGAAATGCCCATCTCGACTTTAGATTGAAAAAACGGTAATTGGTGGCCGTGTTTTGTTTTCTAAACTGTCCCGTTGTCGCGTCTTTTATTTCTGTGTTCTGTGATATCTTACCTACTTTTATTTTAAAGCGAGAAATCGCGAAAGCGAAACAAAAAATTGGAGCACTAGATGATTTTTTAAATAATTCAGCGTAGAAAGTATCGATTTCACGATTGTGTAAAATAATGTTTAACAATGCGAATACAAATATAAAATGTATGAGTAAAACGCTTTGAAAATCTGTTACATCTTTAGAAAACAGAAAGGACATTTCGTTGAAACGTTGAATAATTTATCGTAAGTTGATTTCAGGCGAATGTCAAAGGAGATCATCTTCAAAGTGCTCACTCGACGTTGTTAAGATCCTTGTAAATACGTGATGGATTACAATTGCCAACATTAAGACAACTTACGTTTAGCAAAAAGTAACATTATCCGACTAATATCGTTTACTTTATTACGTTTACGTTCTAAAGTTCTCTATATATAAATCAATTGCTGTTCGTTAGTCTCGCTAAAAGTCGAGAACGGCTAAACAGATTTATCTTATCTTGGACTTCAAATGTTCTTTTTTTAAATAACGTGCGGACGGAGTTGCGAGCGACAGCTAGTACAGAATAAATGTTGAAAGTACTTAATACTTTATAATATTGGTACCAAATGGAATCAAAACAATCTATGTTAATACATTTACAAAGTAACGGTGTCTAAGTGCATTAGTGCATACGAAGCGTGACTGGCGACCGTGACGGACGCGTGTCGGGGACCGCGTCGGCGCGCGCGCACTCACTGATGCTCAGGAGATTAAACACCGTGCCCCGTTACAATAGTTGTAGACAAGAAAAACATTTTATATGCAAAAACATATTGAAACATCATTATATTAAGAGTTTCGAAAAAATGCCACAGTTGATAAGAATACCTATCCTAATACAATAAACACATATCGTGAACTTTTACGCTTAATTTACTCAGACTTTTCATAATGCATGCACAAAAAAAAATCTAATGAGTCTCGTCAACAAATTATCAAAAAAAAATTGAGTACATCTTATTCAACGAGTCAACAATTAATTGTAATTACTGCGGCATCATTTCGTCGATACGCTTTTCATTATTTATTTTCTCTGCGTTCGGAACAAGGACAGGGCCTGATTACATTTCCACGTCGGCGTCGGCCGCAGACAAAGACGCGAAGGGAGAAAGTCATCACTCATTATCAGTAACAATCAAATGGCAAAGTCACGGCCGTTAAGTAAATTTTAACTATGTAACTTATTACAGATTGCACCAAAAACTTCTCTCAGGAATGTTTCTAAAATGACGACCCAAATAGGTCGAAATACCAACACAAATAATCCAACCCTTTGTGCGACAAACTCCTTACTTTAATAACAATTTATTAGAAGACGACATCCAAAATTTAACACTCTCATATCTTGTAACTTCAATTAAGTCGTTACCGTGAGTTGCTAACTCGAGACAGAATTTTAAGGCAAATTAATAATTACGCGAAGCAGTAAACAGGAAGTAACTTTAACATTAATCTTGTGATTGAAGTTTCACGTAGTCTATAAGTCTGTGCTGATACACTTTTAATTAAAATTTAAACATTTTACAACAATACGCTAATGGAAACGGGAAAGAAATATATCTGCACAAAATTAAAACGAAATAAAAAGAAGTTTCATTTTTATTACGTTCCTTTTTAACCAAATTTTCTTATTCTTGATAAAATTAAAAAGAATATTTCTCTCTTAATTTAAATAGCACAATTTAATTAGACAAACTTCTTTACATAAATCAAGTTGATAATTGTCTTTGTAAAAATGATACTAATTTGGCCTTTCCTTACAATTCTACTGAGTAGATGAGGCAATAATTTGGAGACGTACACGGCATTACTATCCTTACCCTGATTTGAATAAAGGTGACATTTGTATCTACGAGGGTTAAGGGGAACATTTGTATCATTCAGCGCGCCGAGTGTGGAGGCCATTCGGGCAAATGGATTTAGTACGAGCGACGCCGCAGACGAAGCCCAAGAATTCCTCTAAACCGTTACATTGTCGTAAGAGATTTCTGACACAAGATCGTTCCTCTTAAATAAAGATTTCGAGCTCGCTAGCATCTAATAATTCTCCCTATGCTTATTAGGTATACAAAACACGATATTTTAAATATTTTTTTTGTAAATCTACAGAACTTAATAATAGCACACGCTGTAACTTTTTTCATTGAAAGAACAGCAAATCTAATGTGTCAATATCATAAAAGCCTTTGCTTAAAGACATTTCTTCGCTTACTATGATACTATAACCTTCAATTTAGAAATTGATTCCAAAAAACATATCGCTGTCAATATAACCTGTAATTGATGTTATCAGTGAGTCATAACTGAGATCTCATAGTTGAGGACACGCGTAATAGAGTATTAAAGCCACGTGACGATACCCGTGGACGGCTGCGCATCGCCCACTTATAAAACAAAACAATCTTCCGACATCCCGACGGAGAGAAGCGAGCGTTATTTATCAAAGTACTACCTAAGCATATTTTGCCTTTAAATGGTACTACGGGTAACTGTTATTAACACTAAATTCCTGTCCATCATAATTTTCCCGTTCTTACCCTTCGAAGAATCGAATACGTCTTTCAAATTTCATATCTAAATTCCCTTCTTACCCACATCCCCTTTCATACAATTCAACCATATATTGTATTGTAATAAAGTAACCCATCACGAGAATAAAAATGCACATTGTATTTTATGTATTATGTTATCTTCTTGTTGTTGTCAGAAGATAAATTATACAGAATAAATACAAAGTTACTGTAATATAACTATCTGTGTAAACACAGACGCGTCGACTGTGCTTTACTTAGTCTGATGTAGAACAAGAAAGTGCAAACTAATGTACGTATTTGAATTTATATTTTAATATCAAATTGAACTGAATCATAATCCAATATAGCAAATATCAGAAACGTTTAATCGAACTATAATTAAGAGTAGAATGCAAAAGTCTAATTTTGTCTTTGTACCTTTCAATAATTGCTAGACACTTTTGTAGACACATATCATTCTCAATATTATAATTTTTATTTTCATGCAAAAGGTACAACTTACATTATATTAGACTGTTATCAAGTATAGATAACAATCTACTATTTACTATTACCTCATCAAGAACGGTAATTAACGCAATAAACTATTTTTAACTGGTACACAATTAACTTAAGTATGAAAAAAAAAACTAGAACAACTTGTACCTTGTATTTTAATATAGAACAAGATAAAATATAAATATTGTTAAAACAATACATGAATGTACAACAACCTAAATTAAAACGTAACAAAAGAAAACAAAACTGCGCGAAAGAAGTTGAACAATGGTCTGGAAAGTTCCATGTCCCTCTCCCACCCCGCTGTGACATCTGAAACTTTCCGCATTTAAATATTACTGAGGAAAAATCAAGTCGAGCAAATTTGTCACAAAGGTAAAGAAACGTTTTAAACGAGAAACAAAATAATTTTGATATCTGGTTGTCATACAAAACTTGAACAACTTAAAACAACTTTTCTCAAACTGATTTTCCCGAAATGGAAATTTGAGTATTTTAACTGAAATTGTATTCATTTTTATTATTTCCTTTGTGTATGCTAACTTTGATAAATGTAAAAATATGTCATGAAACATTTCACCGGGCGAGCCGGGTCAATTCGTGCGAAGATGTTAAAGCGGGCTCTACCACTGTTAAATGGTAGAGCCCGCTTCATTTGTCGGAAATCGATCCCGGAACAAAGATATTAACCACAACACCGGTGGTCCTAGTATACGGAATATATTTTATGATCATTACGCAATAGCTTCTCGGTAACTTTGTTATACAAGCGTCGAAAGACAAGCGAGCTTGATACGGATCATGATCAGTATCTGCGCTGGGGCGGGGTCAATGCACCGCACAGCTCTAATTCAGACGATCGGATAAGGGACAGTCAACAAGCGTACGACGTACGTAAACAAAGACCCGCATTTCATTTCACATCATTTCACAATCGGTTTATGCTATAACATGACCTATTTGTATACTCAAATTTACATTTCGGTTAAACTAAAATTTAAAAAAATACTTGATAAAAATCTAAAGGAATCATAACTCGCCAGGCAAGTCAGTGGCTAAACGTGTTAAATTTCGGTCAATCCATTCTTCCAGTTAATAAGTTTTATATCATGACTAGACATAAGTAAACGGTACAACATATACAGTTTATCTCAATAACTCAACGTCAAATTACAAACAAGGATCTTCAGCCTGGATAGCAATTAAGGCGTGGTTCCATCTTGATTCGGGCATTCCTAAGAGACGAATAGAACTGTGCACTGTACACAGATGGATAATTACAGGAATCGACATTTATACATAAACCCTGCAATCACAGACATATATAAAAAAAAACTTGTTATAAAGATGTACATAGAAAGTACTTTTAATATTTAACAAAACATATAAAACTACGAGGGCAACAGTTTTTTTTTAAAGCCTGTATTCTCGCCCTGTTACTCAACACAACGCGGCTCATTAGAAGCGGGCCGTGGGAAGAGGCCGACCAGTGACGTTTCTACGTAAAAAGATACATTTTATCGATATTATATTGTCCATTAAACATCAACCATTAAAAATAATACCATGACTTTATTAAACGTAGCTGCCACTGCGCAATGACAAAATTAGTTTATGTTGCAATGTTGGTCTATAAAAATGTACGTTGCTTTTGTTTGTATTTAAAATTGCTATTCTATTTATTCAGGAATAACTGTAAATTAAAAAATAACTGTTAATTTTTGTTACATAGTTTATGTTTAGTTGTAAAAACTACAAACAATCTTTACGGTTGTCGTCTCTTTAAGTAATTGTTTAACTTGAGAAAGGTATTAAGTGAATCATCAAATACTTTTCCTAACAATCGGAACTCTAGATAATAAATATAGTAAAGAGAATTTCTAATAATATTGTATTATTGTCGACTAAGTAGATTATCGATATCGTGAACACAAAAGAGCGCGGGGCATCCCGAAGCCGTACGCTTTGCAAGGCAACGTTTACAAACAACAGAGCGCCTGCGAGCGAGTGAATATACGGACCGTCTGTGAATACAACTGTTAGTTACGATGTACGTGAGAACAACGACCCAGTACAGTCTCTATATATCTCTAAAGGACCGAGCTTGTCCATCAATGTCTCTATAAAACCGTATTTTTACAACACTATTTAACCTCATTACACTAGTAAAGATATCAACCTATCTCCCCAATACGCATAGATATATCAACTATTAGCTGTCGCCGGTAACTCCGTCTGCGATGAATTAAAAAAAAACCTTTGTAAGGAGCATGTGTTCTTGCATCCTATGTTATACATCTATGCCAAATTTCAGCGAGATCCATGCATCCGTTCTGGAGATACCTTCAAACAAACTTCCATCCATCTGAACATTTACATTTATAATAGTAGTAAGAAGTAAGATACACATATCCAAAAAATTAAATGGAGTTATAAATTATACGATTGTCTTCTAAATTAAAATGATTTTATTTTGTTTTTAACATTGGAATTTAAAATAAATGCATTAAAACCGCAATAAAATAAATCATTCGTTAAATCCCATTTCAAAATTAGAACGCTAAAATCTGTACCATAAGAAAAAATAATTATACCAGTATTGTGGACAACAATGCATACTTCAATTGCCGTGTATCATGTACTCTACCACTCTACTATGCTGTCGTTACGCAAAGTGAAAGCGTAATCTCGCTTCGAGCAAACAGACTTGTTTCAAATAACATTGCTACTTTTACCTAAGCCTCATTAGTCGATCTATCTGGTTCACTTCGAGCCCTTACGCAAGTACCTAATCCATATTTAAATACGTAGGAATATCATTTGGTTACTTCGTAAGAGAATACAATAACGGATTGTACGTCCTTAAAAATGCTTAAATACGCAAAAATTTGAGATTAAAAATTGTTTAGACGTTAGTTAAGACTAACCTTAAGAGTTTAGAAAGATCAATTGTTGACCGAGTAGACCCTGATGAGAATCCTAGTTATATTATTAATACGTAGGTCATATCGTTACAAGTATTTGGGTAGAGAGGGACTAGGGAGGAGTGGAGGCGCCTGGTAAAAAAGCGGGTCACTGATACGTGATGACCACGACCAATCTGACAAGACTGTAACGACGAAGAAGAAGAAGAATTTGGGTAGAATAAGTCTAAAAATAAAAAGGGCGTATAAAATTTGTCTTTGATAGAGAGATTTTTATCATTTGAACTTTTAATACGATTCGTTTATAAAATGTATCGATAACAATCTGTAAATTTTATATAACATAAAAATATCTATTGTACTTGGACAATAATATTAGATATAAATAGTCTTAGTTTATTTAATGTACGTACTAATCACTTTCTTAGAAAATTGTCTACATCACACAATAGGGTAAAGAAATAACATTCAATATTTTCCCAACATGTAACATAAGGATTATTAAAATATACAATCTTATAACTTCTGATAACTAATATTAAAATATCTTATTAGTATTTACAACTTTCTGTATGCAAAGAATTTAATACGAAGTTCGCAACCTTTGGTATATAAAATCTAAAAATAAATTTAATATTCTGATTCACGCGAACATTCCAATGTATTTCAGTCAAAATTAAAATCTGTTATTTGTCATTCGTTGTTTAAAAAATGCAAGAATTGTATTATAATTGCAATGCGACTAATCCAAATACGTATCTCATAGGATGCGATGATTTTTAAAATGGCAATAAATCACATAAATCTCTTTTATCACACCTGAAGCTGGCTGGAAACGAGCCAATACCGCTTTTGAAAATGTTAACTACAACGAATGTTTCTTTGGTGGTGTAATCTACATTTTTGATATGACTAATACGCAACGTGATATGTTTATTAAAACGTAAACTCTATAACGTAATCTATTTTTTATTTTGGTAAAGTTGGTTTTTTACTATGACAAATTCTTTGAAATTATTTTCGAAAGACGTATTCTAAAATATGTCTGCATGGTTTTCATACAAGCGTTGTAAAGATTAGGTTGTTATATCCTAACTTAGACTAAAGCTCCTATCCACTTTAGTGCTAAGCATCCAAATAAGGAGAGTCGAGATTAAATGTAAAAGCCTTGATTTTTTTTTCAAAGATATATGACCACATCATTAATGAAGATGATGTAAAAGTATTGTGCAAAAAATTGCTTCGTCTTCACAACTGTAGGTTTATATTAAAGTCACTTTCTTGTAATAAAAAGTTACCTATTAGAAAATGATAAGTCCAATAGTTAAACTCTTATAACGTCAGCATAATCTTGATATAATGTAACGATCCTGAGCGTCATGATTTTACGTCTCAGTCATAAAACTCAGACCACGTCGGCGAAACGGATCTAGATCAAAACGAAAAGCTCGTGTCACTGCCGACAGCACTTCGACGCTATTACATTTCAAATATTGTTCAAGTGACTGCAAGTTTTTGATGACAAACGAGAAAGACATATCACACCCGTCTCCGGATTTCGAGTACAGATTAAATTCACAAGGAGCATAGCAGAGTCCCTCTTCGTAATATAAAAATCCTCGCTGAAGTGCAGAGAGAACAGACTATTCAAGAAGTCCCGGATTTGCTGTCTTAACTAGATAATGTCAATATAACGTGAATGCTGTATATTTAGAGTTGTTATTTTCATCCAAATAAACGTATCACTTATTACCCATTTCCCGTGTGATTTATTTTCACAACGTTTCATTGACCTCTCATAACGATATAAGAAATGTCAACTGGCGGAATTTAAATGCAGCTCCTGTGTCCTGCCTCTAACACTTTCAGCAAATATATTTCAATGCAACTAGTGTTCTAAATTACACTAGAATCTTTGATATATGAGTGCGGAAGCTATGACTCATTTAGAAGCATTCCTACACAAATGTTTGTTTTTACTTTGTAGTACACATTATTAATGACTGGTTCTAATGAATAAGACTAGAATTTTCTGAACCATAAACTCCGTGATGACTAATTAAATCTTTAAGCCCTCGTTAGTTAATATATATAATTAAATTTAAAAATTAAAAGATATATTCGAACAATTACCGGGAAAACCCTAAAAACAAAACCTTTTCTTTTTCCTATATAAACGGCTGAATGGATCTAGCTGAAACTTGGCATAGATGTAGAAGACCGTCTGGAAGAACACTTAGGCTAATAATTATGTTTTTTTTAAGTATGCGCGGACGGAGTCGCGGGCGACAGCTAGTCCATCATAAAAAATTTATAAAACAGAAGCTGTACCGTTCGATCGCTGCCTACGAATTCGCATGAGCGAGCGAGGTCTATTATTTAAAAAATATATGTAAAACATCTGGTGGTCGGCGCGGCAGATGTGTAACATCAAGACGTTATGGAGGGTTATCCGGCTTGCGCTTAGGAAACGATTGGGAATATTGATACAATATATGCCCCCCGCATCTCCCTCACATCGCTACGCAGTTCTGAGAAAGTTGGCGATCAGTCTCGTGGACACGTTGTAGAAATAGAATCAGATCTAATAACGACTGTAGCGTAAATCTAACACGTTACTATTTACATCAACAACCAACAAATAAACAAAGATGACAACAGCTATTCGTTTTTGATATCACTTGCTGTATTTCAAATTTGTTTCAACAAACACTTGCAATATTTTAATGACTGCATCGATCCCACAGCCGTGACATAATAAATCAATGACTACATTTCGATGTATTCCGATGTGATTGTTACAAATCAACGCAAAAACATTTAGCTCCAAAACTGCCAATAAATTTACACATACGAAATATACTTTTTAATTCTCTTCCTTTTTGGACTATCAAACTAAACAGGTACAACACTCATATCCGTCTAAAGCAACATTCGCGTTAAACCTAAATACGGTCAGCCTTGCAACAGTTTACACAAACTTCTGAGAAACTCTCCGGCTGACGCAATTCCGGTCATGATCTCGACTTCTCTGTTCCAAATTCAAAACTCTTCGAGCTAATTTCCGATTGCCACTTTGCTATTTATTCAATTTCCGTCATCGAACTGCGCGAAAATCGCATTTTGCTGCTTTATTTATTATCGATCGTACATAACGAATATCGAATTATTGCTACCAAAATTTTGCTATTTTTATATCACAATTTTTGTGTTGACAATAGTTGTCAACAAAATGACATTTTCTCGAAAAGACCTAAAGAAAATTCCTATATATTATTTTTACGAATCATTGAAAAAACAGAGGTAAATGAGTTTCACTCTTCACAAAGAGTATTTGGCAACAAAAGGATGGCATCCAACTATTGTTCCTTTAAATTAAATTGAGAAAAAATTTATCAAACTAGTTCTTTTGAACTTTATACAGTAAAAATTCAGGATGTTATAAAGTCACGCTACCGGTATTTTTTTAAAATCGGAAAAATAATTAAGGCATAATAAACAACACAGCTTAAATAATCGTAAAAAGAAAAATATCATGGTCCAAATTAAATTCTTTGCTGGGATTAACAGACATTACGCAATTAAGGGAAATAAATTAGAATGATGAATGCCGAAACAGAGGGCGGCAAAAGAAAAAAAAAACAAGGAAAAGTCCCAATGGAAATGTGTTTGTTGTACTTCTAAATATTTTTAATGTTATAAAATCCTAAAGTACACAACAATGTCTATAGGCCATAAAGAAAAAATAAAACTCTATGGATTTTCCTTGTACTAAAGACTGCAAAATAGTTTGTATCTGTAATCAATTTGTACTGTTTAAAACTCTTGTCAGTATTAATTCTAACAAACATTTAACTCGAAGTAGTCATGAACGTTACGTGATTAAAAATATGAACCGAAAAAGAATATTAAAACTGAAATGATTGATATAGGAATGGCGTGACACATTTTGTAAATATTTCTTTGAACTTTACCCCACCTTTCCCGACCTCCCCTTCACAACAACGGACCCATCGGAATATTAAATTTGCTTCGTCAGTCAGTAAGTATGCCAAGAGCACGTCTTATAATATTGTGACTTTTATTCGTATAAATGATAGATATTTCCAGCCGAAAATGAAGCGGCCATAACAATAAATGTCTAAAACATTCTATTTAAGATTACTCATAGAATGTAAACATGTTTCCTGTTAAATATATTATGAAAACCTATTGATTAAGCTTTCACAAGAAACAAATGATTGAGACATAAGCTTGATTAATGTATATCCCAAATAAATTGCTACTATTTTTGCTTTCTTAGCTATTTTAACATCTCAATCTACATAATAGACTCATCCTGCTTTCAGACAGTGATGGTGGCAAAATGAAAAGTAAGCAAGTAGTATATTAGAAATTACAATTACCTGAAATTACTTTACCTCTAACCGTGGGTTTATGGGATAAACAAGGATGACGATATGTTTTATACAGAGATTTTGGTCTCAGAAACTCAAGATAAATAGGCAAATGCATTTACGATTAAAGTGAAACTAAAACAAAAGTGGTAAAAGCAAAAAGTGCACGCGCAGAATGTTGGCGCAACGCATTGACCGAAAGCGACAGGTGCATCTCCTAGGGTTGGCACTACTCCGATATCATAATTAACTGAACACTTTCATAACTTTATACTATCCGGTCACCCATATACAACAGTGATACTTTGAATTCGATTTCGAAATCGACACTGAGTAGTCAAGGTTACATGAATTTTAACGTAAAATAATTTAGTTAATACATTCCGAGTTGTCAATCGATCAAATTAATTTTATCGATGTCAGCTAGTTGAAGTATCGGACGGCCGGTAATTTGTAGATCAATTTATCACACTTTACACGCTGTCCCCTCAAGGTCCGCAGATCCGACAATTTGGCAAACCGAGCAATTATCGCTAATCGTTATAGTTTCCCAGCAATTTGCACAAATGACGCGTTACTGACTCGAAGCGACTGGCTCTTCCACTAATGAGCTTATCGTAATTATTGCGTTGTCGATTGTCACCCCTATGGTCACCTGCCTCCATTATATCACGATCAATGAAAATTAACAACATATTTTTTTTAATTACGGGGATTCAAATAAATGCTACAGCATCTCAGATAGAAAATGGACTGTTTAGTGTGATAAGAAAATCTTGACATATTTTACACCTTATAGACATATTTTATTATTAAACATAACACAACGCCCTCGACTCCGGCCGTGTGGAATAAAAAAAAAACTTAATTAGTAACCTATGTCTTCTTCCAGACTGTGTACAACTATGCCAAAATACCTTCAATCAAATTTCCATCCATCCAAATATTCGCAATTGTAATATTAGTAACGAGTAACATTAGAAAATGACTCCTTCGCTGTGATTCATATTTTTTTACTCCATATCAGAAATACTGCACCATTTCAAAATTAATTACTCTTAATTTAATTTATTACCACGGTGACCTCACCTTTATTACATCCCATTAAAATAAATGTTAGTGATACACATATGCTAATAATCCATTTTATAAATCAAGGTGAAATCAAAATATAATTGATAAAAGGTATTTTAAAATGCATTCACACATTACAAAAAAAAAACTAAAGAATATTTTATATTACATTAAATTCGGAATTAATTAATAAAACTTTTCACTACTTTTGACTTACTTAAAATCGTGATTAAAAAAGATATAATAAAAAAATATGGAATTATTTAATATGGAAGTTCCAACCCTAAAGCAGAGAAAAGACAGCGTCGCTTCACTTCTGGGTTGTGTGCTAATCGACCTACTAATCATCAACAGTCGTGCACTTAGCCTGTCACACACTAGGGAATAACATCCTTCCTTATTATCCATCCTTCTCACTACCAGTTACAAACCTATATATCCATCCCGCTTCTTTTACTACCAAGTCCATATCTATCACAGAAATTAATGGATAGTAAGCGTATAGATAATTATTTCATCATTCGCTCAATATACGTCCCCACTTGGGAACTCAGAGCCTACCCTGAGTTAGGGGTGACTAAGCAATAGTCAACCACGCTGGCCAAATGCGGTTTGATCATTCAAATTTCTTCGCAGATACGTGCAAGATGCACCACGATGTTTTCCTTCACTATTCCTTCGTCTGGTCTTGATGATAACTTCGGTGTTCCTGCCGCTTGTTTAACCCCTACTTATAAAAAAAAGACCGTCGGATAGATAGCATCTTAATTATTACAAAATAAATATAAAATCAAGCAAAGAACAAACTTAGTTCAAGTACTTTAATTCCCTGAGGATAAGAACAAAAAAAAATCTAATTTAGACATAACAAAACGGATAACAAAGACATTCCGAAAGCGCGGCTTACAGCACCAACCGGTCAGGCAACAGACAGACTAAGCCCTTTCAACCCCCTACCCCGCTCCCCTAATGCCCCGCCCCTTGTTTAATTCCATTAAACCACCCCTTTTATCTTTCCCGCTTTTATCTATTCGCCACTATTAGATTACCGAACAAAGTGTCCTGCAAGCAACACACGCAACCTTTTGTTATTGTCACTATTTCACTTCTTCATTAATAACAGTCTTTTCCGGTAAGTAAGTATCTTAGCCGATATTATTAAGAAATGAACTAAATTGCAACACATTAATCATTTTAAATTCCTTTTTAAAAGTTGTGTTGGTATAAAATGATAGATAGTCACCATTGTGTCATCAAGATATTAGTTTAAGCTTTGTACACAGTCTAAAGTACATAGTGTAACATTACACAGAAATACAGTGATGTACAGGTGAGCTTAACTCTAAAAGACTTCTCTTACAGCTAACCTTGCGATACAGAGAGGATGAATAGTGGGTAATAACTGTATGTGTACACATAAACATAACTATATAAATTCTTATGTACTACTAAACTTAACTATTTGAATCCTAAATTTAATAACTATAAATGCATAAAGTTATTTTTATTACATTAAAATCTTATGGCAAAAATTAAGTTAGAGGAAAACCTTTGATGGAATACTAAATAATTTGGAATAATTTAATGATTGAGTATTATTAAAATTAAGTAAATATCAACCTAAGTAATCATGAAACAATACACTGCGAAAATTAGCAGGACACAGTTGTAAGAAGATATTTCTAAAAGCCACCCACGCCATTGCTAATAAATGGCGATAGACGTCCATTAAATGTAAGCAAATACGCTTGAATAATTCCTGTATATTTTATATTCCAGTGAGATATCCAGATAAAGCCCTTTTGCTACTATGCTACTGGCAGCGGGCGATATTCATTTTATAAACTAGCTTTGGTACTAGTGGAAATAGGAGGCGCAATTAATATAGAAACGGCGGCCGTGCCCAACTTATCGTCTCGTGGAAATGGGGTTTAAGAAGCGACGCCCTGTCGGGGGACGTCATTCAACTCTAGGTGAGCTGTCGGCTTGTTTACTTCTTTTAACATAATTGATAAATGGTATTTACGAAGGCGAAAACTCGCCGTTATGTTAAATTAAGTTATCAATTATAATTTTATCAATTTTGTATGTAATATTTTAGGCTTTAGGTTGTTAAAGAAAATTATGAAAGAAAAAGACGAAGAAATTTGTTTTAAAAAGAAATTGAATCTTGATTGCTTTAACTTTTAAAAGAATGTTCAGTTGGTATATGAACTATTAATCCATAACACGGTTTGTATAAAACTTCGGTAAACAACAGCTGATCAATGTAATTAACTCTGGAAATACATAAAGCAAATAAACTTATATGTAACTTGTACATTTCATACCTATTGAAGTTCTCAAAATAATGTAGAGTACATTTTTTATTATATAATCCGAAACAGACATACATACATAGAGACAAGATACATACATATATTACATTCACTAACATAACTAATGAGCCTAATGTAATATTTACTGAAACTATTTCTATTTCAGAGCCAATATGCGTCCTGAAGTGTTAACAAACTTGTTGTTTGGGACAACTATCAAACTCAAGATAGTCAAAGTTGGTACGTTCAGGTCGATTAGTGTAAGTAGCGAAACCAATTTCTAATAACTTACGTTAACGGCACTTACATTAGTTGCTCTTTGGGGGACAAATTTTAGACTAGTAACATAGTTTAGCTTCTAACTTAACAGTTTCGTCTGAATCATTATAATGTCTAAACTGTTTATTATTTATCTCTTTTAAAACTAATTAAAATGTAGTACAAAAATGTATCATTAGAAAAAGTAAAAATATTTAAAATCTTGTTTGTCTATTCTTCGTATAATATTAAATCCAACAAGGCTAGAACATTACTAACTGTAATTTCATCAATTTGAAAATTATTTGAAAATTAGTAGCAACACAAACGTATGCTCTACATTATTTGATGAATTAAAAATTACTATAAATGTAATCTAGATGTAAGAAACATAACTCCTTTCACATTTACCGCTTATTAAATTGCGGGTATCGCAGCAAGTAAAAAACAGATGCGCACTCGTGTCCAAAGTGACTATATAAATCAGTCCGGCGCGATCTCGCACCAGCCAGCCGTATCTCGGCCCACTTTCGCTTCCACGCTTCTTGTCTGAGTGTGATGAATGGCGCACTAAATCGTCGCTAACTAACCTCTACAATCCTAGTTAAAGCTTCAGAACTCAAAATGCTTATCTATATCTATACTAATCAACAGCTCAGCACTTAGACGGCCATTATTTTCGTTACTACTATTTTTTTTTCTAAATTTAATAAATGGTTTCCAGATTATCATATCAATTTTATCAATTAGCAGAGTTTTATAAATTTACTAATATTAATTATACCATTCAAACTAAGCCATGCTTGTGCTAGGACATGGCTCACGAAAATAGTCGAATAGCGGGATTCGAACCGCCAACCTCATGATCGGAAATCCGTACCCTTAACAAATAGGCTATTGGCGCTTCAATTTTATATTACTCAATATTACATTATTATACTAATTCTTATTCTTAGCCTCTCTAATCCAAATCCTACTCTGGAATCAAAATACTTTTAAATTTTTATAACAAATAAGTATTGAACATGTATAAGAGGTAACACGTGCAAGTTTTTAACAGTACATAATGACACTTCAATGATACGACACTGAGTAATAATGTCGATCAATCTGCATGCGACACCAGAGAGATACCAAGCTCATCGGCTTATAGCTGGTATTGACACACATATTCTATATAGTTTGGAGTTGAGCAACTATTTTGTATGTGCACATTCTTAGTGCAATAGCAATACGTATAAAGGAGAACGCATAATACGTGCACTGTGTGTATTAGAGACAGGGTTGTCGATATTCATTACTTCAAGTCTTGCTTTCAATTGAGATCAGATAATTGGATTCGCTTTGTGCCTCAATTCTTCTATTTAGCTGTACTACTAATCTCCGCTAAAGCAATGCAACGTAAGCTTACAGAATTATCAAATACATTGTTATCGTATTTTAATATTTTGAAATTCCAATTAAAATCTAAAAGTATTGAATCAGTTTAAAAATTCGTTTTGTCTCTAACCGAACCTAACTTAAAATTATATTTTAGATTTTCTACTACTAACAAGCTTACTGCGGTTTTGTAATATTACTTTTTTGTATCATCTACGTGAATAATTTTAAAAACCGTTATAGCCATTAGAGATAGATTTTACTATGTAGTGAATACAGCCCTGTATACGACATGCGCCGTTGCGTTCCGACTTCCATATTCAAACCGGCCACTCACTTTCCTGCGCCGGCGCTCAGAATCGCATCGACTTAATTAAGTATTACCCACATGCGGCCCAAATACATGTCGATAACAATACAAATGATGTCTATTTAAGGAGGAAGGGGAAGGGACACTTTATTGTTATTATAATAATCAAGTCTGAAAGTGGACATTGCAGAGAATTACATTTTGAATTTGACTACATTCAAATCTAAATAAAATTGAAATCTAACATCTCAGGCAATAACTACGATTAGTTATAAATAACGTGCAATTATTCTTTTGATATCGATGCGTCAACGTTGACTAATAGAATGATCATTAAGGTTGAATTATTATAAGGAGAAACATATTTTATTATTGTAGCAAGTGAAATCTTTGACATCGACATGCCTAGAGTCACGCTCGCGCTAACAATTAAAATCAACATTGGAATAAATTAATGGGACAAGTGAGGACATGAGTTGAGCAGGTGCGGCCGCGACGTGTTCGATGGCTCATAAAAATTCTACCAGACACCGATATCGGACCAACACACTGGCATACTAACGTTACAAATTAATCCGTATGCCAACACAAGCTGCCGGTGACGTAGTCGTTTTATAACCCTTTGTGATCGGGACTCACTTTGATCGGACTTCAATTGATAGCGGAGGAACGACGATTGTGACAGCTTTGGATTAACGCTACGTCAACTCTAGTCTGGAAGAACACATAGGCTACATATTAAGTTTTTGTTACGGGCGATAGCTAGTTATAGAATAATTCTAATCCTAAGTCAATAAGCTGCATTAGAAGCGGATTCAAAAACTAATTTCTATGTCTAACAAACTAATCAATTTAGTTTTAGCAAACCGCTTGTTGGAAGTAATTCTACAGCGGCCAGTTTTAGACGATAAATTCTCTAGAGGTTACAAACTAGACTTAATGACGATAATTTCAAAGGTATTGATGTATATGTATACGGAGTAAAAACATATTTGTTCTTAAGAGATCTTTTGAACTTCTTCTAAGATATTTTACAAAAATGCTGATTTATAAAACAATTAAGTGAGCCTTTCTACGGTGATTTATTTATTCGAGACGTCTAATACAAATTTTTAATATAATTATTGCTTTAAACGCCATTAATATTATTCTTTTGTTTTTTTTTATAATATTCTCATTGTTTAGTAGTAAAGCATATTTGTAACGTTTTTTATCATCAACCTTGCCCGCGGCTTGTCATATATTTGTCTGTCCCCAAATTACTTTTTATGAATCGTATAATTTTTATGACAAAAGATTCGTCGTCCACAACACGCGATATGTTAACAATAGTTTATTAGAGGTATAACAAATGTGACAAAAGTAAACAAATTTTATAAAAAATTTTGTCACTAACAATTATGGATATCATCCTGCCTTCTTCGGATCATAATCATGACATTATAGCATTTGTGGAGTATTGTTATAAGAAGACTTCCAAATTCGGTCGAGGATCAAAGAACTAGGTGATTTTTGGTAAACGATATGTATGTTGAAAAAAAAAGTTACCAACTAGTAAGTACGTATTTCAGAATTCTTAAAATGCTGGAAATAATTTAGAAAACAATACTACGTCTTGTGCAAGATGTAATAATTTTATTATAAGGTTTTTCGTTACTTTGTAAAGTGATCTCTGTCGAAATTAGTTTTGCAAATATCAATATCCCAACAAGTGTGGAAGTAAAATTTAAAAGTCGCATTCGATTTTCCATTCCTCGCTCGACCGATATAATTTCAATTTACATTTTATTCAAATCTATGCATTGGGATGTCTTCCGAAAAACTTGTATTTTTGTTCAACTTTGTCGAATCTCTGATCGAATTGAATTTCAGAAAACAAATAAGTAATAGCTAAATTACAATTTTGATCGTTTATTCAATTGCTTCGGTGGCTCAGGGGTTTAAGCACTTGATTTGTAATCTGCAGGTCTTGGGTTCGAATCCCGCCATGGAGCAATGTGTTTTTCGATTTTCGATTTTCATATGTACATTCATCCGACGTTCTTACGGTGAAGGAAAACATCGTGATGCAACCTGCACGTATCTGTGAAGAAATTCAAAGATATGTGTGAAGTCAACCAACCCTCACTGGGCCAGCGTGGTTGACTATGGCCTAGTCACCCTAACTTAGGGTAGGCTCCGAGCCCCTTGGTGGGGACGTATAGTGAGCTGATGGGATTTACATCTAATTCATACTTTTTAATCGTAAATTCACGAAAACATCAAGCAATAACATTCCAATTATCACAGGCTTTCGAATTAAATGCAATTCCATTTATTTGAAATGAAATGACGTCGACGACTAATTTTGCAGCGTCATGCGTTCCGTAATCTTCTCAGCGTACGCCGCTGTGCTCTGCCATCGGAACTCAATCTGCTCTGATTGAAACCTCGAGATTTGTGCTTGCAACGTGCTTTGCTTGTTACATTAACTGTGCTAGTAAAATATCTAATATAAAATTTGTTAGCTTTGTGCTGAAATTTGGGATCATCTAACTCAAATAAAAAATGCAATGACAATAGATCGCTGCTTGTAATAAAATTTACAATCAATAATTTCATTCAGATCATAGTAAAATGATGTATCAAACTTTGTGAGATATCTTTTAAGTGGCGAATAATTTATTCCAAATCCAGGAAATACCGATGAAGCGATCGCGTTCCCCAGACCCCCTCACCCTAATCCTTTGATGGATTCCTCCCCGTAGACGCCGAGAAAAATACGAGAAGAGAAGTGCACCCTAACAAGAAATAACACAAAACCTTATCTTTCAGGGATATTTCAATGTTTAGCTTGCGATAAACTTCACTCTGACTGAAATGTGGATTTGAAAGTTACTAATATTTTTTTAAATTCTCTATTTATTGATTATTTTATAAACTAAATCATCTGTACACTAACACATACTATCAATATTGTATCGATTGATTTGATAGATTTCTGAAACTTTTAAAACCTTGAACAAAATAGATGACTTACGTTTAATGAAGATGCAAAAACCCAAGTGCCAGGCGTGCAAAAAGGTAAACCGTGATTTCTGCCTATTACTCTACTTTATGGTTCTAAAGTGCTTTTTATAGTTAAAATTAACTGTAATAATCACACCTCCGTGTCATTGACCCGCTACCAAATAGTTTGAGCTCACGATCCGCCTGGCCGCTCGTCAACCGTAACGAATCTTAAAAAATTTCTACTTTTTTCACCTAGCCTTGTCCAACATTGTGCTTCGCCGAAACCATTTCATTTTACTCGGATATTTTAGAATTATTTAGCGATAATTTTAACACAAATTGAATCTACTATACATAGAATTTTCTTTTGATAGTTATAAGTTAAAAGGTATTAATATCAAATGTTCTTGGAAAAGCCTGCATTTGGTATAAAACGTAGAAAAATATTTAAATACTGTGTTCTATTTTGATTCGTACTAGATTAAGTTAATTCTCTTTGAAAATTGCACCTTCTAAGAGGTGTTACTGAGGAGATATTAGACCTTCAAATCAAAGAGATCAAAAGACTTCTTAACTACTCAAATCAATTGTTAAAAGGACGTCAGTAGCAATTATTTAAATGACGTATATAATAAAACAATAACTAACTAAGCACGTCGGAATGATTTACAAAGCAAAATGCATCTTGTTAACCTATAAATAACAAAAGATTAACAATTGGAAGGGAATGCAATAGGGGGCACGAGGCGACAAGACGCATGCAGTGGAAGACCGCCAAGAGTTAGCGGGCCGAGAAATGCGCCGGCCCACCCAAGGATTAGCGAACTGATGTGCACATTCTTTGTCGAAAACTCTTCTCACGATTAATGAGCAATAATTAATTTAATTGCAAATGTCAAACATCATTCGTCGCGCTATAAATAATCATGTTTTAAAGCAGACGAATCGCACAAGCGTAGCACCGAACCACTAAGTGAAGAGTACTTCTGCCTGACTCATTTTCAGCTCGAGAAACAAATGACTGAGATTTTTCAAACATGTTTCTTGTTTCAGACTTGATAAAATTCCTACTTAGAACTTTACCTAATAACTTGATTCACAACAAAAATCTAATATAATATAACAGTACAAAATAATATATAGGATTACTAGATGTCGCCCGCGACTCCGTCCGTGCGGAATTGAAAAAAAGCTTAATTAGCCTATTTGTTCTTTCAGACATTCTCTATTTTCTACATCTATGCCGAATTTCAGCAGGATCCGGTTCTGAAGATACCATAATACAAACATCCATCCATCTAAACATTTATAATATGACTAAGAAGTAAGATAACAATGCAATGATATAGGAAGTACAATACAGTACATTTCGATTCGAAGTCAATAGAAAATTCGGTCTGTACTCGGGTAATCAATACTATGAGCGATCTAACCGGCGTTGGGTAAACACGCCGTCATCAAAGACAGCCGCTGTGTTATGAAAACAGGCTGCCACAAACAAACACACAAGACACAATTGATGAGCGCAGGCGAAGGGACAGAGGAGTCGCTTGCCTTTTACGTTTACATCACAATTAAATTAATTTCTCCCAAAACAGTATCAGTAAATGCAATTTATAATGTGTGTTACCTTTACCAAAACATATTGTTATCTCTGTTCTTTCAGGGAGTTTAAGAGAGATAACAACATTGTTATACTGATAACAACATGGTTAGAATCCATTTTTATTATTTGATGCCATCTAATATTTGTTTTATAAACTTATATAAATAAATAGGTACACATTTAGCAAGTTCTTATTCGAACGTCCGTGTAAATATTATTTTAATCACTATCTACATCATGTCATTACAATTGAAGTTACAATGTTGTGATAGGTAGAACAATTACTATGTTATAATTAAACGAAAACACTGCAATTGGCAAACAAAAATTACTTTTATAATAGTAATAAAACACAAGATTAGGTATTGAACGAAGGAATAGCAAATTTAACGTATGTAACTTAGTTCTTTGAAATGTCTCGTTAAAAGTGCATGTAAAAAAAGTATTAAACAACATCGCAAGCGAACGGCAAGAGCTTATCGCCGCAGGATGTTGACCGACCAACAAAAGTGCCAATTGTTTAGCCAGCCCGATAAGCACACCCTTACCTACATCTATGCAAACGTTTTGCATCGTCCACATACAGTTAATTAGTGTACATTTTATTCGTATATTAGCATTTTGTATACTTCCATTTCCTTAGAAAATGCTGGGATGGGGAAGGGGACTACAATAGGGCTCAGGTAAAAACACTCAACAAACAAAAAGAGAAAATACTTCCAGTTCACGCCTATCTCCTGTTTACGGTCGAGAGGGATATTAGTGCAGTGGCTAATACTGCTGCGGACTATGCCACTCTTCAAGCTCCAGGCTTGAAAATTGAAATCTTGAAAATTGTTGAATGGCGATGTTAGAATCCTAGACCACGTGTTTGAACATCCGCATTCTTAATAATTTGGCTATTGGCTATGCAATTAACTTCATAATATTATTCGCAACATTGCAGGTTACCCACGTTAACTTTAACAAATGATAAATATAATAAAAATGAAACGTAAAAACTGCATGAAATGATAAATGCATTGAGTTATTAATCCGATTATTTCAATGCGATTAATTTTAATCCGATTAAATTGAGGAAGAGAAAGACATAGATTTAAGGACAATCCTTAGCAATCTAGACAAAACATACAGCAAAAAATATAGCATTTGCTAATTATTTAGTCTGTCTTTATGATTTAATTCTGTTAAATAAAAGAATTTTCTTTTGAACACCAATGTCTTTGTTGTTATCTTATAAATGAAGTAAAGTTTGTTTTTATAACAACTGGTCTGTTAATTTGAGCGCAAAACATTGACTATGTATAAAAGGATCATTAAATATCAACTTTGTTATGTTGAGATACTTAGCCAAAATATGTATTTACATTTAATTACGAATTCAAATATGTTGTAAACTATACGATGTTATTGTTTTATGTTGGCTTTTAGTTTGATAGAAAACAAACATTAATATCAGTACCCTCGGGACTCATTTTAGTACAAAAGATAATTCATTATATTTTATTACCAAAGATTAGCTGTCGCCCGCGACTCTGACCGCGCGGTTTAAAAAACTTAATAAGTAGTATATGTGTTCTTCCAGATTATATCCTAAATGTGTGAC
Source organism: Papilio xuthus (assembly GCF_000836235.2). Classification (NCBI taxonomy): domain Eukaryota; kingdom Metazoa; phylum Arthropoda; class Insecta; order Lepidoptera; family Papilionidae; genus Papilio; species Papilio xuthus. Next base: position 3,224,146 of record NW_013531716.1, read on the forward strand.
AAATTTCATCAAAATCTGTCGAGTTCTACCGAAGGTGCCTTCAAACACGCATCCATCTAAATTTTCGCATTTTATTTTTTTTTTATTTTTAGTGTAATAAATGAACATCTTTAATGTTACTTGTAAGAAATAAATTTTAAGGTTAAAAAGATAGAAAAACATAAAACAAATGCAAATTGTGATTGACGTAAGAAACATTCTCAAAATCTCTCTTAACGACTAAAATAATAATGAATGTATTAGAAATAAATAAATCTTCTTGTTATAGTTGTTTGCGCGCAAAGGACTTTAATTTAGTCCGGTGAAATGGCGAAGGGATCGTTCGGTCGCGCGAGCGGACGTAAGTAAACTAATTTGAAGCGGCCGTTTTGCAACATGCCGCCAGTAATTACTTCGCTTTATCGACACCATTTGGCCGATGCCACTCTTTTTATAACGTGCTTTAATTTTACGCGACTGTTTGCCGTAATAGCTTAATACCTTTTTTTATAAGGGAAGGGGCAAATGAGCAGCGGGAACACCGAGGTGTTCATCGACGCCCATGGACATCTGCAATACCAGAGGATCCGCAGATGCGTCGCCGGCCATTGAGATGGTGACTTCTTGAAGGGCCCTAAGTCGTAGACCTTTGGAATACCGCCGAGGGCAGACCGTAAGTTGTATGAAATTACTAAATAAATTTAAATTTTATGGAGGAGTAGTGAGGTACACTGACCAACAAATAGGATAGATCAACTTTTCTTAAAACAGCAATAAGAACCGATGTTACTATCAACACTCGAAGCAGACCAACATTAGGAGAGAATCTTTGAATAAATACATTTTATTTCTACCTCATTTTAAAACGATTAAGGCTTTAAAATTAACAATTCACTTAAACGTACGGCTGTAAAGTTAGTTGTTAGATAAATCTCAAAAACCATAGAGCGTATTAATTTAACGAGCGGTCCTAAACCTGTACAGATAAATGAACTCACAGACATAACAGTGTAATAGTGCGTAAATCGAGCTGTAGGTGATTTTTACAGCCCGGAGCGGCGGCTTAATGAAAATGTTTGATTGTTAAAGGCCGTTCGATTGTTTTCGCTCGCAGTAATGATCGCCGGTTAACAGCGGCCGTCGGAAAATACAACTTTAACGGCTACATTTCACTCTTGATTAAGACCCGTTTACTTTACCTGAAACGTTTCGATAACATATAAAAAATAACCAGGATTTTACTGAATAATAAGACGTAATTTACTTAAACGATAAAACTTATTTAATCAACTGCAAAATAACGTAATATTACAGTTTGTGAAGCTAAAGTTGCACCTAAATATTAAACTTCTAATCTTCTAATTCGACCATTGATGCTTTAAAAATACTCTCGACGAATACTCAGGTGTAAAATATCCCTACGCTCGTATACGAAACATTCATCATTTGACACACATACATCTAAAGGCGACACAACGATAACATCCGACATAAAAAAATAGAACAGCAATAAATCAATTTGAATATAACGTCAAATTAGAAAGAAAACGATAAACCGACACAAAAATATGTCGGTCGTCGCTTCTCTTTGTATAAACGGGCTTGCGGTAAACATCGTAAGTATTAGTGAAATATATGCGAGTGTAGGCTAGCACGTGCGGGAGTTCAAAGCGGGCGAGCGCCGTTCCTAGAGGCGAATCTCCGCCCAGCGCTATAAATTTTTACTAAAACAAACAAACGCTAGAGAGAGTCAACAAACATCGCATCGCAAAGCGCATGTGCCGCGTCTAGCACGCTCCCGCCAAATGAAGTTCCGACCTCACTACCTAGGGCTACCTACCAGTTGCCAACCTGCCACAAGAACCTTTGTAAAAGTAGAGCACCGCAGAATACTCAAGGACGCCACCACTCAAGAAACCGACTAGGCTACTCTCGAGAAAGAGGGTAGAGCGAAATTGTAGATACTTTAACGCTGGCAAATTACCTGACTACGTCGCAGACACGTACACGTTTTTAGTAGAAGAATAAAATCTTCATATCGTTAATCTTTGTTTATATTATATGTATCTCTAACATGAGGAGAATATCTGAGATTAATATCACAGCTTATTTAAAAAATACACTTTATTTCTGTGCGTACCACACAATAGAAATTTTCCCACATAAAAACCAAAGAGGAATATACAAAGGCTGAAAACAAGAATGAGTTTCAAAACAAAATGAATATTGGCCCGAATAAGTAACAAATATAATACATTGATAGCGGAGATTCACTAAATCCGCTTCTTTGTTTCATATTAAAATAGTTCGAGTCACGTGAAGTGCGATCATAAAATAATCTCAAAATGAAATGGAATTATGAAATGTCCCGCGCCGTGAAAAACTGCCGATAAATCACAATATTAGACAGCTATTGGAGGGCGCGAGGATTAAGAGATATCTTCAATCAATTGCCCGGAATGAGGGCGTAAGATTAGCGGGATTTATTAAAATTGATTCTACTGTAGAAAGTATTTTATTTAAACTAGTGAAAATTAATTTTAAAATACGTCTTACGTATGTATCAAGGGCTGCCACGGTTGCCAGGTGAAATCTTTCTTAGACCAATTGTGACCAAATGTAGCAAAACTACTCAAAATAATTGATGAATCATTGTCAGGTTTCGGGTTAATGTCATTCACACGAATAGACATACATCTTGTAGGAGACAATACCGTGATAATGGATCTACATATGAATATTAATTACAAGGACAAAAACTCGTACACGGATAAGTTTTGACAATCATAATATTCTTTTGACATATTTGGTATACAATAGCTAGTTAATTGAATGAGATATGATGAAAAAATTATGTAATATTTATTAGATTTTATACGGCAACATAAGCTTCTTCGATTAAGTAAATCTTTGAGTGATATTAAGGTAGACAAGATAGGTAAAGAAAAGTTCAAAGGAAAATATTTAAACGTTTTGTTGTTAAAAGGGCTTCTAAAGTTATGAGTCATAACTTTTGTCGCCATCAAGTGATGAAAGACGCAAGTGCTTCTTTATTCTACTGTTGCCAAAGTATTTTATTAGCACATTATCTTACACCATTTCATAAATTCTTTTTAATTTCTAAAAATAAAATAACCTGAAAAAATTGCCATAAAAGCGTATTACAAATACATAGGGCAATCCCGTGCTGTTTAAATGTTTAATTACATGATATTTAAGAAGGGTTTGTTACCCAATATCCGGTTGTAAAACAAGGGTCTCAGGGTTTAAAGAAACGAAGTTGGAAAACAGGATTAAACACACATTTTAAATCCAAAGAAACACATATTTCTTACTAATCTTACTAAGATTATAAATGCGAATGTTTAGATGGATCGATGTTTGTTTGAAGGTATCTCCAGGTCTCCTGAACGGATCTAGACATATGCTACTAATTATGTTTTTTTCTTTACGCGCGGACAGAGTCACGGGCGACAGCTAGTTATTTATGCTAGTTAAAATGCTATCCCATCATAAATTTTTGATTATTATTTTTGTCCCAACGCAAATTACTAAACTGTTTTTAGTGACAAGACATCAGTTTGACATGACAAGGTCCCTGAGCGATTGGCCCATACGTAAAACAGTTGACTTTCGGACCGAGGGAGGCTATCGTTACCGGAGGGGGATGGCAGGTGCTTTGGCATATGCCCTCTTTAAATGCCAACGACCTCGCCACATGTAAAGCTTACATGTTTTATTGATACGATATCCCTACTATCTGTCCCCGATTAGAGAACCAATTCCGACATTGTTTTCATAGTACAAATTATATGTATTCTTTATTATATAATATTTCCAACTATAATATTTTTACAGCAAAACAGTACTTTTCTACTAGTACTGTGTAATAGTAAGTGTTGTCTTTACGATATTTTTCATTGTATGAGTCGTTTCTTTGTATGAATTTTTCACGAAGTATACCGTGAACGTTCAACATCTTTCACCAAGAAACTCCGAGCCTAAAACTGCGTGAATCGTTCATGAATCTTAAACGAAGTCTCGCAACTGCAAAAGGTGCTTTAAAACTTTCAAGATGAAAAATATTTATTTTACGTTGTATTTTAAAACACTATAGTGAAATAAAAGAACAAATCAATAATAAGAAACAGAAGTATTATTAGTTTTCTATTTTAACATTATGAAATGCCACAAACATTAGCATAAACTTATTTGAATTCTACACAATATTTAACATAGTGCTAGCAAATTTTTTATAAATTATGTTTTTTATTCGATGTATGCAAATGTACTAATAATACCCAACATTAAGTGCAGTAATTTAAGCTTAGCGCAAATGAACAAATCAAAATAAAAAAAACAAACTAGTAGGCAACTATATGTGGCGCCGCAAACTTGGGAGGTGAGGGATAGGGGATATGGTAGGGGGTGGGTTGTTGACACAAACATATTGTTGCACGGTTTGTTTATATGAGAACGCGCAGACTTGGCGAATGTTAATTTACTGGTAACTGATGAAAAACAAATACACAAACACTCCGTATACAATTCTCTGCACTAACAATTATGTTTGAACAAATATACTTATATATGCACTACAAGACGATACAAATAATTGTTTTAATGACAATAACTATCCCATTTAGTTGTCAGAAATACTACAGACATGAATATGCTATAAATCTTTTTGGAAATTAAAAAAAAATATTATTTTCTTGTTTCTAAAGCGGTTAATTACCTTCTTAAGCATTTGTTTTGTTTGTTGAGGCTTTAATATATTTGTTTATATGACGATATTAGATTCTTACGTAGAAATAGAAATCTTACGTACATTGCCGATTGCAAATTTTAGTAAAAAAAACACAAGAGTATTCTAACAATTTGGACGTCGGTGCTAAATACGAACACATACATAGAGCTGAATGAATCATCGGTAATTTATACGTGAAGACGCCTCGTGAAGCCAAATAAGGATTAAATAAAGTATCAAATAGCCGTAACCTGCCTCTATTTGCGTACAGACATTAAAAAAAACTGAAACCCTTTCTAAATAGAATAGGTATAAAACATAATAAACTAAAAACAATTTAGTGTACAATATTTTAACATCATACTCGTAGTGTAATGTCTGATGCTGTTCGACGTTTTAAAAATAAAAATCAATACTAAAATTTATAGATTAGTTTAAAAAGCCTAAGATTTTTAATATCTGTATCCACATAAACAAGCAAAAGCTTTTGTAACAACCTGGTGAAAACTCCAGCGACATTATCACATGACATGGAACAATTTGTTTCATCCAAGGAAGTATAAATGTGACAAAACGAATTGTTAAAAATGAAAGCAAATAATTTCATATAATTTTATATCAAAAATACGATCAATGGAAGTAACAATATTATGTTTATATACAATACTATTATATGTAAAAAGGTTTGATCTAAATCGAACTAGTATTTTTATAAATGCTTTCGTTGTTTGCTTCAATATAAATTCAATCTGGTATATAAATATGGAAATAACCAAACAGTAACGTGACAATAAAACTTTACACAAATGTACATTTCAAAACAGATTCAATAAAGCTCGTTTAAAATGTCCGCCATTAAAAAAATATTGCACAGATAAAAAACCGTCTGAAAAGTTTGCAAAATTTTGATAGAAGCCGGATGATGCCCGCGGCCGTTAATTAATAAGTCAGTTAAGGCCCGTACTGCAGCTTAACATATCGGAGCACCACCTCCGGTCAAATCCCGAGCTTCCCGCAAGCACTTCCGGTCACTGAAACTCCGCTAGGGTTTGTGAATACAGTAACCCGACTGTATCTTTCACTTTTATTATTTTAACGTCTATATCATTTTCATTGCTAAAATATGAATCACCTTTTTAAACAAAACCAAATTTAAGCCAATCTCGCTTATAGATATATCACGTTCTAAACATTCTGGTCTCAAAGATCTTTTAACACAAATGAGCATAGCAAAGGTATAATTTTGTAACATAATCCCAATAATGTACAAAACCATGGTTAAGTTAAATAGTTAATCTGTACCTATGACTTAAATAAGACAATATCCATTATCAAACATAAATTTAGTGTAGAATCTCTTAGTAAAACATTTATCGTATCTCAGTCTTTGATGGTGATTCGGTTTAGAAAGCTAGACGTGCATATAATCCGCTGAGCTGCACTAACTTGTTCTATATGGACACTTCCAGTGCAACCAACGAACGTACCTCGTTAGCAATGTACACATGTAAAAGCAATTTCAGTGTATGCAAACTTGAAAATGAACGATTTTGACGCTAGCACAAGCACTAGCTCTATCTAACCTAACAAACTATATTACATCAACGCTATAGGCTGAATGACAAAGAATTATATTTGCGCTAATTACATGTAGACTGCAGAACAAAAAAACTGTGTCGAATGTATTTATTTCTTTTTATATCTAACTTACTAATATTATAAATGCAAAAGTTTAGTTGGACGTTTGTTTAAAGGTATCTGCGAAACGGCTCAACGGATCTTTAAGAAATTTGGCACAGATGTAAAACATAGTCTAGAAGAACACATAGGCTACTTATTAATTTTTTTTCCGTGCCGATGGAGTCGCGGGCGACAGCTAGTTTTATACAACCTCAAAGATAAGCGCAAAATAATGTCACGAAAAATGTCGTACATGGCAGCCATTACACTGTTTCATATTTTCGTCAAACATTTAATTTAGTCGACATTAAATAATAGTGATGTAAAAAGGTATAAAATACTTTACAATAAAACAGAGTTATTGCGAATTCTTTTAGGAAATATCTTTAAATTTACGACTTGTAGCGTCAAATATACATTTGAAAACATTTATACTTTGGTTTTGAATAAGGGAAATCTTGAGAAATATTTAGGAATACGTAAGTGCATAAAGCAGAAGGTCGTCGGAAGATGGCGCAATAACCGATCAGACGGATATTAGATGTAAAATGAAGCAGTGGAGGAGTTTATTTATAAGTTTACGTTGTGTGAGAAATTCTATTTGAGGTAAATTGTTTCCAAGTTCGAAAACTGCGAATAGTCGTTATCCTTGTGATCTAAATACATGGTTTATAACTAAATCTGAGGCGTGGGAATTTCACCATACTATAAAACCTAAAAATAACGTTTCCAAATCTGTATATCTTACGGCGGACAAAGACGAACGTTTTGCTATATTTTGTTGTGCAAATGTTGCTGGTCAAACCAGAAATTATTGACATAAGTCACAGATATTTTCGGGCACGTTTAGATGGATGGATGGATGCTTGTTTAAAGGTATCTCCAGAACGGCTGAACAGACCTCACTGAAATTTAGCATACGTATATAACATGGTCTTGAAGAACACATAGGCTACTTATTATGTTTCTTTATTCCGTGTGGACGGAGTCATCGACACCTCGTAACACATAAGTTTTGATTATATTGAATGACTTTAAAGTGACAAATATATTTTTAAACACTGGTAAATGTTTTGTTTTCGCCAGTTCGAGCTATGATATTAGTTAGCCTTTAGACAGCGGCGAATTTGAACCGAAAACAGTAAAGTTAACGTTAAAGATCGTTATAAAAATTAATTCAAACCATAGTTCGTTTAATAGCGCAATAGACCGGAAAGTTGTTTTTTTTAGACCGAATAAAAAGAGCTATAAAATTTGTATGGGCCGCAGATGTTAGTTTTTGCGTGGTTTCTTTGAGCTTTATGTGCGCTATATCTACATCTACGCAATCATTTTTCGCAGTATGTCTTTACCTAACATATAAATTCCAACTTAACGTTTTGACGGTTCAATTAAAACCTAGAGGGCTTATCACGAATATTCGTAAGAAAGTTTTCGTAATGCAATTGACAAAATGTATATTAGATTTGTACAGCGACCCTATCGAAGGTAATGTTGTACTCAACGACAACTCTCACAAATTTTGACATATTTTGTCGATAATGATGAGGTTACGTAAGCTCATATCGCAATTATTCGTGATAGATACTTACAGAGTTGAAGAGTTTGAATTTCATAACCGTTGGATTCGACTGTTGAAAAACAAATTGTCATCGCATTTATTTATATCCTATATTATCTTCGATAATGAAAGAATCAGTGGTGTAAGTTCACGGTAAGAGAATGTACTCTATGTTCGTGATCTGTCAGTACATTATAAACGCTACATATTTGCGAGTCCGGTGCACAAGAGGGCAATGAAAGTCGCGGTACCGGACGGGGTACTGTTATGACGCTGTTACTCAATTTATCGCCGATGAGCTTCCGAGCAATGCGCGCTACAAGCGGCAACTTTAACGGTTGTTGCGGTAAAATAGAGCAAAACACTTTTTCGTTGTTGTTTTCTTACAATGAATAAACTAAACACAATATTATCTTATTCGCTCGGATGGTCAAGACCACCCTTTGTCCGGTAAATAACAATCCTGGACTGGAATCACTATTGACGATACAAATTCGTAACATTTCTACGTAATTGTAGAATTAAACTTCTCGTACACGAAACCTTATTTGTTAGTTATAACACTTTCATTAAAAATGTACAAAGGGTGAACTGACATATTCTATGAATACAGTACATAGAGTAAAACAATGCAAGTCATCAAATTCAAACTTCAATTCAGTCCGCTGCCGGCATAGTTAGTAGTGTCACTAGCGACCCCTACGGAACCTAATCAAATATGGACGAGGCTCGCGCCAGGTGACGTGGCAGGTGTACTAAAAATCCCTTTGTCTCGCTCCCACCCGCATGTTCCACGTCATATTAGAACGGTCATATGTTTTTATGTCGCATTATATTTCGAGTGAGGGTAGATATGAATCGGGTTGATGTACACTGGTGTTATTTGACTTTTTTAACGGTTGACGTTGTGCATTCACAAAAAAATTGGCTTTCGAGTTAGTTGGCTGCATTGTCGTGTCGCCTCGCCCCAGTTTCCGAGCATTCAGCGTATACGAGCTTACACGCTAACTACACGATCAAGTTGGAATTTTTATGTTTATTAATTTTGATTTCCACTTTCGAAACTTATTTCAATTTGTGTTAAACACACTGGGTTCTGTAGCTTTTTTAATTCCTAGATACATTTTCACATTGAAAGATATAATTTTCACCTGTTAACATTACCAAATATTTAAAACATTTTATTGCTTTTAATCATATTATTATCATTTATGCAATTTCTTCTTACGATATTCTATTGCCATCAACTAAAATATCCAAAGTACCAAAGTAATAATTATATCTTGTTATTCATTCTGCAATGTATAGTAAATGGAATAAATCATTCCATAAACAAAAAGCTTTAGCACGCAAGCTTACAGCGGCGTAGCGGGCGTAGATAAATGCACGAGATAAGATAACTACGGATCAATAAGTCGCGATGTTGATTTTATAACAATAGCGCAAAGTGATGAAACTAACGCGTGGGCGCTGTTTAAATGAAGATTTACGCGTAATCTTTGATATAAGTACAACACGTATACATACAATTACATAAATTACAATAAGAATTTAAATGGAACCTTGAATAATTTTATTATGCTCCTACGTTATAAATTATTAAATATTTATTTTACATATAATTGTTGTTTATTGAATAAATCGTATTTAATTATACGGCTATTTATTTCTATTCCAAGTCTGGTTTGACGTAAAATACATGTAGGAGGAAATACTGAAATTCTATATAAAAATATCCAATAAAGTAAATGTAGTGTCTACCCTTTGAAACGAAAAGGGCAAATAGATTATGACAATGTATCTAACATCAACTAAATAGAGTGAATTTTTTCTACATTGCTTGCCCTTTAACTGAAAAAAAAGTAAGAACAGCAAACGTCAGCTATGAATAAATTATAAACGTCCGCAATAGAGTTCCAAAACACCCCGCAGGGAAATAGACGACCGACAAACATCGAAATGTCACCCACTTGCCCTCCACGCTTCAAACGGTAAATATTTCTACGAAGAATATATTTTCTTTGACTTTTAAGAGACTAGACCTGTCAAGTACGCGCACTGCCCTCTGTCGAATAGAAACGTGTTCGTAAAATGTTTCAATTTAACATAATTATCAGCATGGCATGTACTACTGAGAAAAGTGGCAGTCTAGTCCTTTTCTTTATAGTCAAAGAATATTTTTATAGTACGTCTGACAAAGTGTCTAAATGCGGACGTGCCGTTTGCATATTATACGAGCGTGTATGAAATATTGTTGGCGTAACTAATGGGGTGTTTGCGTGAGGGCGCGCCCTGCACCCGGACACTGCGGCGACCGCGCCTTCCTACCAACCGACGCGACGCTAGTTTTAAAACACAACTAATGAGTTTGCATTTTAATTAAATATTCAAACACTAATTAGCAACAGTGAAATAGAGTATTCTTATGGCTTTTACTACGAATTTATCAACAGCCCAATGCCACTATAGTCATGTAGAGTAAGCCAAAGTGCTTTTATTATAAGAGGCTTATCCAGGAAACTTCTAAACATTACTTAAGTCTCAAAGCAAAAAAAATGTATATCAATTTTATTATTAAACATGTGTCTTCACGTGAATATTACTCATAAAATAGACCGATTATTTGATCTCAATATTAACAATAAAAAAAAAAACAAAAAAGTAATTGTAAAAACCTCAAAAAATCTTAAAGCCATTTTTGATACTAAATTGTTATAAAAATTACAAAATGTTACTAAAGTTAGACACCATATTGAAATGGTGTAAAAATAATTGATGCGTGAAATGACCGTATTTAGTTGCACGTTCCTCGTTTAAACGAACCTAGCGTCAAAAAAAGTAAAAAAAAAACGTAATCACCACCTGCTCCGGTTTTTATACAAAATCGAAACAACATATTCTTTATTTTTCTTTTTACTTCTTTATAAAGCATCAAAAGTAGAATTTATTGTTTGTATATTGATTCATATGAAAATTAACTTCAGATAACTCTTCCGTTATATGCTGTTTTATAATTTTTGTTTGTGTTTTTTATATAATATAATATTTTTTTGATTTGATTTAATTTGTAATTGTGTTTTATGGATCAATAGTCAGCAATATAAATTTTATTATTATTATACTTATTTATTTATATACATTTCTAATATAATACATTTCATATAAAAAAAATAATATACAAAACATATTATATTAAAAAGAGAACACCACCGGCTGCGGAATCCCATGACTCAAACAACCAGTGGTCAGGGCTGCAGAGACAGGAACCTTCTCACGATGCGCGCGGTTTCTAGGATAACTGCCTTTTGTATCGGGCCCTTAATCCAACTGTTTAGCGAGAGCTTCTTGAGATGTTGGTCGAAGCTCTTCGCTATCAGTCCATTTACCGATACGACTATCGGAATAATGGTAGTCGATTTCATACGCCACATGGCGGTAACCTCGTGAGCCAAATCAAGGTATGTTAACACTTTTTTATTATTATTATTATGACACTCAATTTAAAAGCGTAACATATTGCAATATTGCTTCAATTATTGTCTAATATAAATTGCCGTCTATGAGAAACGGAAGCGGGCAATTATCACATCCTTTGTAACATTAAGCTTAATTGCAAACGTGCGGCAATTTGCGACAGCGCGTTTACTTAATTTGACTATAATACATATGTTGTCCTAGATGCCAGCTCTTCTATATAAAAATAATTTAAAAAAAATCGGGCCATTCTTGCAAGAAGATCGTCAAGAAGTACACAATGGAAAAATCTCTTTTTATGTATAAATACGAATGACACTTAATCATTATAGTTATTTACTCCTGGTGAAATCTATAATTTTCGCAATGATTTTTCGATATATTTGCGATTTCAAACAATTCGATAACATAAGTTACTTAGTAAAAACAAATAATCAATTTTAAAACAGATGACGTAAAATAACAACTCAACAAATGTCGTAGTTTGTTTTAATAATTTCGCTACATTTGACCACATCAATGTTGATCTCTTTTGTTTCACGTCCCACTACAAATAGCGCTAATAACTCTTTAAACAACACTAAAGGCCGAAACAGATTGCATCTGTATTGAAGTACGCAGTCAATTCTCACTATTGTGTCAATTCATTCACCGGTATTAACTTGTAGCTGGCGACATACGGCTTTCACGGATGGTTAACAAAAAAGAAAATTTTACTGTTATAAAAAAACCTTGGTTAGAGTAATTTTTAGTGACACTAAGGCCTTTGACGTTTTACTTAAGGAAAGCATAATACCATATTATATTGTATAATATTTAATGAGAAAAATACGCGGCAAGATTTTACTATTGAAGCGGTTTAAGCTAAGAATCTTTACTCTTAATAGATTGCAAATGCTTGAAAGTAGACAAGAAAATAATTTGCAATTCATCATCATCATCATCAGCTCACTGTACGTCCCCACCGAGGGGCTCGGAGCCTACCCTAAGTTAAGGGTGATTAGGCCATAGTCAACCACGCTGGCCAAGTGCGGGTTGGTTGACTTCACACATATCTTTGAATTTCTTCTCAGATATGTGCAGGTTGCATCACGATGTTTTCCTTCACCGTAAGAACGTCGGATAAATGTACATATGTAAATCGGAAATCGAAAAACACATTGGTACATGGCGGGATTCGAACTCAGGACCTGCAGATTGCAAGTCAAGTGCTTGACCCCTGAGCCACCGACGGCAAATTGCAATTCATACATTAACATAATTTAATAAATGTTTTTATGATAACATACATTAAAATAAATAAATTAATTAATTAAGACATAACTTTAATTTCATACAATGAGTTAGATAAAATATGAATATGTTGTCGTACAAGTACTTAATATTTTTGAGTAAGCACGCCACACTGATCGTCTGTATCTCACGCGAGGCATTCGATTCTCAGAGCATTGTTAAAAGTACAATGTTGTTTTCTTTTGCAATATCGCTGAATTCGCAACGATTGCGAAACGTTTGTCCGGACACCTCCGTTTGATCGTCTGTTTGTCCATTCTCATTGTCACTTCGTTATGGAATTCGTAAATGATATTCAAAAGCATTCATTTGAATTTAAAATGTGCATAAACGATTCTACATGGTCCGATCGATCTTTAGTTTATATTAAGAGAATGAATCATTTAAGATAGAAATTGCACTATTATATTAACGCACAGCCACAAAACCTAAAAAACTTTATGATGGAACCAAAAATCTGAAAACGACATGCAAGAGAAATGGAAAAAACTTGAACATTTAAAGCTTGTGTTATAATAAAATTTAATTTTTTTTTATAAAAAATTTATTGTTAATTCCATATTTTTTTTAAATCGGATGACGTCATTGGAATCAGTTAATCTTTAATAAAATATTGCGTATTACGATTAAGTGACTACCTACATACATCCACCTACATCTAGCAAACTTGCATAAATCGCACCATGAAATATTAATTGAACAATACATTTAACTGTAGGAGGTCTTAGACAACATATTACAAATGTCTAATCATAAATAACAAAGTAAAATTATTGTGGTGATAAAACTTCATTTTTCAAACTAAACGATATTGCGAGACTCTACAAACACCTACACCATTAGCAAATTAAAATTGTTAAAACGTACCCACAATAAAAACAGGACGAACTCCATTTAGAAACATGAAGATATGAATGCATTGCAAATACGTAAAAAATAAACGCGTCGAAACAACCAGTATGAAATGATAAGCTAGAAATAACGGGGAGTGTAGAGTTGCACAAACAACAACGTATCTACGGATACGAAGTGTAGAGTGAACGCGCAAAAACACCATTATATGGAATTCCTTCTTTTTTGTCCTCTCAGAGCTGTTGTTTGTTCTGCATGATGCCGGCAGTTCCGTGATGAAGTCGTTGCCAAACATACGGCGCCCAGCGTTTGATCAAACCGCTCACTAACTGCGGTACTTTCATATGTAACTCTTTTAATCACTTAACCGCGCACTACGAATGAACTCAGGTTTACTTCATATTCATATTCAGCGGTATTTCAACAAACTAACTTTTGAGAGTATATTTTCGTTTACTGTTCATGCTTATGTGTCGTTGAAAGTTTTGTGATTATTTGTAGGACCAATAACTGTATTTGAAAGTTATTTACGAAAAGATTTTTTTAGGTTACATATCAAAATCAATGTTAGTAACTTTATATCAATTTTTATAATTTAAATATTATGCAAGATATAAACTCTACATTGTATAAGAGTTAAGAGACTATAATATCACGATAAAAGAAGCATAATAAACTCAAATAATTTGAATACGAAAGCAAATCAACATGCCATAATAAAATCTTACCATCTCGAACTGAGAATTGACACTTACCTGAAACAAATAACACAAATTATTATATGACAAACAATATAAGAACACAACACATGAATATTCCTACATGTGTTACGCCTAGTACTATCACTAGAGTACTTCAAATTTGATAACATACGATCAAATAAAAATATCCTGCATAGTACAAAATTTTAAATGTAAAAGAATATGAAAGAACGCCATACCAAATATAAAAGGATTACAAATCGAAGCTATCGTAACAAAACATCAATAGCAACAGCGACTCTCGAGTTGTTACCCTTATAAAGTTTATACTACACTTCTATCTTACGAGATTTGAGGACTCCTCCTAAAAACAAACGATGGGCATTCAGCCAAAATCTACATTTTAACTTAGCTTTTACTAATTCTACGAATTAGTTCAATAGCGAACTTGCTGTTTTTGTCTAACATCGACCCAAGGACTTTCAATAATATAACTAAGAATAACTTTATAACTTCAGTAAGTCGAATATAATGAAATAAATATTTCCAACTGATAACAGTCCTATAGATAACATTAAAACCATTGGTATAAGAAATAAGTATTGATTAAAACATTAATTGAAATTAATATGAAACATCACATCGAGATTAAAATGGTTTTTATTTAGCAATCAAAGCGACCGAACGAGACCCCGCGGACGATTGTAATACTCGCCGGTAGGTCGCGAGTGAATCCTAAATGAGGCAAATAAGCAATTATGCGCTCATATTCAGGCTCGATTACGCTATGTGGGAAATTCGGGGGCATCCCGTGGCGCACGCCGCTGCCAACCGCACGGCCACGACTATAAAAACAACATTCATTGCATGTGGTCCATTGTTATAAACTCTATGAGTATGATGGATCAATACCACTGCTTCAATTAATCAACGCTTTATCTACTGATTTTTGCAATATAATTGGATGTTTCCATAACTTTCTCGTTCATGATTATAATTACTATCTTATGTTTTGTACAACCCTAATTAGAGCAGGTATCGGCTTTGTGACATTTTGATTACGTGGACATACCCGTCTGCCAATATACCGCGAGTAATACCATTAGCATTACTATACCTGAGAAACCTTAAGACGTTGTCAAACTCGGTTTAAGTCAATAAACACAGTCTAAACAAAAACAGAGAGATTTTAATTTCGCTATTTCTCCATGCTTAAACATCCCTAAATCATTTACACAATTTAACGGCACCCGAGAACCTTTATTAGGATTTCGGCGTGTAACAAGGATAATATATCACGAAACACCTTGTCCCGGGCGCGGGTAATGCGTTCACAATTTTATCAACAAAACACATAAGGTATCACATTTACATAATATGCCCCGCTCGCGGCCCAGCGGCGTACAACCACCAAATTATTCAAATTTTGTTATTATTTCACGTTATTTCAATCCACCGCGAATTGCGTTCAGAATCAAACAAGCTGACAACAATGAGCCGAGTTTATTATTCATCGCACAGTTTGTGTGTCAACAGATATAAGTGATAATCAGATTTTAACGTGTACCGAATCCTGCCTGCCCCGCCCCGCCCCACTTCCGAGTGTGACCGAGAAATATTTTCATTTTATATCGCTTATCAATCTCAACGTTGTTGGTGTAGTGCCAAGCGATTGGAATTACGTCTTAGGCTAAAGGTTACGTCTGTGATTGACATTTTTAATGTTCTCTTTGTAACAGAGGTACACGCATTTCCTATATCGTATAGTGATTAGCAGGGCAGATAGATATCGCCAAAAGTTTTAAGACTACTGCATAGTTTTGATATTTCCGCATGATATTTTCAATGTACAACCCTTCCACTCCTGTGTGCATCTAAACTTTCAAGGCTTGCTAATTACGGGTACACTTAACCCAAATTATGTATGAATATTTAATGTAAATGTGTTTATGTCCAACAAATTCACTTACGACGACAAACTTTGTAACTGGCTGCAATAAAATAAATAAATAAAAAAGGTAGTGAATAGTATTTGTAGAGCACGTAGTCCATTTTGAACTATCAGCTATTTCTCGGTAAAGGTCCTGATGAGAGCCATATAAAATAAAACGGAATGGTCGGCGGCGACACAACGTTGGTCCGCCGCCAAGTGTCGGCCGTGTCACGCTCCTCGATACCGCAGCCACTGATAATGCAGGACTTCTTACATGATATTGCTCATTAAAATCATTTCTTGAAATTCAAGCTACGAAAACAATTTCAATGATACGATTTCCAGCAATCCTATAAATAGTTTTTACATAGCCTGGCAGAACACATAGGCTACTAAGTTTTGTTTTTAATTCCACGCGAACCGAGTCGCGGGCGACTAGTCTTTACATAAAACCTTAAGAAAATATTGGTATAATTAATATTGCTTTGAAACCTTAGTACAAAATTAACTCTAATAAGTACGCAACCCATTAATTAGTAAGCCCTGTATTGCTCGAACCCAATCTGTTGGATTTATTTTATTATCGAACGTCAGCTATTTGCGCTGTTAATTACCGCGACCTAAAGCAGATTGTAAAAATAATTTTAATTTGTAATTAATGACTATCGAATTAACGTATCAGAGTTGCTGCCAATTATTTATCGTTAACAGATCGCTAATTCGAGACCATATTAACTATCTGCACATGTTTTAGATTTAAACGATAACCATTTAGTAAAGATACAAGTTTTAATTTTATAGTGCATTGGCTAATAGCAAGCGGCAATAGCAATCCTAAATAGCGAAGCTGCCCATAAGCGTCCACTTTGCAGATGCGTCTACTATCTTTAATAGGCAGATGAGTGAACTCACAAAAAGAGGATATTTTCCCTTCCTATGTGTCTTCCCCTTCGTCTAAAATAGACCAATCATTATGATGGTCCACATTAAAAAAAAATCATAGTTAACATTTAGATATAGGCAGATGACAATAATGATTATGCAGAGTAAATCAATGTGTACATACATATCAAATTAGAAAATTTAATGAAATCCGTTAATAATATTGTTAAATATGAAAGCTTTTCGCTTCAAAATTATGATAACATTTAATTAGCCCACTTTAAAATGTAATAATTCAATGATCCAATAAATTATATCTAATTAACAGTACATAATACAAAATGGCATACCAGAGCAGGCTAGTTTGGGGACACGGCGCATATGAAAACACACGAGGGCAGAAGTGAGGCAGAGCAGTAGAAAGTACAGTACTGTTTTGAAAGCAAATGTGCATACAAACAATAGCTGTACTGCACTGTCTCATTCTTCCCTCGTGTGAAACTAGCGTTACGTGAGGCAGCCATTACTGCGCGGATTGTGCACTTCCCCGAGCGGATAGCCGGCAAATCATAATAGATTAGAATTATTAATATCATTGTCGTGCGTTCCGCTTTGGCTCGACGCATCGGATTATAGACCATCTAAAATGCAAGGCATTTATTATGGAAGTAATTGTAATGCCATTGTGTGATACTAATCCCAGCGGTATTACTCTCCACACGGCTACAAGGCTCCTGTTCCCGCCAGCCTCACTCGAAACACAATAATACCTAAGGATAGAGTCGTCACACGGGAATGGCAATCTAAATAATAAACAATCACAATAGACGGCATGACTTCATCGATATGAACGCGAGATCAAATGAGACGTCGCGTGCATTATAATTCTCCTTTCAATATAACTACTGGCGAGATATCATTATTTAAATTGCATCTATATAAATGTTTTGATGAGTCATTAACAATTAGTTTTCAAACCAACGTACTTATTGTGTTTTATAATATTATTACAAACACACCTGTCAACTGGAAACGTTGGCAAACATAATGGATTTTCATTTCGTAAGATTCTTGTACTCATCTATTCGCAATCAGTATCAATAGTTAGACTCGTAAATAGATTTTTTAAGTTTAAAAACTGATAATGAATTAAAATTGCACCAAATATTTGCCAACTCTATCAAAAAAGATGTAAATGGAAATGCACATGACGTTCATAAATTGTTTGTTACATACCTTAACAAAGTAGATTTGTGAAGTCGGGCAATACCTCAAAGACTAGTGGATAGTGACCAGTGGGTTGTGGCTAGTGGCTAGTAGCGATAGCGCAGTTTCACGTTCGATTATTATCGGGTACGAGACAATATGCATGACCCAGTGGTGACAGTTTAATATTCAAAAGTCGTATTCGTGGCGCACGCCGCGTAATAAAAGCACGCTCCAACGCTTAACAAGCCTGACCGATGAGATGCTTCGTATTTCAAACAAGTTGACCCCGTACGTGTCCGCTGGGAAACATCTTAATTTCTGCTGTAACTACAAGATTGTGACTTATTGCTTAGTTAATAAGGAGAGCTCTATTATAACTTAAGTCGCAAACAGTCGCACTATTTATTTATAGACTGAATATGTATCGAATCGCAAATAGGATAGTAACGTAATTAAACGCTGTTATATTTCAACTCAACAGTTTTTACGAGTTACCATTCCTTCTTCTAAGGACTCGTGACTGATTTATCTAATTAGATTTCACTTGAATTAAAATTTGTTGCAAACTCCAAGTTAGGTTTGTTAATTAGCAAGAACAACATCAAAAATCCAATAAACGTGATGTAAATTTTTAAATATATCTTAATTTACAACTCACAAAACGTTGAAATGATACTGCTCAATTGACAAGCGGGTATCTGTTTCCTAATATATTTTCTTATATGATTAAGTAATAAGGGCGATTTTATTTGAAATATTGACTATTTTGTTTTATGTATAGACAGATTCAAATATGTGTAGAGTATTAATTAAGATATTTCTCGCTTAAATTAATTGTTCAGAATTGAAAATGCTTGAGGTGGAATTGATAGCAACAATAGTTTCCAACTTAAAGTTCCAAACTGTAAAGAAAGTTATCAGCAATCTCGGGCCCATTGATTGTGCACAAAGAACGTTTCGTCTCGCGACATTCTGAGTTCGATTTTCCGCTCACAATACGCCCGACGTTTTTCGTCTTGCATTCGGGATTATTGCCGCACGGTTCGTTCAGTCTGCGACCGTATTGTTCGACCCTTGCCGTTTACTTTCACGACTATATTCATACGTGAGTAATAGATGGTTGACTAAAAAATGTTTTACAAATCTGTATATAATTACAAGCTGTCGCCCGCGACTCTGTTCGGACAAAAAAAAATAATTAGTAGCTTAAGTGTTCTTCCAGACTATGTTCTACATCTATGCCAAATTTCACCGGGATCCGTTCAGCTGTTCTGGAGATACTTTCAAACAAACATCCATCCATCCAAACATTCGGATTTATAATATTAGTAAGATTATCGTAACAATCTTCGTGCAGAAAATTAATAGAAGTTTAAAACTCCTAACTATTTGTACTATATTACCTGTAGTTAACAGAAGCGTTGAAGAATACCGGTTAAGTTGGATAACAATATTGTTCCAAGCAGTCTTCGTTCCAGCACTATAAAGGGGTGGACAATAGCCAGCCGACATAATTCATCACGGCAGGATAACAAGAATCGGCGAATTAATACATTGTTCTGATTCATAACGCTTCAGGTCCATCCTGGCTTACCGCCAAGTCGCTTGCACAATGCACAGTAAATACCTACCGCTACGTCTACTCTTAATTACTTCAGTGCCATTACGCGAATGCACGCCGCGACCGGCCCCAGTTGGTTTTACTATCTGTCAAGATGTAAGCACGCCCACTGGCCGTAAACATTGTTGTCATCCACTAACACTGATTTAAGACGAGATAAATTTAACTTTATATTAACAATAGACAGAGATAACAGTTTAAGATAGAGACAACAGATTCCTATACAGAACCTAAATAAATTTATCCATATTTAAATTTTCGTCCGTCATTGGCATTATCAAAATCTATTTAGCAATTTTTCATCTATAATATAAAAATGAATCGCAAAATGTGTTGGTAAGCGCATAACTCAACAACGCCTTGCTCAATTTGGCCAATTCTTTTTTTTAATGTTCGTTGAGTACAAAGATGGTTTTTACGGCGAGAAAATTACGAATAATTGCCGGCAAACCCTCTAGGAACCTTTCTTTAATCCCACGCGGACTGAGTCGCGGGCGACAGCTAGTTGGACAGCAGTAAATAAAACACAATTATACTTATAAACTCTACATTGAAATATTTAATTTATCACCAGTACTTAACAATAGTGTTGCCCGGTTTTTTATTTTTAAATGTTTATCAACAGTAAGGGGAAAAGTAGTCTCCTGAGACAACAGCCAGGGAGAGAAAAGCTTCTCAGACTAACGACGAATAAAAAATAGATGTAGCTACGTAGCGGAGGAACAATTTGTAATACGAATTTACAGCTCAGAGGGCATAGACAAAGTCGATTAGAGAGAGCTACAAAAATACAAAATGTATAGATCTGATTACGTGACCTTTCCTGAGCTTTTCATTTCTATACCTTTTGAACTTTTGTACTTACGATATCGCATCCAGTATTACTTTATCTATAGATCTGTATTAATATTTACGCGACTGACATATAAAACAATTCAGGTATTTTCAGCTATTCTTTTTATTTTCATTATTAACCGATATGTATCTCCTTTCTTTTTCTTACTAGAATGGAAGACTAATTTGGACCTTATTTGATTCTTGTTATTGTATTATCTTCTTTTTTTTACCTAAAAATATTAGCAGATTTTTTTTGGAAATTTACTAATATTTCTTTTTACCATTCCAACCTTGCTCTAGGCTTGTGCTAGGATATGGTTTACGACAAAAGAATCGAATGGCGGGAGTCGAATCCCCGTCCTCGTGATTGGAAATCCGTGCCCTTAACCATTAAGCTATTGACGCTACAACATTAGAAGCAATGTTTGTATGTTTCACCAATATTCGTGAATTAGTAATCCGTAACTCAATGTACTATTACTATTCGCCAAGGCACTGAAGTGGCCCGGTTGAAAGAGGCTGTATAAGCGAGCTGGCGTATTAATATGAGACGAGCTTGCGGCCGTTCTAACCTCAAGTGATTTTTAAATCACGACGCATCGGTCCAAGTTATTTGGGTCGTACTAGTTACGTACATTATGCCTTCGGAAGTGGGCTATTAACGTAAAATGTACTGCATTCATTTTCTACGTAATTGTTTTCTGTACTGTGTTAGCGGTGAATTACTTACGTAATGATGATGAGGTAACTTACGTACAATATTGACAATATCGTACAGACATTGCTTTTAAATTAAATTTTTTCGTATTCTGACGCTAAGTCTGGTCTTAAACGGAGCACTTTTATTGATTAATTGTTAAAGTGCCTTACGTATTTTGTTTGAATACTGTATTAATTTTACATCGACTTATATAAGCCTTAACAAGATTGTTGCTCCGGACTACGTCAACAATATTGTATGGCAAAATAACAAACCAAAGGGATCACACAAAGAATCTGAACGGGGGCAGAATCTAAAAATGAGTTAAACGAACAATAGAGGAACGTCAAAAAGCCGAAATCGACCGACGAATTCAATTAAAAGTTTGCTACGAGTTAGGTTACCCGGACGAACTCTATTAATTATTACAAAGGGACGTAACAACATCACACAAACATGATCAGCCGAGGGCAAACTGAAGGAATGCCTGTACGTATGCCTCATTCATGCGGCTCAGTAAACCGGTAATGAGGAAAACAAACTATCTCTTTTTAACCGTTTAGTACGAATATTTTCTCTCTCTATCCGGAAAAAGGGGGAAACAGCTATTTGTTTTTACAGTCGAGCGGCGACGAACAAATTAGGCGGACAAACTGTGGAAGCGTTCGAGGTGTCTGTGTTGCTGCAGAAATTCTTCTCTGAAAAGCGCAGACTGTCCCAGTGATTTCGAGCGGGATATAATTTTCACTACATCTCAGTAGAGTTTTGCTCGTTCGATCTGCGTATTATTGGGAGGCTTTTCATAAATTCTCTTAAGTTGTATTCCGTGCAAAAATATCTCGATCTACATTCTATACGAATATTTATATAATTCTATATTAAAGTTGAATTTAATTTAAATTTAAATACAATCACTAACTAAAAACGATATTTAAGTAAACTAAAGTACTTTTATAACACAAATGAACATTTCTATTGTAAACCGATTAACTTGAAACTTAAAGTTATTAAAAGCTGGCTGCAAATTACAAGATTACAGAATTAAATAAAACTTAAGCGAAACTTGCAGCTATTACATCGCAAATGCTAAAGTTTGTCGGAAATGTTAACGAACTGGAGTAATAATAAGGTAAAGGTTTTAAGAAGCCTTACAAGCGACGTCAGCCATAGAGCTACCTGAAGCGCGTGACGTTTTAATGCGGAAAAGTATACTATGTTTAAAACATTGTAGGCTATAGTGCCTTTTGTTATATAGAACTACAAGCTGTCGAACGCGTCGTCAGCGCGATATTATAAAAAAAAACAATTAATATGTAGCCTATGTGTCTTTCATACTGTGTTCTACACCTACGCCAAATTTCAGCAAGATCCATGCAGCCGTTCCCGAGATAACTTCAAACAAACAAACATCCATCCATCCAAAACAACCGCATGCATAATATAAGGAGAAATAAGATAATAGACTATTAAAAGTTCTATCTAATCTTTTTAATTTTATTTTTAAATTGTTGAATTGACCACAGACCACATTGTTACCTTCAGTAGATCATATGTTTTTTTGATGTTTTATACAAAGTAAAGAGCAAATGAAAGAAAGATATTAACGCGGTATGTAATAACACTAATGAAGTAGATAATATTCAGTAGCAGCTCAAAGTTGAGTCTTAATCTAGGAAACATTGCTGTTTGTTCACGTCGCTGTGGCTATGCTCGGGCGTTTTTACTCCGCCATTGTTGCTCGTTTCGCGCAATTAACATTCAGATTTCACTGTTCGCCAGCTAATTTCGTGGCCAGATGTTGTATTTTTTAAAATATTCATGTAAGCATACTATTGAGAACAATAGAAAAAGTGCACAGTTTTGCATTATAGGTACGAAAAATAAATAATATGAATGGTGTAAACATTTCGAATTGCTAACGATGCAATATCGGCATGAAGTACAAAAATAGAATGGGTAATGCTAGAGTTAACATTTTAATTGTACAGTCAGCTGCATAAATATGTAGACATATACATAGAATTAAAAACTAGTATACGGCTTCAGTTTTAAAAATATATTATATACACTCATCCATTCATGTTCTTCTGACCATCATAACACGTTTTTTCGAATATCTGCCTTCGTATTTTTGAAAGCAAAGACATAAACAAATTTTTAGTTTTATAAGTGTATACTTATTTATGCAGCTGACTGTACACTTAACAAGACATTAACTAAAGAAATTCGTTACATGGTAATAATAATAACATTATATAGAGACTTCAAAACATTTTTAGATGTATAAACTGACACTACATCCGTCGCGGCATGCATTATTCAAGAAGAGAAGAACGACGGGGTAAGGAAAATAAACCCATTTAGAATTCTAATTTGAAAGTTTACTATGGCAGGAATAAATCTTAGAATTTCTAGTTTCTAGAACAAATTATGTTAAAATTATAACATTCGTAAAAAGCAACTTTGAAGCATCTTACTAAGATTAAATTTGGCATAGATATAGAACATAGTGAAAGAACACATAGGCTACTTATTAAGTTTTTTTTTTAATTCCACGCAGATGGAGTCGCGGAGGACAGCTGTAATATTATAAATGCAAATGTTTGGATGTATAATTGAATAGGTGGATATGTCTTACAAGGTATCTTCAAAACGACTGTGTGAATCTCGCAGAAATTTGGCATAGATATGGAACATAGTCTGGAAGAACACATAGGCTACTTGTTAAGAATTTTTTTTAATTCCGCGCGGACGGTGTCGCCGGCGACATCTAGTGAAAATATAAAACACAAACGACTTTTTAAACAATAGAATAGTTACCCAACTTTTATCTTTTAAATATATCGTAGATATTAACTATTTGTTTATGAAACAACTATCATTATCGTTAATTTACGCAAGCATTGACAGAAATGTAACATTTAAAAAATGTTTCAAGTGTAAGAAATACATAGTAGATGTGGGGCCGGCGCCAGACGAGACGACGCCGAGCCGCCGCCGTCTACCGTCGCACCCCTACTCCTTAACTATACTATATCTATCTACTACACAGTACGATTTCCTTCGACGATTACAGCTACCGGATCTATGTGGAAAACATAGATTCGCAACATTTTTGCAAATTAGTTCTTATGTTAACATACACATTCTAATAACTACATTTAAAAATAACATTTAATTTATCTAAGCAACCTTTTAAACACTAACAAAAACATTACATTTTTAAAAATTTCATCTATAGAACAGTGAAGTTACAAATGCATTGAAAAATCGCTCAATAAGTAGTAATACAAATAATATATTAACAAGTATTGATAAATATATTAGAAAGTCTACGACCTTAAATATTGTACCATATCAAATTATTCTTACATTAATGTGTAAATCTGTGATTTCTATAGGTCAATATAATGGTGAATCCGATGAGATAAGATTCGCTATGAAGTAAAATATGCAAATACCTAATATGAATAAAGGGTTGCTCCAGGGAGTATCGCAACTCAGCAAGGAACACTCCCGAGGCATAGAGGGCACGGAGTCAGTCGCATGAATGATTGCACCCACCCTGTAGTAAAAGGCCTCGTCCGTAATCCTTCCCCTTTGCTTAGTGCATGAGTTCACATCAAAGGGAAGCTGGCATCAACATTAACTTACCAAACGGACAGAGCGCTTCTCTGATTATTATTACGAGAATAATTAACAACAGTCTTTATTCCACTGTTATAATTACTGTTAAATACAAAATATTAAACCTTAATAAGGAATTACAAAACGTTTAAAGCTTCATTTGTAGAGATAACTGGCAAGTTGCTTTGAAGTCGCATTTAGAATGTGAAAAATATTGTTCAAAATTCAGATTCGCGTAGAAAATAACCTTCATAGGTACAAATAATATCAATATCCATATCATAATGTTAAATTGAATTTACATTTATAATTTCTTATTTCAAAAAAACAATCGATTGTATTAACCAATTTATACCAGAAATTAAATGTCATATATTTGAACCCGTGACATAAAAGTACAATTATATCTAATGTTTTTTAAAACCAGACTTTATCCATCGGTAATACAATAGGAAATTCGAAACAGTTGGTATTTCAATATAATTCAATTTACACGCTAGTAGATAACATGAAAATGGAGTCGCATCAAGTTAGAGTGCTCACGCCCGGGCCCGGGGCGCAGGTGTAACTTTAGCCTACGGAACTTGTACAAACAAACTGACATACACATATTGTATAACATATACAATATTGTTTTATGAAAATCTGTTACTTTAACATGAACTAAAATAAATATTTCTTTCCAAGGAGTTCTTTTATGAAATAGAGTACATGTCAAAGTGGTTTGGTTGTAATATTTTGACTAATTACTTATCAGATATTACTGTAAAAAGGTTGCTGTATGCTGAACTAAATGGCATTTCGATAAGGACAAGGTAGAGTAAAACCAAGGTTCAACTACGAAGGAAAAGTGCCTAACATGTAAATATCAATACAAATATATCACCCTTATCGATAACTCGTTTGTTTTAGGTTATAATTACACTAGCTACCGCTCGCAACTACGTCCGCGCGGAATTAGAAAAAGGTAATTGTAGTCTTCCACGCTGTGTGTGTAGGTGTAGACCTATGCCAGCAATTTTAGCAAGATCGATGCAGCCGTTAAGGATACATACATTCATCCATAAATCTAAATATTCGCATTTAAAATATTAGTTAGATTATATTGTTTGAGTATAAAGAATTTCTCAAAACACATATATTGTTACAGCAACATAGAACATTAGCAACTTAAAGGAGTCCATTATCGCGGCGTTTTCGTACTGGACTGTAATAAAGTGAAATGAAACGATAGTGTTGGATATAAAAACAAGTTATTTATAAAGCTGTCCGTGCACGGGTCGGGGGTGCGTCAGGAGTGTACAGGGATGTAGCGGGGTGCGGCGAGGGAGCGTGGCGACATCACTCTATTTGTCTCGGCTAACGCCGCTGCCGGCCACTTCACGTCGCCTGCTCACGGTTTGCGCTAAGGATTTTATCGCTTTTTCTTCTTAGTGTTGTTTCCTTTTTATTTGACAAAAGAAAACAACTAAATGTTTTTAAATAACTCGTAAGATTATGGATTTCAGTAAAATATTTACAGACTGTACTACACGAAAATGAACAATATTTACATTTTCGTGTACAAAATCACTTAATGACGAAGGGCTTAGATACATTACGTGATTCGTTTCAAAAGACTAGATTCATAATAGTGTATAGCTTCTAGATATAACACGCATAAGAGTCACAATGTACATTCAACGAATCATATATAATCTTACGTTTCTCAGAACTGGAATCGCGAGGAAAATTCCATTTTATTGTGTTAGCGAATGCTTATTGTATATCGGAACGTTTCCCCCATTGCGGCAGCTTCGGAGCCGCACCTCTTCGCTATTGCTTTACAATTGTTCGATGACAAATTGCTAAAGCGATACATTAAATCCCCTACCAAATGGTAGCTTTGATACCATTAAAGTTTCTATTGTGGAGGCAAGGAGGTGAGATGTTATTGAATTATTGTGACCAAGAATGCTGAAATTAATGGTTGTAACAAAATTCTAGCTTTTAAATTAAAATTTTAAACATTAACTTTAATAACTAGTCGTCTGCTTTCGGGAAAACTTGCGCTTCTGTACTGTACCTCAAAAGTCAATGCGACTCAAAAGATTTCCTATTATAATGAGAATTAAATAGTGTCCATACCTCTTCCTCAGTGGTGGCGGTGTTGACGGAGTCCATGCTCTGGCACAGCGCGAGCTCCATGTTCTTGTGGTGCGGGGAGGCGGACCGTGGGGAGGACTGCTGCGGTGAGAGCAGCGCGCCGGCTGTCGCCGTCTGTTGTGCGCCCTGTGGGCTCTGCAGCTGCGCCTGCGACACTTGCAGGCTCTGCGCCTGAAGGCTCTGCTGGGCCTGTGCCTGCGCCTGCGCCTGCGCTGCCTGCAGGTTGTGCAGCGACTGATGCGCCAGAGTCAACTGGTGCTGCTGCACGATACTCTGCTGCACGATGCTTTGTTGCACCTTGATGTGCTGGTGCACCGCGAGCTGGTGGATGGGGTGCAGGGTTGGTGGCGCGGTGGGGTACGGGGGGGAGAGCCGCTGGCGCTTCGCCTGGGCACTCTGCAGCGCTTCGTGCAGCCTCTTCACCGGTAGGGGGCTCTGGCCGAGGTTATCCACGGCTGTGGCGGGGCGTGCCGGCCGAGTCGCACGACTCCGGCGAGCACCGACTGGGGCAGCGACAGGCGAATAAGCGCGTACGACGCGACGTCTCACCAACACCCACGTGCCAAGCGCACAACGCGCACCGACCGCACAAAGCGCAGCGCACGACTAATTAATTGACTCGACAATTAACGACTGGTAAAATAATCGTTTATATAACGGAGAAGTAATTGTTTATAACAATTTCGAGCGCTTGAGCACTTCTGTTCTTAATCGTTTTAGTGAACTTCAGAACTCAGCGATCGATCCTGAAAAGAAAGAAAAATATATGTTAATTTGAAAATGTCGTTATAGAAATTAATTAACATCAAAAGCGTCAAATAATATTGATAAACATGTTAAGCTGCCATTGCAAATTGTCGATAAAGTATTACATTGATTTTACCAGGGATTTTTTAAACATTAGGGACAACCTGTTTATGTTGGATTTTAATAGTGAAATATAAAATAAATACTATACTTAAATTACCAGTGTCTATATAATACACAGTTTGAGACTTAGAAATATAATTATTTAATTTAGCAAAATATTCTTACATACTCAAAACATGTTAAAAACATTGCTTTTGTTGAAAACGTGGGAGTTGGGACCGTAGTCTAAACATTACTCATCGCATTAAACACCTAGAATGGTCTAAATTAAAGACTAGACTGATGAGATCACGACACTCGTACTAACGATTCACAAAGACTAATTTAATTTGGGTAAACTTCAACGTTGCGGGAATTCCTTGTATTGGATAAATCGCTCAACTCTGTCTAGCCAACTTTCAACATAGTAAATATCACATCAGTAAAGTCTGTCCGCCTTTTTTGTAATTACAACATGACTTTTTTTATAAATTTTTATAAAACTTTTAAAGGCTATCTATAATAGAACTAGTTTTGTCGGAACCCTCAATTAACATGTATAGGTACTTTTCTTTTCCTTGGATTGAATTTGACGAGCAATTTTAAATAGAGCACGGTACGGTACAACATATGTAAGGTCATCAAGTAGTGAATATTGTCATAAATTAAACAAATCTTAAATCATTAGAAACCGACAAAAATTTTAATACATTTAACATTTATTTATAACCTGGTGTCCCTCGAATTCACTATCAGAGCCTTATTTTACTGTAATTTATATGCGTGCAATTTGCTCTCGAATAATCCAACGAGCGACACACGACACCTTAAGGCAATACGACCCTTGTTCGGCTTGTGTGGGACTTAGTGAATGCCGCAGTAGGCATGTTTACAGAGGCGTCTAAGAGGATTGCGTATTTGACTCATCAATATACTTGACGAATGTTATCATCTGTTTGCATATTGCTTTAAAGTTCTGTTGATAAGATAACGCAGTTAAGGTCTATTTTTACTGACCTATGAATCTCATAGCTCGCGGCAGGTTTTTTTTAAATCCTAATTACTGACAAAAAATCCAAAAAGCCCGTCTGCATATAGTCTTATAACACTGCAAGGGAAATTACGTATCGGATGACTAATCACTTTTGAAAATTGGTTCAGTAGTTGAGGCTACTGGAGGTCACAATGTATTCAAAAAATAATAATTTTACATTTCTAATATACGCGTAAGAACTTGGCTAGCTTCAGCTTTTTATTTATAACCAAGTTTTAGAACATGTTCATAAAAAGTTGTACTTCTCCTACAAATTCTTGTACTATTGAAATAAGCCGTGCTATATTAATAATCTGACGAAATGTAGAAGTCTAGTCGGCGGCGAAGGTAGACTTTAGTTTTACCAAGTTTTACCTACATTTTCATGACTAGCAAAGTAACTTGAAAACTTGGAATATCTGCGTGTTCATGTTACGTTCAAAAATGTGAATAATAAATCTATAGCGAAGGTAACTGGGTCTCCGCGGATATAATGCAAGGTCGTTATTGTACGGGCTACAATAACTGAGAGTGTTTTGTTATTCAATTGTACGTTTTTGAGAACAAAATACACAGCGTAACAGCAACTAGTTTTAGACTTTGCTTAGGTGACTATATCATACTTCCAAATAATTCACATAAACTTGAAAATTATCTTAACAAAACTTTTATAGCATTCGTGCAAGTCCAATGCCTTAACACTTCTATTGGAACATTTTCTGGCTTTTCCAAAAGAATAAGAGGAATAATACTAAGTCTTCCAGAAGTATTTTGACGGTAACCCAAAGTATTGTTTTTTTTATAAATAGGGGTACACAAGCGGCAGGAACATCCGCAACATCAGAGGAACTGCATATGCGCTGCTGGACTTTAAAGAAATAGTAAGTAAAAACTATCTGCTTCTAGTCATATCTGTATTTGTTGCAACCATTGTCTGGATTAAAAAGCGATCTTCGTTTAAAATTATTCGCAATTACTCTGTAGTAAGTTTCCGGTCTCACAGACGACAATAATCAAAGCGAATAAAAAATTAGTTTTTGCTATATAGTACTAACTAAACAACCACCAGTTCTGGTTTAATGTGTTACAAAAGCATGTAGCCGTATTATTTAGGTGTACCAAGGTCGTTTGTTTTTGTTCTACAGCGTGACTAAGTTGTGTAGAAAAAAGTTGCACAACAAAGTAACATGGCGAGTTAACGTTTCGCTGTCTGACTAAGATACCAATGCAAATATGTGTTATCAAATTCTAAGAGCAGTGTTGCGTGAAGCAAATTACTATGGAATGGTTAAAACAATTCCATTCTTTGCAGACTAAAATATCTAAGTTATAAACTTTTGGAGAAGACAGAAAGTAAACAAGATACTAATAAAAATACTGCGAGTTTCATCCGGTATGGTCTGCATAATAAATTTCATTTCGATTTTTTTACTAACAGAGAATCTAATTAGTTTTTGTTATAATATAAGGTGGTCAAAGACTAAGCAGCCATTGCTAAAATAACGAGATTACACTTAAACACCTACAAAAACTTTTACTACATTTACTCCGAAATAGGCAAATATTTAGCAATAGAGTCAAATACGTATAAAATTTTGTATACTACATAGATTAATATGGCTTTAGAATGTCGCACGAACGCCATCTCGTGGGAGTGATAAAAATATATTATGGCTATTTCGACCTGTGTACTGAAAATGGACAGAATTAAACCATGCCAATGTATCAATTTGGGTAGTGTATTGGAATTGATGCGGTTGCCATTTGGGACTTTGTTATATAAGTCGTCAGGGAATGCTGTATGTATCTTAGATATTAATAAAAAGGGATGAAAGTCTTCGCCGTCAATACGGTCTTATCTTTTTCTTATAGGTATACGACATACAAAGTTTTGTTTTATAAAATCTATATATAGAAAAGAAAGTCGTGTTAGTTACACTATTTATAACTCAAGAACGGCTTTACCGATATGGCTGAAAATTGGTGAGGAGGTAGCTGAGAGCCAGGAGGCGGACATAGGATA
The DNA here is from genome assembly GCF_000836235.2 of Papilio xuthus. Lineage (NCBI taxonomy): Eukaryota > Metazoa > Arthropoda > Insecta > Lepidoptera > Papilionidae > Papilio > Papilio xuthus. The sequence continues at coordinate 3,255,295 of NW_013531716.1, forward strand.
CTATTTATTCAATCTTTTTTCGAATTTATGCCTTGAAGAGCTGCTTTTAATTTCAACAAATATATAATATGCAATAATATTTTGATTACAAACTACAGGAAAATAATCGTTCCTTTGACGTATATTTATAACTAGAACTCATGGGAATTTAAATATAATTTAAATGGACACTTTATAGCCAGTTTAATTAATTTAGAGTTTTTTTTTACACTAGCAACTCTACACGTTGTTAAACAAATGTTGCGTAATGGTTAACTTTTTTCCGTCGGCTAACCGCGAACATTACGGAAACATGGTTGAAATATTAAACAACATTAATGTTCACAGACTCTAACCATTGTTATATTACCTTTATAATAGAAAAAAAAAACAATTAAAAAATTAGTAAAAAATTAAAAAAACTTGCATTATTACAGGGTCCAGACTACTGAAAAATAATTGTAATCAACGTAGTTTCAAAATCATCCAAAATAAAACATCGAGAATCGTCAAAATAGTTTAATGAAACCACGTCATCATCAAACGAAAAAAGTGTCATCCAACGCGAATTTCCCGTCATAAAATGAAATTTACAAAAGCTAAATAATGAAGTGTTAGGAAAGACATAAATTATACCAGTGACTCGCTTTACTCCGAAATAGACGGGACAAAATCGGTCATTATTATTTGCATTTTTTTAACTACAGACAAAATAGAAAACTTATCGTCTGACATAAAATAAAAATGGCCAGAGACATTGTACTGATTAAATTATAAAAGAAAAAATTGAATTGAAGTGGGAAAAATATTTGCTCATTTTAATTTAAAATACCGGAATGCATTCGCTCATAAATCGACAAGAAGCGTGTCCAACAAGGATCACATTGACGGTACAAACTTTAACACTTAAGAAAAGTACAATCGCAAAGAAAATACAACTGGAGCAATATTTTCCGCGCCGCTGAATACTTTAATCCGTGTGTATTTATGCCGTGGCGGTAAATAAAGTCTGCAAACTTGCACATCTCCGTTACAACTGGAAAGTAAGAAAAGCCGAGTCTTAGTCGTAATGTGAATGCGTAAACTTTATAAGCAATCAATGACAAACAAAAACAATAAGTTGAAACAACTGATATTGTGTTGAATAGTGAGTCACCTGAATAATAAATTGCCATTAAGACCTCGAGTCGGATTTATATCTAATGTGTTTTTAAATTGCTTGCTGTTAGTACCACGCGGCTTGCGACTCATATATTTTACTCTGCTAACATTCTTTTAAACATAGTGGCAGACTGAGCGTGTACGTAAGCAAAATGTTATATATTTAATGTTCTGTTTTAAAATATCACGACATATTGTGTGGGCAAAACAAATTTACCGTATTCGTGATTTTATAAACTGCGAATTGTTGTTTGCCCAGTTTGTACAAATTTAAGATAAGCGAGCAAAATCATAAATAGTATCCCCTTCATTGGGTTATAAATAACATATGTAATTAATCGTACATAACGTAGAGTTTATCATATATTATACTAGCGGGTGCCCGCGACTCCGTCTGTGCGGTATAAAAAAGTTAGTAAATAGCCTACGTATTCTTCCAGACTATGTTGTACATCTCTGCAAAATTTCATCGAAATCGGTTGAACCATTCTAGAGATACCTTCTAACACACATCCATCTATCTATACATTTACATTTATAATATTAGTAAAATTACTGTGTCAAGTACACACATGTGCTATAGCTTATAGTTTTCAGCTTCTTTGCACGTAAAAGTATTCTTTATTAATAAAATAAGAAACTTTATTACGAATACTAAAAGATTGAATTTAATCTTGAAAACCTTTGTAAGTTGTGGGAGCGGCCGCGTGAACAAACCAAGTTAAATTGAAAACTATGAGGTTTCCGGTACAAAGAAATAGTTTCGTAAAGTTTACAACAAATTATTTTGTAGTCAAGACGAGACGGACTGCGATCGGGTCTTTGTAAATCATTTCAACTTTACAATAAGCAACAAAGACTTAGCAGGAATTTAATTTTCTCGTCAAGTAAATACTCATTTAAATTTGTTCCAAATGATTTTGCTTCGTTCTCTTTATGTTTGTTTCTTGTTCTCTTACAAATTAGACGTCTAACTTAAAATTCAATAACATAAATATTGAGAGTGAAATTAAAGCAGCATTTTGTTAGGAATCTTTTAATTTTGACGGCTCGGAATTATGATTGACAGAAAAACCTGCCTACATGTTAACTGTTACTGCCTCATTACTGATATAAATCTAGACAACTAATGCTGAGAAGCTTACAGTCGTATTCAAAATGACCAGAATGGAGTCCCTTTGTTTTTTTTACGATGGAAACTCTTAGTTAAAGACCATTCTATTAACTACGTCATTACTATGACGTACATGTTCTACAATTCGTGAAATGTAATTTCAACTAAAACATTTCAGCAAATAGTTTACATATAATGGTATATTTTAAACCATAACACTTAACAGTTTGCTCAGATCAAAGACATCATATTTCATTCAAGACCCGTATGATGTATCGCTTTAAGAATTTTATGTAAACAGAGACTCGTATTCGCATTTTCTTAAAACATATCCACTATACGAAAAAATATTAGCAACCAGTACTAGTAGAGAGACATGACAGATTAAAAGTATAAAAACCAATTCTTTGTTTATCAAGGAGGATATATTTTTAAACGGAAATAACATCATTTAACTTTCGTTTTCAAAAACTGCGTTCTCATTTCAAACATTTTTAGCGCCTACGGAACGTTTCATCTTGCAAAACATTCAACCCAATTCGAGAGAAATAAGCCTTTGTTAGATTCGAGCCCATGCTCATAGAATGCGTTCTGCAAATTGAGTCTAATTGCCACAACCAAGTGTTGAATCAGAGAGGCCGGCCGGCACTGGCCTAAATTGCACTTATTTACCCATTTAGGATGAGTACACCCACGTATGAATGCCACCTGTTTATGGAGTTAAACAGTAAAATTAATCAATAAAGGACGTTTCTCCTTATGCGGGTCTGTTACATAAAGGGTTATATTGAAATCCTATCTATAAGAGTATTAGAAATCCCAAGTAACAATAGCAAATCTTAATACCAATAATCTTATTTTAAAATCTAAGTCGTCGGTATATAAAAGAAGAGAGTGATATTTCTTTTTTTATTCAAAAACTAGCTGTCGCCCGCGACTCCGTACTCACGGGCTTTAACAAAACGCTTAATTAGTAGTCTATATATGTTGTATGTGTAAGAAACAATCCACGTTGAAAATAATGCAATTATTAGAGAATATCTCTATGCCAAATAAGTCAATAAACAAATTTAGTATTTAGAGAACAAAGTGCATTGAAATACTAATTTAAATTATTATATCTACTGATATTTTCAATGTAGAAGTAAACTCTACGCTCTCTATCTCTATTAACATAAAATGTGAAGCTAAAAGCCCTGAAATGTAAATGTTTACTTAGTAGTTTTTCTTCATTCAACAGCAGTGGCTCGAGAAAGAAAAATAAGTCATGTTCTATTTAATTAATCACCCAAATAGATTTTATTGCGGCAAATATTTACATTAAACGGAAAGCGCAGTTTGTCGTGTCGACCCAAACCATTTATATTTAAAACTTTTCTATTTGCAATATAATTTTAATTAAAACCATACCTTGCCTTTTTCTTTTTTAAATATAATATTTTTGCGACTACTTCTTTGATTTCCGTAAGGATATTTATAGAGCACAATACTTTTGAATGCTTGAATGCTTTGAATTTATTCAAATTAAAGACGTGTAGACAGGACAACGTCTGTCGGGTCCGCTAGTAAATTAATACAATTTTTTTTTTGCGTCGGACGCCAAATAATTGCTAATACGGTTAAATTGTTTCTTCTTTCCCATTTATAAAAGCAGCAACTAAGAAAATTGTGATATATCGTATTCTATTTAAAATATTATATACAATGAAGAAAACATTGTACATTAGTATAACTGCAACGCCGACAGCTTTGCTTTGAGGTCAGACCACGGACAACATGACAAGGCAGATTTTTTTATCGCAAACCAATGCTTTCCGATGGTTTTCCGGCCGCGGAATAAATAAATCGGCTGTCAACGCAATGCCTTTCGCAGAGTACGCACCCAAAATCGATTGAAAAAAAATGGAACTGATTTCTACTTTTACTTAAAGTCAAATCTGTTTATGACCAGTTCTTTAAACTCAACGTCTCTATCTTTTGGACTGAAATATAATTATTTTTCTAGCTATGATATACAATTTCACTTAGCTTCATAGCTTTTCTTTCAATAAAACACAACATTTTCGATGAAAATATTAAACCGCCTTTTGCTAAAAATAACCTTTGTTTAAAAAATTTAACATTCATTTGAAACGAAGTATACTTCGAAGTATAACATAAACGTAAACACGTTTTACTATATCCAGGAGTTACTGTAGACAGGTAACTTTGTCTTAGAAAAGTAACTCTACGTTTAAAAACATTTAAAAGTGTAAAATGGACCTTAGCACCTAGGAGACAAAGACCATCAAGGTCATAATTCTATATCAAAAACATTGGAGGCAATTATTTTAACAAGCGGCTATTAGTAGCTCTCATGGCGCGTGGTCCCGCCGTGTGACGTAATACAACAATGGCTTCCAATGACTTCGGAATAGACCAGCTTCAGTAATTACCTTAGTACAAAATGATTGATAATAACAAAAAAAATCATATAATGATAGACCGACGAATGTATCAACCGAAAATGACCGAGTGACAAAAAGTTTCTAATAATGACAAATGTTTTTTTCGGTCACAATGTAATAAGTAGTTATATTTTTTCATATTATAAACATAGGTAAAGTTTTGAAAACAAAATGCTAAAATTTTTGTGCTATAAATAACAATTTCGCACTTCAAATTGGCGATGTCCAAACGAAATTAACGACCAATTACATTGACAACCTTTTATTAAAATGAAAATTGCTACAAAAATAATCGCAAAAGAGATTTTTTGCAACATTGCTATAACAAAAGATAATACGAATATATTTTAAAACATTAAATAATCATAAGAATATAAGATTTCTGCAAATAAAACATAGAATCATGCTGTTCACGATGCAGCAAAAAAAACGAGAAAGCGCATTTGTAATTGAAAGAACAATACCTCAGTATTGTTTTCAATCGTATAGATTTTTATTCGCAATAAATGCAGACCATGACACGTAATAAGCTATTATTCCTTCATCTGATAACAATAAATGAACTCGTTAAAGAAATATACACGTATCTTTTTAAACAGTAGAAACTACAAGAAAAAGAAGTACAACAGACATTTTTTAAATTAAATAAGCAGCTGTATCTTAATTTAACTATTATGAACTATGCACCGTCTAATTTGATTCGATTAACCTCTAATTTCTTCTGGGCACAGCTATATCGACATTACCCAACATAACCGGGTATCTTACTCATCAAATTGACATCAATTGTGTCCTTTTAAATCAATTATGTTAACTTCATAATTTCGGTATTGTACCATTCGATATGGTGGCATGAATGTGCCTTGATGACATTTAAAACACAAGTGATTTGACCGCATAAACGGAAAACTCTGCCGTAAGCAAAGAGGGGATTGTCTTAGTTATTTTCCAGGCTTTAATTTCTTTAAACTGAAATGACTTTAAAAATATTCGTCAGAATAATTTTATTGCAGCGTTACTTTTAGTTAAGCATTAACAATAAATTCGGGTTCCCTAGACGAAAGAACTTGTTTAATTTTCTTTTTAGCCTTAGTTTTCATTCATATTTGTATTTTATTATATATTTTATTAAGTAAGACCATATGCTATAGTATCACTTTTATAATTATGGAAAATTATACGTATATTAATTTAAGAAATATAATTTAAAATTTAAATTGGGATTCTAATCAACCAAGTAATTGAAGATTAAAAGTTAGGAATGCACATGCGTATTTTAAATACGTATTTAACTACAAAATATAACATTGTAAAATGATTTAACCTCTGGTCTTTAAATAATGGAAAAAAAGAAACCTCGAAGCTACTACAATCAAGTTTAATATTATAATTATTATTAAAAAAACAGATCTTAACATACAGACGGACGGACAACAAAGTGATCCTATAAGGGTTTCGTGTTTTTTTTCTTTTCGAGTTGCGGAACCCTAAAAAAATAAATTTAAATCTGTAGCAAGTTTTCTTTTACCCACATAAATTTACATTTTATCGTGCAATAGGTACATTAATTACACCATATACGAAAGAAATACATTTTCGCGCTTTCTTTGACACATTTTCACAAATATAGTACCTACAATATTTCTTAAATGTTATCGAAAGATATTCTTGCAAAGGAAAACTGTTAAATGTAAGTTTTCTAGAGAAAAATAAGGTAAACAAAACTGTTTTTATTTTATTTACCTACACATCATATTTTTAAAACTTTTATTTTTATCTACATCACGCTAACGCTCAAAAAGTTATAAAAACTAAGTTTAAAAAGTAATAAACTCTAAAAGTAAGAAATGTAGAGGCGTAATTACCGTTAATTTATTAGATTACAAATACTGAAATTTTAAATTAAATTGTTTTAAATGGCATTAAAACAATTAATTTACATGGCGTTAACATGTTTATCGCTCAAAATAAAAACATAGGGACGCTTTTTCTCAACAGTGATCACAGTTACCTAGAAAACAATAGCACATCACATGAGCACACACACTGCCTCCGCCGGAAAACGCACATGCACAATTTTCCGAACACCGGTTACGGACACCGAGTAGCTCGCGTCAGTACAGACTTCGACACGAACAAGCGCTACCACGACGTGCGCGCGGGAGACTGACGGCCGGCGGCGGGAGTGCCCGAACAGGCGCGTGCGGAGAGCGAGAGGCGCGGGGGGCGTGACGACGCCGTGCGCGCGCAAACCACTTCTCACTCACACGCCCCAAACACATATATAACCATCCCTCACGCACACGCTTCAGCACACCTTTCGTTCCCGAGACAGGTGTTGCTGCGCCAGTGTGAGTGTGTGCGTCCAGACATGCCGCCTTGCGACTGTGTGCGTCTTCCTGCGGCGGAGGATCGTTTTTTATGCCCAGCAGAAATTATAAAAAAGTAAATGGAGGGAAAATTAAATAAAACGTTTACAATGAACCGTTTTCCTGTTCGCTTTGAATCATTTGGTGTGCGCTATTTTTCAGGCCGGTTATTCATGTGGCTACCGCTGTGTAGTGATTACGGAGCTTTTTAGTGATGTTCGAGTGATGTTGGAGGGCGTAATTAGGCATGGGGCGGAAAGGCATATCGATTGCGGTGACGCGGCTTTGTGGAAAAATCGATATTTTTGTATTAAAGGTGGCACGCGATGTGTCCGGCCGTGCGTCCGTGGATAAGTAAACCTACGTATCGATCCACCGCGGACAAGTTTGACCCTAGTTTATAGCGTGTCTTATAACTTACCGCTCTTTTACTATGAACAGGAAAGTTATTCTATTTCTTTTGAATCCAAACAATTTCAATCAAATATATCTGTTTTAAAATAACTGTCTGCTCTAAATTGAAAATCGCATAATCTTCTGAAACGAAAATAATTTAGTTTATAAAATCAGTGTCATCGTAGCAATAAAAAAACAACGTTTGGCCGTTCATAACAACATTAAGAAGCTTCATGGCGCAGTCAAAGTTTATAAATATTTTCAGAGGCTTAACAAATTGCTTTAGGCATAAGATCGTAGCGAGTCGGGCAGGACTTTCGCCGGCTGTGCCGTGGCGAATGCAATAAATTATACTCGTGAATAACATGGTGCTCCGTTTAGCCGAGCGGGGCCGCTTTTAATGAAAAAGAGACGGCTTGAAAGAGTCGAAAACTGAAATGAGCTTCGCTTCCCGGATAAGTTTCTGCTTTAGCCGATCTTGAGCGTCCTTAGCTACAGGCTCATTGTCTATACGCTCTTTGTGCACTTGTTGTTTAAAGTCATTCATATCGGACTCGAAGCAACTTTCACAATGTTCATCACTTCTCTTCACTTAATGCAATTATTGAAATTAAAATTTTAACGTCTGAATGTGTTTATTGTCCATGTATAAATACATTTCTTTACAGAAAAAAATGGTTAAAATCAAGAGAAATCTCTCACTCGGTTTGAGAATTTCACGTAGCCCTTGCTACGTGAACAATATGTAGAGTAGTTAAATAAATATTTTACGAGTAAACTTTTGATCATATAACAACTTATTTAGACAATATTTAGAAAATTAATCATCTATAATTTCTTAATAATTTAAATTGTAAACAAAGAATATTTATAATTTATTTAGACAACGCAGAGATAGACATTGTCTAACGATCTTAATAACATAGTCTCAAAGCACATCAAAAATTCAATTACGCGAACGGTGAGCGAACAGAACGCATTCACTGGACGCCGACAATTTGCCCGTAACCTGGGTGCATTACATTAATATCAAGCTGAAAGCTCGGACATTAATTTGCGTCGGAGTATGCGAGGGAAGCCACAAAATACTAGATGCCGTTGCTATTCATAATAAAAGCGGTGCAAGCCGCTAAGTGCTGCAACATCTGGGCACAACGGAGTACTGCGACAAAGAGCCGGCGAATCGCACCGAGGATTCAGTTAACAAATATACGACGCTCTAATTAAACTTAAGTTAACGGTTTTGTAATAACAAATGACTGTACATTTCTAATTTAATAATTATCAAAGGGGTATTATTAATTACTAATGCGTGAACCTTCATTAACCAACTGAGATTTATTTTTAGACAATTATTTTAGACTAATTGTAGTAACCGTGGGTTTCTGATATCAAAATCTCTGTAAAAACATATCGTCATACGTTATCTTTGACAAACAGATATAAGAACATGATTTAAACTGGGATTTCGGTCTCATAAACCCACAGCAATTGTTTTTTATTAAATTTAGGTTCATGGAAATCTTAATAATTTTTAAGTGGGTAAGTAATCCTATTTAAAGTAACCGTCTCCTTGAAATCTTACAATAGTTAAAATCTCCGTTCAGTCGTGGATTATTAACATTGTTAAAACATATAACGATCGACATAAAACTTAACATAATAACAAATTTGATGAATGAATGATGGAACTTTGATGAGTGAATGATAGGACCGAATTTCGATTAAATTTTTCTGTTCACTCAGAATATCTACAGGTAACATGTAAATACGTTCCATACAAATTATCAAGCACATCAGCCTGTACTACATACAGTTAATTAACTGACGATGCTTTGACGAACCGCCGACGACGATATTGCAGGCGTAGTTTTATCAATCACCTAAGGTCAAAGGGCGTCACGTATGCAAAACATTCGTGTGGGGAATTTGGACCGTCGTTACAAAGCATAGTATGTACTGAAAGTTCGGTTCACAATAAAGCGCCTAATAGCTGCGGGCTTACATTTTGACAGAACTAATTTAATGCAGCAACTACTTTCACAGTAATAGCTCATTTCCTAATTAAGTTCATTCGTATAGGAACATTATGAGACTAGAAAGACAATTGCCATGCCATAGTATTTCAGTTTTAAGGACTAACAACATAATAGTTATTAAAAGCTATTTGTTGTATAATATTATGACATAAAAGTTGTGTATAACTATCGAGCAATAAAAGAAACTAAAAGCTCTAGATGTGAACAAATGTAAGGTATTGTGATAAAAATTAAAGTCGCACTAAAGTCGGGGCCGGCGGCGTCGCCAGTAGTTTACAGCTTGGACATTCCAACGGGAGTGGTGCAATTGCCATATTTTACGACTTCAAAACACAATAAATGTGACATTTGATTCATGCGAACGTAAAACCTTGTAGAGCCGTAACCGAGCGAAACTCTGACAACACTTAAAAAGATTAAAACGCTTATCGTGTGAGCTCCTTGCTCGTTTTTCATTCTCTTATTTAAGGCCTTTTACTTTTCTTTCCGTTTACGTGATGTTTTCTACTAAGAGATTAAATTCAAGGCGGTTTCCATTGCGCTGTGTACGGGTACGTAGATTTCGTATACCTTAACATTTCTTTTAGTGGTATAATACTGCGCTGTTTCAATGACCTTTTCAAAACCAATTTGTAGAGCGGAGTTATTCAGTGAAATGTACTGAATTCCTCGGCCGGTACAGCACTAGTTCTTGCTTAGACGTTGAAATATATGCATCATTTATTTTAAATGAGTCGAGTCAGGCTCTACTCAGAGTTTAAAAACATCCTCCAATTAATTATATTGTAGAATTATTATATGCTTGGATGAGTTATGAAATAAAGAAAACTAATTTTATAAAAGTATACCGCGATGTTAATTAATTTATTATGTGTGCGGCGATTCGAATATGAGCTAAAATTAATATCAAAATAGGAAAGATGTAAACTTATTAATAAAAAGAACAAGAACATTCAGAAAAAGAATTTAAGAGGATTCCGAATAAAGAAGGGGTGGGTTAATTTTGTTATTCACAAAAATAAATCAATGTAATCCTATTAAAAATAACCGATCAAACAAAAGTGGTCAAAAATTCAGATGTTTCTAAACTAAAAAAAAAATAATAAAACTTCTAACTGGAAATTTTCGATCCACTAACTTCAATCAGGAATTTTAAGCGCTGCATAAATTCGTTTAAGCGCTTGCATCGCTGAAAATTCGCACAGCAGCGTCCCGTGCTACTAAAACTGTTAAAATATTTCGTCAACGAAAACAACGTGTCACCAACTATGTGCTGCACTTGTTTGTCGGCGAGGGAACTAAACACTGCATGTTCTGCACCAACACTGCTAAACATACTTTAGTTTAATGAACCGTTGCATTGACCTTCGAACAAAGAACGAAGGTATAGAATTAGGAAGTAGCAACAAGAAATTCATTTGAAATTAAATCTTAATAATTTTTTAAGAAGATTTTTTAAGAAATTTGCCATAGATGTAGAACGTAGTCTGGAAGAACACATAGGCTTCTAATTAAGTTTTTTTTAATTGCTTGCGGACGTAGTTGTAGGCGACAGCTAGTTATCTATAAATGTAACACGTTCGTTATCAATGAACGCAAATTATGCAAGTCATGTTTTTTTTGTAAAAAAAAACATGCTCTATTCATCCTACTCTGTTCGAAAATTTGTAAGTTTGAGCTTTTATTTTTTGAACAAAATGGGCGAGTTTTGTCTACTATTTAAGTATCTATAAAGAGTGGTATTAAGTAATTAAAACCTCGTCTGAAAAATAACATACTTTGTAAATATATCTAAAAATACATCCTACCAAAGACAGCAAAATTTTAAATTTACGTGTTTAAAATATACGAGTTAGAAAACTCTGCGCAAAAGGAAAGCGAGAAGGATACAAAGTATTTTTACTGCAAAAGCAAATAGTTTACTTGGAATTCGGAAGGGATTCGCCATTGAAGGAGTCATCTCTTTGTAGACGAGTTTGGCTTACCCTCTAAATATCAGACGATGGAGAGCATCTTTACATACGGAGCGTTGAATTTATCATCTATTTAAGCTTATAATCTAATTGGTGGAAGTAATTAAAACGCAGCAATTTACTTTCTAGAATACACTTCGTTAAAATAACAAACATTCAGGTGAAATCGGCCCCCAGTCTGGCCTACATATAACGCCGAAAATTTCACGCTAGCTAATAACATACCGTGAAGTCGACTGCGCGGAGTATGGAAACAATTTTAATAAATAATTACCCTCCCTCGAATCACCGGGTTAAGCTCACCTCGCTACCTGTAGGATATTTAACATGCACACATCTCCCATACATTCAAGATGCATTGTAAGATTAAGAGATTAATTATGAATATAAAAATTAAAGTATAAATATTATCTTTTGTCTAATGTTCTTGGGAATGAAGGAATTAATTTAGACATCGTTTGAGCAACGTTGTCTCAACGTGGATTTCCATTGCCAAAAAACCTGTACAAAAACATTTAAGTCTCCGCAATTTATTAGTAAAAATTAGTGAAAATTAAAACATGTTTTTGAAATCTTTCAGTTAAAATAATAAGAACTTGCTGTCATCTGCGACTCGGACTAGGCGAAATTAAAAAAAAGTTAAATAGACACCTATGTGTTCTTCCAGACTATGTCTACATTTATGAGAAATTTCAGCGAGATCTATTTAGCTGTTCTGAATACATATATATACCTAATAACAAACATCCATCCTTCTAACCATCGATGTAAACATTCGCATTTATAATATTAGTAACAAATAAGATAAATCAACTATTTATTTTGTAGTAGTTAGATCGTAAAGTCGAAGTTTCAACGTACTAAATATAGCAGGTTACGATGTCGCCTGTGTATACGGCACTCCCGAAAAGCTGAAGCTAATTGCAGTAAGATACCATCCTTTGCTAATACGATATGTGTTACAGGGCACGGCGTCAACATAACGAAAACGACGTAAGTACAATAAACTTGCAAAGGATTCTTACCTTTAATGCTAATACGTTTATAGTTCAAATTCAATTTTGAGATTACAGTGTTAGGGTGTTTTCACACGGAGTTGGCCTAATGGAAATTGTGAACCGTGGCCGTGTCGTTACGCGCTGCAAATGTACATAATGTGTCGTCAAAAGGGTGAAATACTTTAGAGCCGTGATTTCGTTTTGTTGCAAATCAGGGTTTACCAGTCCTCCAAACTTTCTCAACTAAATTAATATTAATCGAAGTGTATTTAGTTCAATCCTTATCACACTTTCAAGGACAATATATTACAGATTCTTTCAACTATTTTCTGATGTTTTATATGACTAATGAATAATAATAATAATAAGCTTGGTTTTTTTTTTAATAAAAAGTTAAAACATTAAAACTAAAAATTAAAAATGTTTACAACGTTAATAAAAATTGCAACAGACTGTAAGTTATAAAATCATGATTATCAAATAAATTAACTTAATACTTTTACTTCAACTTGTTTTCTTAAAACAATGCCTTTATTAAATTCTTTGTGCATCATTTTTGAACAAAAATGCTTCGACTTTTTATAAGAAAGGTATTAAAAAAAAATCCTTAAGTTTCCTCTTCTACGTTGAAGAAATTTATTAATATTAAATAACTAGAAGCTGTTATTTTTTAATTAGCTTTCTTAACTCCGAGCAGGTAGATACAGCTTAAATATTTTCTTAATCTTAGTTTTTTCAAAATGGGACATAGCTAAAAATGTCCTAAAATTTTACCACGATACTGAACCAATAGCTTATAAAAATAGTGCAAACAGGAACTTAAATATAATAACTACTGCGTTTGTCTATTTGTGTGCATCTAATTCAGAGTATTTTCTCAATAAACTCAAATTGTCTAAGCGTAAAAATATTTTCCACATCTAACCTTCTAAAGTGCTAAAAGTGCCAAGATATATATTTTAAAAGCCGTAATAGGTTCTTCGGTAAAAGTTATAAGCCGGTGTAAGGTACTTTGGTACGGTATAGGTAACCTGGTAATGTTCCAAAAAGCCTATTAGAGCAAAGAGTCGGTATACGAAATGATAAATGTCAAAATACTTGCCGCATTGCAGGATAAAGCGGGACGCAATCGCCCTCTCCATATTAATAGCACGAAGGCTGCCGAGTACAGTACACACACGACAAATTATTCGTCAAATATCATCATTTTTAATTCATATTACCCACGTTTTTTCCAGTTATGTATTCAGTCCCGGTCATATCTCGAGGGACGTCCAACCGTCGGTTATGTTTTTTACGTACACGAAGACTTAACAAACAAGATATTCATGTTTTCCTGATGCCACGCTACTTATTTACCTTGCCTTTTTATATCTATATACAAGTTCCATATAACCTAGTGTTTTAAATTAAATTATATATCAAACATATTTTTTTCTTAATAATTTTCTTAGTTTTAGTTGTTTATGTGATTCTTAAAGAAAGCCTTTACACAGTAAAAAATAATAAAAGATAAAATAACTAACACATTTAAACATTTTTGGAAGGAAAAGTGACTACAGAAATGCAATGAATAGAGGGCCAATTCAGAAACCTGAGCTTAACCACGTAAAAGTCAATTAGACGAAAATAAAAAGTAGCGCATTTGCAAATTGGCCTAGAACATCGGTGTCAGACTACAATAGCTGGCATATATTGTGAATTAAAAGCAAAATTATCCTTTTGTGTATATAAAAATCCTTTTCACTGGGATTTTTTTATATCAGTATAGAAAGAGCAGAGAATACTTGAAATTCTACCATTGAGAGAAACAATGTCCTTTCATATTGTTGGCGACTTTTATTAAAAAGCATTTCAAGTTTTCGCGTCCATTATGTGACGTAGTGTTGTCTGAAGTGACATTCAGAGACAATTAGAAAGATCCTTATTCGTACACAAATAGAACATTTCTACCCTTGACTTAAGGTTGAAAAAATAAAAATGACAATAGCAATACTAAAGAGTTGAATCTATTAATGGTTGTAATGCAGGCGGCGAGGAATGACGACCTCATATATAAATGAATGCCCTTTAAAGTGACGTACAATTTAACATGAAAACGAGCAGCCCGTTTCGTAATTATACCTTTGATGTCTAACACGTAAGTCACTCATTTGCCGCCGCAAAGTTCCATGAGTGCGTAGGTTAGAGAGAGGAAACGTTACATTTCATATACAAGGTGCTACTTCAAAATGATTACTCGCTCAATTCCATGCTTCAAAGAATTAGGTAATTGAATTAAAGTTGCTGATTAGCATTTAAAGTCGGAATATCAAATTTTAAATAAGACTTTATAAGAGATTGGATTATAGAAGACCAACGAAAGTATGGATGGATTGTGTGAAAGAGGATATGTGTAGAAAGGGGATAAAAGTTAGGAAGGATTCAGATATGACGGTTGATAGAGATGTATGGTGGAGTAGTACATACTGTGCCGACCCTCCATAGAAGTAAGGGCAGGTTGTTAAACTATATTACAAAGATTGAGTTTACTTTTAGCTGGAAGACACATTAGGGTATTTCTTAGCAACAACGCTCTGATCTACTTATCATAAATGAGATTTTAGTGATCCAGAGTATATTACATGCCGACATAAAATACATCAAATTTTTTCTTCTTTCTGGAAGCATATGTTTTGCTATGGATTAAGAAAGGCGACGCTGAGAAAGTCTATTAAAAATATATTATAATAAAAGTGAGAATATTTTGAAGCTTAAGAACATTTTCTCCTACAATAAACCGAAACCAATAGTAATATTTATCGATACAAGCCAATCAAATTCGAGATACACTAGGGATGTAAGTCATTTTTATAAGTCACAAAAATATAAGATTCTTTATGATAAGGCAAATGTAATTGGTTTTCTGTAGCGTGTAAGATCGAATTTAAAACATATAAATTCGTGGTTGTTTTATTCGAGGACATAAAGCGAGTCGATATTTATACGTGACATGCTAGAACGTCACGCGAGCTTCTAAAACTTGAAGTATTCATAATGCCGGACTGTACGAACTAGAGACTGGAAATACGAAGAATAGTGATGTGACATCAAAAAGCACTGCATACTAAGCTCACTTGAATTACTCTAGGTGTAAGAAAATAAAATCTTCACATCACTTAAGTTCAAAATGAAATTATCTTACGTAAATATACTCAATCTACTTTTTGTTCCTCACAGAGCTGTTAGTATTCTAAATATTATTTTAGCATTAACAATATTCAAAACAACGATCAGAAACCGTAGCGCTATTAGCTAAACCGCATAGTTTCATAATTTTCCGTCCATTAGACGCGATGTAAGTTGCAACTTTACACGAAAATAGATTTCCAATTATTCTAAACACGTTTCAGATCGATCTGTGTTTAAATATTTCGAACAATCCTTAGCTTTAAATAGAATTTCGTAGAAGGACAATACAGTATAATTGTACTGAAATTGAGCGACTAATTAGCTGAAACGAATGCTTCAAAACTTTTTATCAATACTCAGAGATTGTAAGCTTATTTCAAAATAATTGGACTGGTTTTAATTCGGTATTCAGACGATATTTTTGGGTAATTAACTATAATACTTTGGTAACTCGATTGCCTGTACCAATGTGAACTTACGTGTACTGTAAAGTAAGCAGATTTAACGTCATCGGAGGGCTGAATTATTTTGCACCGGTTTATCAGATGTGTTATAGTTAATATGGTATGCGTGGAAATAAGTCAATTGCCCAACATATGCTGTAAAACGTTATTGGATCGATAAAAAATTCTGAACATTTGTTAACACACTGAAAATATTTCAATTAATTTTATACCCGATGCAAAAACAAAACTGTTAAATATTGCAGGCAAGTTTGCCGTGTCGTCACTAGAGGTCGGCGGGTCAGCTGAGGCGAGGTGGTGAGTATACGGGGGTGCGCGCGGAGGGCACGGGCAGGGGGTGCGAGCGTGGTGGGTGTAGTCATGGCAACCGCGCCCCACAACACGACACAGCGGCGCCGACTGTTCTATACAGGGCCGTGCTCATTATGTATGTTTTATGAGTTTGTTGGTAGTTGCTCGGACTGCAACACATATACGTGTAGGTAAACACGTGTTTGCGGGGAAATAGTACACGCTTTAATATTTAAAAACCACGTATACAGGGGCCGCATTTACATAGCATTTGTGTTTGGCTCCTCGCGTAGCTTTTACAGCTATTAAGCCGCGAATCAACATAGGCACAAGTTGATGTTTGCCTTTATTTCATTGCACCTGTAGGACACTTTATGACAATTGGTAATTATTTCTTTTTCGATGCGATTAGTTACATTAATATCTTTTATATGTCAAAACGTTTTAGGCAGACCCAAAACGAGATGGAAAGATGTAGTAATAAAAAACATGAGTGAGTGCCAAGCGAGTTGGAAGAGACGGATTTCGAAAGCTGACCCCACCAACGTGTGGTACGCAAGCTAGGCAGAGAGAGAGAGAGAGGGAGAGAGAGAGATGTGAAAAGAAAGTATTTCTAAAATCAAATGAATTATGTAACAATAGTCATAAAGCCATTAAATTCTTGGTAATAAATAATATTGTTGTTTCATATTTATTTGATTTCAAACAACTTCCTTGTTTACCCTAAACATGCATCGCGTGTTAATGCAAACACCCAAAATATAATGCACCAAAAACACGAATCAGGAAATACAAAATTTGATAAACATACGATAACAGTCATGTAAGGAAATATATCAAAAAATCAAGTTGCACGGAAACAATAGAGTATTTATACAATAATAACTTGGAATTAACTTAATTTAAGTCGTTTGTTAGAGTTAAATGTCTGTATTAAGTAAATAAAATAATAATGAATGATTAAATAAATAAGCTCGGAAGCGACTAAACATTTATTAATCTAAATTGATGACTCTTTAAAATATTATAAACACAATATGTGATTATATTTTGTTTTTTCTTCCATTCACAAACAAATAATAAAAATAATAATATTATAATTTTTCTAAAATAATGCCATTAATTAAAAAAAAACCCGCAATTTTGTTTGAATACAGTAGTTTGGTCTCATGAAATTTACAACGTCCCGTCGCGACAGCAGTTAGCAAATAAAAATTCTTCGCAAGCCTACTGGAATAAATTTAAATTGAATTAAGATAAGACGGAATGTAAACTGTTGTTAGTCGAGTAACTATAGAGGTTTACGGAATAAGAAATAAAAATTAATTAACACTATGGCCTACCGGCACTCGGCTAGCTTAGTTGTCTATGGCCTAATCACCCCTAACTTAGAGTAGGCTCCGAGCCCCTCGGTGGGGACGTATAGTGAGCTGATGATGATGTTCTGCTAATAATTTTGAGGCGCAAATAGCTTTGGGTTCGAATCCCACCATTAAACTTTCATGGTGAACTATATTAGGAAAAGTCTAGAATTTAATAAAAAAAGGTGAAAAGAAATATAATATTTCAAATAACCTGTAGATTGGTAAATCTTACTAATATTATTAATACGAAAGTTTAGATTTTTGGATAATAAAATTTTTATTAGAAGATATCTCCAGAACTGCTGAACTAAACTCGACAAAATTTGTCATGGATACTAACTACTAAGTTTTTTTATACCCTGCAAAAGGAGTCGCGTGCATCATCTAGTTTGAAATAAAGGAATATACATCGCCGTCGTAACCCTGGCCATTAGGCTAATAACGCTTTAAGCTCGGATGTGAAACAAAAAGTAAGGTGACAATATGGGTGCGGTCTCTTAAAGGGCACACACCCTTTTACAGGAACAAGGACGAAGGGGAATGAGTTACACACAAATGTACAACTGCGTAGTCTGGCGTCCTTTCTCTTTAGTAATTTGCCATCAGGAATTACCTCTTGTATTATACTTATACGTCTTAAAAACTTGAAAAATTACAGCTGTGCCTGCCATTGACATTGTTCTGACTTTGGCATCGCATCGCATGTCAGGTTAAAGTACCACAGTATAATAATAAAATATAAATTTTTCACACATTAAACATTCAAAAACATTTTTAAATACTCACACAAAACTCGTTTGGAAAATAACCTTAAACAAGGTGACATTGGACGAAGCAATTAGCATACCTCTTTTTTAAGTAAATAAGTTTTCTTTTAGCTATATATCATAGCTCACGTTTACTCTTACTAAATACTCAGCGTTAATGGTTGTTCCAAGAAATAACAGCGACTTAATGTAGTAATTGGAGGCATAAACGTTACTTAACCCTGAATTGCCATGATAACAAATTCTGTATGGGTAGCGTGCCTACTCACGCGTAGCCTCTTGTAGGCTATCTACGGAAAGTAAACGTCAGAATTATTGCCCTTTATGTCTCTCTGGATTGTGTCTATACACCATCATTTCGGAAGGTTCGACTTCGACTAAGATTTGATTATAAAAAGTTATAGATACAATTATAAACCTTACTAATATTATTGTAGCAAATGTTTGGGCGGATGGATGGATTTCGCTGAAATTTAGCATAGATGTAGAACATTATCTGGAAGAACACATATGCTCCTAATTATGTATTTTTTAATTCCCCACGAACGGAGTCGCGGGCGACTGCTAGTAATACTATAATTACTTCTTTATTCACGATACAATTTTGAATTAATATTAATGCACAAATATGCACAATATAAATACAGACGGATTGCATTAAATCGGCGAACAGCATTGCGTTTTACAGATTAGTTGATTTCATAAACTGTAATAGAATTCAGCTATTTCCAAGAATAAGAAAATTTCAATATTTATTACGAAAACTTGACATGAAATATCATCCTAGTTTATAAAGTTACAAGAATTCAAATATAATTTATAAAGTTTCTCCAGTATATTTTATGTATGTAGAATCTTATACCATTTACATGTTTCTTTAACATTTGTTAACGACCTTTAGAATATGTTTGACCAGATTTTCTTTCATTGAACATTCGATGAGAGAACGTCTGTGGCTCAGGATT
Source organism: Papilio xuthus (assembly GCF_000836235.2). Classification (NCBI taxonomy): domain Eukaryota; kingdom Metazoa; phylum Arthropoda; class Insecta; order Lepidoptera; family Papilionidae; genus Papilio; species Papilio xuthus. The sequence goes on from NW_013531716.1 coordinate 3,274,793, forward strand.
CACGCGCTTGACTTGCAATCTGCAGGTCTTGGGTTCGAATCCCGCCATGTACCAATGTGTTTTTCGATTTCCGATTTACATATGTACATTTATCCGACGTTCTTACTGTAAAGGAAAACATCGTGATGCAACCTGCACATATCTGAGACTAAATTCAAAGATATGTGTGAAGTCAACCAACCCGCACTTGGCCAGCGTAGTTGACTATGACCTAATCACCCTTAATTTAGGGTAGGCTCCGAGCCCGTCGGTGGGGACGTATAGTAAGCTGATGATGATGAACTTAAGGAATTAACAACTGTTATAAACTGTTCAAAAAGCACTCGATAAATCAATTGTTCTTTAGTATTATAATAATCGAGTCAAGGCAAGTACAAGTAGTTTCCTCATGTATCCAATCCAATGTTTCATCAATATTCTCATCAATTACCACAATCTTTTGTTCGGTGGACATATAAAAATGTTGACAATAGATTCATTCTGTTGTTGAAAATAATTAATACTACAAATGGCTTGGTTATCACGAAAACATTATAAAACTAAAGTAAATTTGACTACATCAACCTCGGTCACGAATATGCGACTAAAATTATTGTAACTTCGACCTTTGTTTTTATTTCGTTGTAACTTTGAATAATATTAAACCTAATCTTTAAATCTGTATTGCCTTAAGTTAAAGTTACTTTTGAAAAACTTACTTGTCACTGACATTAATTTATTCGACATAATTTATTTACGTTAAAGTTTTAGTTTTCAATAAAGTTCTTTTTATAAATTATTTGAATAGATTTTGCCAGCGACAAGTTGCTAGTGTTTTCTTTCAGACTATATTTTGGAGATAATTTCTAACCAACATGCAAACCACAAATAAATGCGAATATAATATTAATAAGATAGAAATTACTTATCTTACTTATATCATAAATGCGAATGTTTGGATGGATGGATGGTTGGTTTGAAGGTATCTTTAGAACGACTGAATGGATGTCGCTCAAATTTGGCAAAGATGTAGAGCACAGTCTGAAAGAACACATAGGCTAATAATTAATTTGTTTGGCAGCCAGTTACGTTACGTTTTAACATTCCAAAATTGCATGTGCTATAATATACATTTCTGTATCGTTACTATTAATGCATCATAAAATCAACAAAATCTTACATTTTACATTTTAAAGCATGGCCTAGTAGAGCCAAGTTTCCCCACACCAACCTAAACTTCCAGCTTTCAAAGATATTAAATAATATAGTGGTTTTCAACCTCAATAGTGAAACTAAAACACTTCAGCATTTTAAAACAAGACGTTAACATTTATTTTAAAATCTAAGATAACACTATAAGAGTATAGAAAAATGTACGCCTCCAAACCATTCACTCGACTTTCACTCAACAAACAACATCTTGACTGAATTCAACGAATCCAAATACAAATAGCAAGAAAAAAGCAGCTAAAGAAATATAGCGTTATCGTATCCACCGAAGTGACGTTAAAATGTTCAGAAAAAAAGAACATTTAACAACTTCTCTACGAAGTTAAGTTATTACTTTAACCCTGTACCTGGAAAATTACGGTCACACGTGTTTAATAAGTTAAGCTCTGGATAAAATTGCGGCAATATAAAAACAAGTCTGGCAAAGCAGGAACGAGTAGTATTTCCTCGGAATCTAGGTTATAGCCGGAAGGTAAAGCACCAAAGTCTTTAAGTATTAAACGCAATATACACATATATCCTCTACCTATACTTTAGCCTATTCACAGGTTAACGAAATATGACAAAAATTACTTTACACATAATGAACAACATTCGTCAATCTCTAACAATATTTCTTCTTTTATTGCATGAAACGACGAATACTAATAGTTATCAGTAATCATTTTTCACTATTACTTGGAAGGGCAGTTTTATTTAATTACAACAGTACTCTAACAGTGGTAAGTAACATTTTTATCAATAATTTAACCAGTGAACTAATCCTACAACGCTAAGAATACAAAAAAACATTGACATATAAGTTTATGGTAGAAATATTAGAGTGGAAAGTAGTTTCACTGTCGTATCGTATGACCATCTTCACACATTCCTCTTTTTGTTTTCTTCTTGAAGTTTCTGATATTCATAACATAATCATTCATTACACGATCGGGTCACAAAGAAAAAGTATACAACTCCATTTTCCCACTTAATTATTATTGCACTGCAATCGAATACGAAGTATCGAATTACTAAAACATTATCGGAGTTCATTGCTCCTTTCCTTTACCTAATTACATAATACGTACGTTAGCAATTTGCCAGTATCGCAACGTAATTTGATAATTTCCATACTTAATTGTACCCGGTATACTTACGAAGCATATTAGATCCATGTAATAAATTATTGGCTTTCTATAAAAGAAGACCGTACTACTTACAGACCATCAGTCTCGTGAAAAGTATCAAAATTGATAGAGCCTGCAATAACGTCTTTGGCCGGCTTAACATGTGCAATGCTCAAACAGAAGACGAGCGTGATATAAAAACAATACCTCGTTTTGTCAGATAAGAGTGCGTGTCGGAGGACTAATGTTAGTCATTTTGTCCTTTCTACTCTATTCTTATAAATCTATTATAAATCCAAATTCCCTATAATACAGTTCCCTTGATACAAAAGACATTTTATTGTGTTTAAAAGTAGTTGAGGTTTATAAAACAATTTAAGATCTCCCAGAAGGTTAATTATTAAGTAACATAACTTGTTGAGGTACTTACTTTTTCACCAGCTATATTATTAATACCCATACTTTTTGCTTATATCAGAGAAACAGTTTGAAAAATGCACGTCATTTAGAAAGTAGCAATAGCATTAAATTCCTAAGAATTTATCAGCATCGCTCGACACAGCGCGGCTTATTTGAAATTCTCTTTCATCGTGTCAACGTACAGTCAGCGTCATATAGATCGTCACAGACAAGATATGCAAATATATAGGTACACCAAAAGTATTCAATTATATCGGTACAACAAAAGTCCTCAAAATAATAGATACATTCACCCTGCTCAAATACATCGGTACATACACAGCGTCAAATATATGAGTACATGCAAGATGCTCATAAATATCGTAGCAGCCACAGCGTCATAAGTAACGAAGCAGTCAAGGTGCGCAAAAATATCGATACATTTGACAAAATTGAACTCTATCTCTATATACTTGTGATACAATTTGGAATAAACTACTTCTGTTACATTCATTTGACACTTTGCAACAAACCATTTTTCAAAATTTACTACAAGTGTTCGACGCGGATGACAGATTTTAGGTATATAAAACCAACATCAAATTTAAGTTTGTCATCATATATGCTAGTTTGGTCTCGTGGCCTTACCGTTCGCCGCCGTTGGTACGTAAGGTCGGCGGTTCAAATCCCAAGCCACTATTTTTTTTTTATATTTAAACTTTTTAATTTTAATATCGAAGCACATGTAATTAAATTCTATCGCCGTAGTTATTAGGTACTTTTTGATATTGCCTTGGACTAATGAGTTTGACCGTTAAAGTACTTTTCTATTTCAAACAAAAATGAAGGAGATAAAGCGATGCTATTGGCATGTAATTTGTTTATTACTCATGTTTGTTAAACATGTACCGGTAAAAATAACACTTTCACTTTTACCTTTTACTGATACTGATTATATTTAAGAAACAAAGAAAAAAAAACGAATGTCAATATCCAAACTACATCAAATTTTTGGTCGATTGCAATAAACATTCCAGTGTGCGTGGGCGCGCACACATATGTAGATAACACTTGTACGTATAGTTTCCGCGCGTACCATTCTTAAAACCCGCAAAGACAATCCACGCTCCGCCTACTCACTTCACCCGCGATGGTCTGACCTAATTGTTGTTAACTTTATTTAAATTTCTTTCTACCCGACAGCGAAAATTATAAAAAAAAAATTGTCGAGCAAAATTTTACATTACCAAATTTTTACTGGTTATGAAAAAATAACCCCGTGATTGATAAAATGAAAAAAAAATAGCCTGAGATTCGAACCGGTAAACTTACATATTACGGCAAACATACTAGAATACTGCGCCAATCTAGTATTATATATATTGTGACAAGGCAAAATTTGATATTAGTTAATACGTATCTGTCATATTCGGCGTGACAAACTTTTATATTTAAGCGTTATGACAGGAGAAGAAAAATATTGGGTTGCCCAGTAAGTTCGTGCCGCTTTATAAGGAAAATTGAAACCCTGTTCTCTTAAATTTTTGGAAATGTTTTTAAATTATATTGGTACGACTCTATACCTAAAACGTCTTTTATTATTGGATAAAATTTTAAAAATTAGTTTTTATCTCAACCAATGAAATGAAATTATTCACAATATAGAAATTTTTGTGACGTTTGATAATGGTGGAAATCCGAAAATGAATTCACTTCAGCTACAGTCTATTGTAAGCTTTATATCGAAAATCAGAACGAACTTTCCGGACAACCTATAATGTTAATACAAAGTGTCAAATGAATGTAACAGAAGTAGTTTATTTCAAATTGTATCACAAGTATATAGATATAGAGTTCAATTTTGTCAAATGTACCGATATTTTTGCGCACCTTGACTGCTTCGTTACTTATGACGCTGTGGCTGCTACGATATTTATGAGCATCTTGCATGTACTCATATATTTGACGCTGTGTATGTACCGATGTATTTGAGCAGGGTGAATGTATCTATTATTTTGAGGACTTTTGTTGTACCGATATAATTGAATACTTTTGGTGTACCTATATATTTGCATATCTTGTCTGTGACGATCTATATGACGCTGACTGTACTTAAAATGAAATGAATACGCGTGCTGCACGCATACTTCAGAATAAACATTTCAAATTCTGTCACTTAATACCAAACGCAACGAAAATAACTCTACCGCTTTTATGTACATTATGAGAAAGTGTACATTTAAGAAAAAAAACTATTAGTAGCCTATGTATTCCTTAGACTATGTTTTATATTCATGCGAAATTTCATCGAGATACGTTCAGCTGTTCTGGAGATACCTCCAAACAAACATCCATCCATCCATCTAAACATTCGCATATATAATATTAGTAGAAAGTAAAATAAATGCGAATGTTTACATGGATGGATGGATGTTCTTTAGAAGGTATCTGCAGAACGCCAAAACATGTCCCGATTTAATTTGGCATAATTATAGGACACAGTCTGGAAGAACATATTGGAGACCAATTAAGTTTTTTTTTTAATTCCGCGCGTCGTCGGAGCTAGTTAATTTGTTTATAATTAACCATAGGACAACTATAGTTAAACGATATTTTAAATTATAACAAACTTCATTGATCATAGGCAAATCAGCAGCAACTGCATTTAAATTTAATTTCCAGGTCTAATGAGTCTAGTGTACACGCCGCTATTGAATTAAACAAAGCACTAATCAGGCTTGATTCCAATGCTAATTGCTTTACACGCGGACAAATTGACACGTTTGTTTACATACATATCTAATCATTTATGTAGATTTTATACCGACTAATATGACTTCGACTGTTTGCCTTTTGGTTATTAAATGAAAAGGTAGTTACTTTTACATATGTCTTGTAAATATTATTAAGTATTATAAAGATGATAAATTCGATCGCTCAGTTCAAATGGAAACACATAAATCGTTATTAAAATCAACACAAAATAAAAATAGGATTGTAGATAATTCGGGTGAACACAGAACGGCGGATATTTTGAAACATCCCAATGGATTCGTCTTAAAAATATGAACTTTCTTAAAAAGTTATCGTTACACATATTGTATAATTCAGTTTTAATTTAAAATTTATTTCTAAACAAATTTTAAAATATAGCGCAGTGTATTCAAATGTAAAATAAATTTGACACAATGGTTAGGTAATAGGCGAACAGTCGACCGGAAATTGGGGCGCGGGCATGGGTCGGCGCGCGCGCACGCCGGAAATCAAACCGCGGCCGACACACATCGATCTCATTGTCAGTTGTCACAGCGCAACTAGCACACCAGCGCTCCTACAATGCGGTCACAATTCTAACAAACAAAATGATTGGGTGATAAAATTACTAACACTGTCATAAGTCTAGTTGACAAAAACTAATTGTTAGGTTGCTTGAACTTTTCCCGGATAAGAAATTCAGTTATACGAGTATAAATAGAAAAATACATACTCAAGTATACAATACATATTGTAATTGAATCAGTTCCTATAGGGATATACCTTTGCTTAAACAATAAAGGGACTTAACACAAGCGCCCTTGCAACATTTCACTGCATGACATACGACGTATAAGGTAAATCGTGATCATAATAAGTCAAGACTTGTTTGCGCAATATAACTATATGGATGAAGACTAACATATTTCATTCTCTATTACACACGTTGCGTCCTTTGACGCGTTCTTATTCTGCGCGGACTAAACGAACGCTATAACTACTTAATATATCGTATCCTTATAATGATAATGAGTATCCTAATAAAGATGTACAAAGTCGACCTTGTCTTCCTTAATCCATTGCATGCGCAATAAGATCGGAGTAACGTTGGAATGTAACAAAGACTCTACTCAATCAGATATTAAAAATCACACAATGCGTGTTTATATACCACAGATTTAACTAAGGGTAGTTAAAGACATACAAGAACAAACTAATACGAAAAAATAAGGCTATTTACATCAACACTATAACATTCACGATCTTATTTACACGAAATGGAAATTGCTCACACCCTGTACATATGTATAATACAAACTTCATAGAGGTATGTTCATAATGAAATGTCTAGTGTTCATCTAAACTTGAACGTAGCAAAGCGTTATCGACTTTCGTCAGGAATTTGAACAGACTGTAGCGCGGCGTCGAGACAATATCAGCAGTGTAGACTACACTTAAACGATTATATTAAAATTAAAACGAGCAATAACCTAAAAAAAATCAAGAATTCGAATGAACTCCAGACGAATATGAATCAAATGATATCTCGAATCATATAATAGGTTTATTGCTTTAATTCATTGGTCATAACACAAATGACATTATCATCGAAAAACAATACCGTCATGTCTTAACTGAAAACCAGTAGAACATTGGTACTAATACTTGAAATGATTAATCATGGTATTCGACAACCTCGAGAACTAATAAATCGCTACGAGAATTATGTTGAATTTTTTACTCGTAGCACCATATGTAACTCTATAACTATGACATTTTGTCACCTATGATTTAAAGCGACATATCAACTAAATCACATGTTTATCTTTTATATCTATTATATATAAATATGAAAATCAATTTATCTATATTATAATATAATTAAGATAGTTATCATACACCATTTCAAAAGATGACAAAATTTACTTCATTTATAACCGTAGTATTCCACTGACTTAACACTTGTGTTCATATCCCATTCATTGTATTTCACTACAATATATATTAAAACAGAAAAAAAATTGGTGTGTCGATAAAACATCGAAAAAATCTTATTCCACGAACAGTGTGTATTTACTTTACTTACGAAAAATCAATTATTACAATTATTGTCCGTCTTTCTAAATTTCTGTCTGTGTATATGTTTATATGTTTGTATGTCTGTCTGTACGTCTGCGTATGTTTCGGTTAATCTCCGAAAGTGCTGGGCTTTGATCGTTCTTTAACGGGAAGGTAGCTGATGCATGCATTCCTCTCTGCGTTGACCAGGTCGTTGACAATCGTTAGTATTTCGATAAAATTTTCACAAATACTTAAATGTTAAAACTTGTACTTGTGAAAGCGATTAATGATATCGAAACTATTATTACAATATGATTTCGTAATGGCTGTCACTTTCGGTCACGCTGGTGCGCACGCGCCGGATTCGAAATCGCAACCGAACAATTACGTTGCGTTGTGATGCGTTACAACCCGTGCCCCTACACATCCGCTCTGGTGCAACCGAATTAAAAAAAATTGCTTAACCCGAATTCAAACTTTGGTAATTTGTATATCGCTTTATTATCTAAACCAAAAATTGTCTGAAAAAGATTTTTTTATTAGTTATATCTGATCTCTCTACTCTTAATTTTAGCCGTATGGCCAATTAAAGGACCAAACAATCTTGATCCACCGAGAGACAGGAGGATGTATTTTGGTCAAGTGTTTGACTAAATAAAGTCAGGATTACTACCACTAATACTAGATTTAGTACTAAGTTAATTATATAATTTGAAGTAGACTTTTGATTGTTCTACCATAACGATAAGCAATATGGCGATATCCCACGCAATCAACACAACAATATAATAAAACAACAAAAGGATTATGATTGCCGCGATGAATAAATATAAAATAATAATCGATGGCACGTATCCATTCCCAAGCTGTAGTATAATAAAAATTAAAATTTAAGTTCGATTGTGCTATGTCTTTGTTCAGACTCGCATGAAACTCGAATCATCAAGTTCCCACAATTATCTTCAAATTACCTGTACACACTTGGTTATATTGTTTAATTAACTTGGACCTTTTAAGCTGATGTGTTGAAGACGTCACGCGTTTTGATAACGTTTGCAACTGAGAAAAAATTGTATATCAACTACTTTGACAATTATAACTATCCAACACTATGATGTTACAATATTGGCCCAATTTCATTAAAAAACGCACACTTTTTGTTTCCCAGTTTCGTCTGATGCGTAGTATATCTTCCAGTTCACACCTTTATTCTGTGTTGTCGTGGTACTACACCGGTAGAGCCGGTCTATTCGTACAACAGATGTTATTGGCAGGTATACTGTTAATAATTTGTTATTTTACCAGTCCTTACAGTAAGCTATGTTTTTTATATCATAAACATATAACCAATTGTCTATTAGATATAAAAATAATAAATTTCATTCGATACACAATCCATCTTTACCTCGTAGGTTGCGTCATTTGACCTATATTAATAAAAAAAATCGATAATTTGCGATTGTGTTGATATACGCTCGCGATAATACTTGGCTTTATAAAAAAAGCTGTGCCAAGCATTTTAAATGTATTCATAATAGTCTATATTTTCTAGTATTACCAATAATATTTAACTGAATTAAACACGAGATTTCTCTTAATTAAAAGGGTTGGACTCACTTAGAGTTTAGACCTTGAAACTTTTATAAACTTCTGTTTAATTTTTTCTAGATATAAACTAAATATAAGTGATTAAATTTATACCAGAAACAAAGGATTAGTGAGTATTAAAATTTCCTATCTAAGAATATTCTTTTAGCCTAGGAATGACGAACCAATGTCAAGTGGGACATTGATGGCACACGACACGATATTTTGAGCACGTCACTGATACAAAAATTATACATTAATCAATCTCAACGATAAACATTACGACAAATCATAAATCGAATTGTATTGAACTGTAGAGTTCCAATTAATTTTTCTTTTTCCTGGCCTTATCCCACACATACGAGGTCGGACAAGGTTTTGGCTTAATTTTTTTACGGTCGGCCGCCTGCCAACAAACAACTAATTACATATAAAAACTAATAAAAGCAGCTATAATTATGTCCCAGTATAGTTAAGCAATTATTAAAAGAATCAAGTGGTAATATGCGTTATAAAGTAGGTTTCGTGGCCTAGAATAAAGAAATTTATAAGCAGCCGGGCATACGTTCTGCGTGCAAAGAAAAACTCAAGTACTTATGAACACGCGAGCCTCGCCCTAGTCGTCTGATGTAATCGATGTTCATTAAATAAAACTTGGCTAAACACAGTTGTTAGAACGCTATTAGGTTTTATGTAAATGATTTTTGTTAATTATGAACTCTACTGGATAGCTACAAAGGTAGAAGAAGACCAAAGAAAGTATAGATGGATTGTGTGTAACGGCTGATAGAGATGTATGGAGGAGTAGAACATACTGTGCCAACTCTCCGTTGTGATAAGGGCAGGTTGATGATGAGTGACAAATTAAAAGTACAGTGCGGTGGAGTCCGCAGCAGTATTAACAGCTGAAAGAATGACCCATTCTCATGGGGCAACACTATCAATACACAGAAGACAGGCGTGAAGTAAAAATATCTCTTCTTTTTGTCTGAGGATCTATTAGGAAACGATGGGATAGAAAAGGAAAAATAGTAAATAATTTTCACAGCATTTTTACGTCATAATAATAGTGGAAATAATGAAATCATACAGCTGTGACAAAGTCTACATATTTCACATTTATGGAGCTACACGTTATTATAAAATGGTATACTCCCCTGTTCATTCTGTAATACCTCTCAGGGGAGTTACTCTGGAATTCCGTTATCAATGTATGGCTGGAGCTCGGGGTTATAAAGAATCAAATATTAAAATTTCATCGTAAAATTAGAAGTGAAATCATTTATTTAAAAAGGCTAAGGTATATATTAATTTTGAATAATGCAATTTATTTATAAATGACGTGTTTTAAACAAACTAATCTATTTAATTAATATTTTTTGCTCCATTCGTAGAAACGGCGGCCGATTTGCTTTTTTATTATTTTATCAAGATATTTCTCCGTTGGATTTTTACTTGAACATATGAATTATAAAGTGTTCGCTAATATTCATAAGTATGTAGTTAAGACACGTTAAATAAACATGCAAAAAAGTTTTTAATATTATCTCCACGTGGATTGATTTTTTATAAAGTCATCAACTTGCAATAACTTCATATGAGTTATAATATTTGATGAGTGCAACACTTAAGCATTTTCGACATTTCGAAAACATAATAAATTTTATAACCTACAAATTTAAATGTCTTGAATGTAGCAAGTTATGAAACTGATGCGAATACAATATTTGTATTAATTTCTTACTATCACTTACCAATTAAATACAGCAGTAAATTAAAAAATAAGTACTTACCAAATCCTTGTGTTGTGTTGATATGTTAGCTGCAGTCTTTAGGTTAAGTCGCAAATATCAATGTTGCTTCTTTTTGAAAATACTTTTTGTAAATATTCTTTTAAATATCCAGGCACAAGAATGATATGTATTTAATTCCAATCTTAATTAAATCTTAACAATTATTTTGATATATGAGAGCAGTTTAATTGCACATTATTCAGTCGATAAAGTCATGTTTTGCTTCGTTGTTTGTTTACTCCGATAATCTTCTATTTCTTCAAACTGATATTTATATCGTTTATTTATAGTGTAAAACTGACCAAATGCAAAATAAAACACTTCATTTTGCAATCAAATTACGTACATGTTATGGCGTCTTCCTGTTTAGGTTGGATGAAAAAAGCAAAGATCTTAAACTCACTCAGAAACGAAAACTGATCACTTGAATATAAATAATATTAAGAAACACCTCTAATATAAACTGGTTTATGTTTTTGTATGTTTTGACGATATTGTATTTGTTCTCGATAGAAAGCGTGGTAAAGTGTCAGGCAGTCGGAATTGTCAAATGAGGTGCACATGCGCGTTGCAACCCTTCGTTTTGACAGGATGCGTAAAGTCGATAAAACACTTTCTTACTTTTGTATTTAGTTAAAAATACAAATGCTGCCTACACGTATAGCTTTAGCAATCATTGCTTATTTATAAACTTATTTATTTATTACTTTTTACACACTTACATACAACAGATATGTTATTAACCAAAGTAATACAATATACAACACAATAAAACTGATAATTTATCCATTAACAGGTGTACAACATTAATACAAAACAAACAAGAAGTACAAAACAAAATAAAATTAAATGTACAAATCAAAAACAAATTCAACGTTATATCTAGGTCTGTGCCTTTGAAGGTGTAGCAATTATTTTTTCGAATTTGTGTAAGGACTTATATTTATTTTATTGATAATACAGTCAACGTATTGTGTTAGATTATTAGTATCTAAGGATGAGGATAAAACATTTTTCACAGCGATAATTCCAATACTACGATTTTTTTTTATATCATAAGGTGGCAAACGAGCGAGCGGCCATCTGAAATCGCTGAAGTAGCGAAGCGACCGTTGCCCATAGTCATACGCAATTGCATATGCGTTGCCTACCTTTAATCGACGGAGGAGAGGATGCACAGAAAGAAAATATTTTCCCTTCCCATGCATCCTCTCATCCGGAAAGTCCACTTCCACTTCCCATCCTTTCCTTATAAGAAAAAGGGAAGTGTGAAGGGAAAAAGGACTAAATTGGCCTCCGGGACGCACACTCATCAGACGAAACGCGGAATTACTTTCACTTCACGCCTGTCTTCTGTGTGGTCGTGGTATTTCACCGGGTTAGCCGGGCCGATTCATGCGAAGATGTTAAAGCGGGCTCTACCACTGTTAAAGTTTTTCAGAGATGTTCAAGATTTTCCATAAGTTTTGTGGCGATTTTCCATGGTCCATCAGCTTGGATATGTAGACAAACGCAGACCGAATTGAACGACGCTTGGAAATTTGCAATACCTAAAAATATTCTTGTTTAAGATCGACCGTATCGAGAAAAAGGAAAATCGTTTAACGAAATATTACTCCAAGAAGAATATTATGAATACAATAGTATCTGGCTGGATAAACTTACCTGTTTCGTATATTTAAAATAAAATGATAACATTTCAACTAACACACAGGCACGCGATCACAGGGCAACGACTGCGAACCTTTGTTATAACGCCAACAGCAATTAACACGCCATGAATACATAAACAGAAAAAAGATAATGACTCGCACCAAATTTGGGCACACGCTGTATAAGCTACGCGGTTATCTACTACGTGCTTCTAGGAAAGGTAACTTGCTAATGTTATAATACACAAGAGAATCAACCCGGTTTCGCAGATAACTGAATAACCCTACATTTTTATTTTCTCCCACTCTGTTTAAAAGAGTTTAATCTTCTCTTCGTAGATCGATTCATTAGGGACAATATTTAAATATCAAATGATTACCCATTTTATCTATACTTTGTTTTCTATCACATGAAGTGCAGCTCTACATAAAATTTAACCGCTGAGATATTTTCTTGAAATATAATCTTATTACTTAACGCAAATATTTGGATGTATGTATGTCCAGAACGGCTGCATGGATCTCGATTAAATTTAGTATAGATGCGGAATAGTTTCGAGTACTAACACATGAAATACTTTCGACCTTTTTTTTAATTCTGCACAAACGAATTATCGGGTAAAAGCCAGCTAGGATTTAAAAATATATTTTTTTAAATGTTAATTAAATTTGATTGTTCCACAAAATATCTAGAGTATCAAAAACAGTGAATTGTGAGACCAATAAATAATCCTTTATAGTTCTTTGTAAGCAAGCAATGACTCGGAACCTGGTCTGTATTGTAGCATTGTTGTAATGTACAAAACTGAGCACGACTATGATTCTACTAAATCACAAACCATTATTCACTACTATACGTAACAAACATAATACGCAATTAATAGATTGTTGAAGATGTCTAATGTTAATTTCCACTCACGAAACACTTGCTTTAAAACGAGTTAGTTATCTTTGCTTACCACACCTTTCCTCTTACTAATTTTACTAGTATTATAAATGCGTATGTTCAGATGGATGGATGTTTGTTTGAAAGTATCTCCAGAACGGTTGAATAGATCTCGATCAAATTTGACATATATAGAAAATAATCTGGAATGACTCATAGGCTACTACAGGCATACTAATTGTTTATTTAATTCCACGCGGACGGTGTCGCGGGCGATAGCTAGTTCAGAATGGAATCCAAAATCGTCCAAATATCACGTTTATGGGGATGTAAGGTAATCTACTCACGTATTACGTAAAGACCTAATTAAAGTTTGTAAGTGTAAACATATAAAAACTAAACTCCTTCGCTGTGAAGCACTCCCAATGGACCATATTATATTCCTGTAAAGAAGCAAGCTTATGCTGCTAGGCTTCGGAATAACATTCATTTCGTACTTACCTAAATAATGCGGGTATTGGTAACATACAAGGAAAAATGGATGATTTTATATTTTCGTCAATTTATAAGATGTTTATTCACCTAGGTGGATAGGAACATTGATGATTTTTTAGCATTAATTTACTTAGATAAGAATAAATGTTGCGAGTATTGTTAGTCCTAATAGCAATTTATTGTTTACCCATACTATGAATTAAGAATGTCCTTGAGCCTTTGTAGCCGCTAACAGAAACAATTAGAAATCTAACTCAAACATCTTTGCGTGCTACCGACAACAATTAGTACTGTTCAGATCTAGGTTCTCTGGTCAGATGCCACTTACTACTATTATCATTCAAATGCAACATTCTAATAGCTATATTATACCAGTTATTTACCGCAGTAAAAGATAGAATGAGAAACAAATGAAAAAATATTTAGCCTTCAAATGGTAGCTGCAAACACACACCAAAGATTATAAAATTACGATCTACTGCTGATCCTTAAAATAAATACCACCAATGTATAACATAACATATTAGCATAATGGGCTAGCAGTTGTCCACTGTTACACGATGCCCTTACTAAAGATGGAAGGGAAAGAACTCTCGCAATGGTTAATATCGTCTCTTAGTCATCTAAAAGTTATGACTCCGTTATAGCGAATAGTACAAGCTGTTCTGGCCTCGCGTAACATATTCTTCCATATTAACACTTTGAGGTACATACGAAGGATACGAGTTATTTGAAAACTGCTTGTTGAAATCGTCTCTGATACGATACCTTATGCCTCTAAAGTGTCACTAAGGCGTTATATGAAAAGTATTGAGCAAAACAGACTTATTCTTCGTGATAGTCGCTATTGTAAGATGAATATAAAATTATATGGATCATGAAAACATGTGATAGCGTACGGCGCGCGCGCAATTCAATCTGCGCATCCAAGATGGCGTGCATAGCGCACAAAGCACGCGCCGTGTCCGTCTCGGTTGACCAACCAAGCGCGAACCATTTTTATACATAAACATTGTTCGCAGTAGAGAAATCGACGGGCGTGACAGCGGCCATTGTTGTATGCCATTTTAAACTCTATGAATATTAGAGCGTGATACACTTAAATAATTTATATCGACATCAGTTTATTCTTAACATCTACCAGTGGTAATTTCATGTTTAAACTATTCTAAACCTTACTTGACCTAAACTTTCTTTCGGCTTACAAGGTTACGTTGTACGTTGTTTTGAGTCATAGAATTATCGATTACCCATTATAAATGGTGTTATCGCTGTTATTTCTTTAGCTTTTTCCACCGTGTTAGAAGTTGCTTTTTATATCCTACTTTATAAATAAAATAATCTATTGTCATTGGAATTACACAAAGCTTCTTTTATTTCTTTCATAAAGGCTTCTTATTTATTCAGGTGCAAGTTCAAAATTGTTATAACAAAATAATGAGAAATTTTTGAATATTAGCGTTATCGACTTATTTAAATGCCGTTTCCGTTACATTAATATTCCATATAACGCCCTGATTCTAACGAACGTTTTTTTTAACGCGCGTTAAAATAAAACAAATACATTTCGATTTACATATCTGTTCACACAACAGCATTTTTAAAACACGACGTTTTTTAATCGCACTGTTGCTATTTGAGCGCTAGGCGAACGGAACAAGATTGATTTCAAAGCGTGCGTCGTTGAAGTCCGCCAACGTAGAGTTTAAACGCGGCGTTAAAAAAGCGCCCATGCGAATGAGTGCTTACAGCCTATTCAGGCGCGTCATTTAAAATTACACATATCTATGCGCATATGGAATAAACCCGCATGTATTAAACGAAGCAGTGGCTCATTATCGATTGGTATTTTTAGTTCCGTTTCTTAGTTAAGTAGACTAAGATAATGTAAGTGTGTACCAACATGTTCTAGAAATTTCAAAGAAGTCATTTTGTTTTATCCAAATGCCCACAATCTCGTAACTTATCACTTTTAAAATTTTATGTGGAGAAATAAAGTTTTGTAAAACCTAATCAGAAAAATAAAAGCCCTCACCAAATTACGTAAAAAATGGTACTAATTTATATGCGCGCATTAGAAAGAAATCGATTAAAGCGCCTCCAGGAAACGATTTATCTATTTTAGGTTAGGCTATACAGTATATTGCGGCAGAGATTAACGTAATATTACCTTACGAACCTTCATACTTCTAATATAACAGTATATAAAATCAAGCAACAAGAACTAAGGAGGGGTCATAAAATTAATTATGTGTAAAATGTCAACCACGTCCCTTTACAAGCGCACGGTTCAGAACTTTTTATAGGACTTGATTGCACGTGACTTAAAAAATATCTAATGAGACATTTAATAAAGGAAATGGAAAATACCTATAAAAGATAATGTTACAAAATTTTCACGACTAAACATTATAGAAATAAGCTATCGTAGTTTTATTTTTATTTCTTTCATTATTAATAATCTATGTGTTCTTCCAGAGTATGTTATATACGTATGTCAAATTTCATCAAGGTCCGTTCAGTCGTTCTGAAGATACAATCAAACATCCATCCAGCCATCTAAACATTCGCATTTACAATATTAGTAAGATTACGTTCGTCCCTGTGATTGTATTCGAGGAAATTTTAAACACTAGAAGACTCGACCGTGTCATACAGCATTGCTAGTAAAACGATAATTTGTTAATATCTGTATTGCATGCTACAACCGAGACACGCGATCGCACCATTTCAATTTGATTTTTTTATACTTACTATTTCTAGATATTAAAATTTTCTCAGATAGTGCCCTTTGTTTGTTATTACTAAGTAATATATTTTTTTAAATAAAAATAGATTCATCCCCTATGCCTATACCGCTGGATAGAATTTGTTAAAACTGCAACGTACGTTGGACGTAAAAAATCTGATTTTGTTTTTAGTGTCCCTTGACCGACATACCGAAGCGACCGCTGCCCGTAGACAAGATGGTTGTTGCGTTGCATGACGAAGAAGGGAACGCACCGAAAGAGGATATTTCCTTTTCCTGAACGTCCTTTTCTATGCCGAATCCACCATGGGGAGCAAATTATGCCTCTGGCATGCACATTCATCAGAGGAGACTTGGAATTAATTCTACTTCATGACTGTCTACCATGTGGTCGCAGTACTTCAACGGTCAAGCCGGCCAAATTGTCCAAGACATAATATTACGGGCTATATCACTTTTAATATAGCTTGCTTGGCTTGTATTATTACATTTCGATTATGCAAGGTTTTGGTGCACTGACAGGTATTTCGGCAATAGACAGTAGAAGCCCGCGCTTATGGCCCTAATGCCCAGTTTATTCTTTATGTTTGAATTGAAAATACTAACTGGATTGCTGGATTGTTTTAATTAATTAACTGGTATTTAATGAAATTACAACATATTGTTTCATTTATTTGCCATTACTTTAAAAGGAATTAAAAACAAATCAAGTCTATATGATGATATGACGCTATTTATTTCTTCAACTATGTTCATAAAAAGATGTAAATGTATTTTGTTTTGGTTAATTTTCATAAAAAGTTTAATTATTATCTTCAATAGCAGACAATTACTTGACATAATATAGTTAATATTGCAACAATTGTTAAATTACTACACTAAAAGTAAGGAGGTAGTCAAAAAAATAAACTAAATATTTGCTCTATGGTTCTTTATGGTTTGAAAGCTATTTTTTATCCAATTAAACTAAGGCAACAAATATTTATTGTCTTTTAAAGTATTTATACAAGTAATTTTACTAATATGTAAACACTTGAATTTTTGATTTTTATAAATTTATACAACTGCCATAATCTTTTTTTGCTAGAAAAAAAAGCATGAGTAAAATGAGAGTATAGTATAATACCGGCGTCTTAGAATATACGGTTATTTTGTAATTACCAGAAAAAAACCTTTTACTCATCATATTTAAGAAATAAATAATAATCATATCAAAATCGAATAAAATATCCTACAAAAACGTCATTTTTGGTTCCTATATATCAGTGTCCATGTGTGCACACACAAAGATAACGCTTGTGATAATAGTTCCGGCATATTTTATTTATAAAAAGCCGCAAGCTTTGGCTACTTCCGAACCACTCACTTCACCCCGCTACGACCTAGACGTTTTCATTATTCAATTAAATTCCTTTTTTTTGTAAAATGTATTGTGACCATGTTTTTACAGGATTTCTTAATGTTATTTGTAATTAACTAATATTGTTGAGCAAAAAAAATAGTACATATTAAAGATCTTTTATATTTATTCTACATTGCCAGATATTTTTTCTGGTTATTAAAAAAAACGTGTATACAAAGGGTCACATGACCTAAGAGTGTATTTTTCTAAACTATATTGATTTTAAAACAATCTCTCTGAATCTTTGATGCAACCAAGTATTATAAGATTAAAAACTTTATCATCATGGTAATCATTTTAACTTGGGCATACCAGGTTCAGGTTAGTATGGTATAGTTCGACAAATATATCTGGCCCGGTAAGAGGCGCTGCAATTGCATCGTTAGTTATGTCAGAAATTATGTAAGACCTATTAAGGTGTAGAAAATTACATTAAAGAAAAAACATAGCATAACACCTACAATACAGCAAGGATTTTGTGACACTTTTTGCCACATGTGTTACAGTGGGTTTCTAAAACCCAAATCTCTGTATAAAACATATCGACATCCCTGTCATTTTCTTTGACAAATCTGATATAGCAGTTTTAAACGAGGATTCGGTCTCAGAAACCCACGATTAGAACGACAAAGTTATTTGACCCGGTGGGATAGTCAGATTAAAGTATGATATCTCACTAGCGCTCTCATAAGAATGTGTCAAGATCTTTTTTGTACTGTCACTGTCAGATCATTTTTTTTATTCCATTGTCTACACTCATGTAGGTTAAACATATTTTCTGAGAGAGATAGCATCGCAACAGATCTCTTATTGGGACAGAAATCCCTGTTGGATTTATAATTATTATATCTCACTAGCGCCCCACTGTCAATGCAAAAAAGTGTGTCATTTCGTATAAGAGCTGTCTTGTCAAGTTTTTTCCTGAATATCAATTCCTATGCATACATAGGCTTGACATAGTTTCTCACAGAACATATAGCGATAACAGTACCTATCTTACCAGACTAAAAAAGCTTGTAGCACTATATTGTTATCTAGTTTGACTTATCCACCAAGTCATATAACTTTGTCGGTCTATATATTTAAACAAAATTATGTAACAAAATATACAATAACAATGTTAGCTTAAATTATGTTTTACCAAGAGATCCATGGGGGTTGGTTCATTTTATTTATAGGTACATGAGTCATATTGACAGGTAAATTAATAATAGCATAATTTCTACGTAATTTTTTTAAAGTTTTGAGTATTGTTGCGCCACTGCGACCCAGGAGGAATGCGGCCGGGATGTTAACATCCAAGTCCATCCTGAAATAACGTAGACGACATAGTCAGAATACTTTAGTGTTTGTTTTTATGTAGTCTTATTTCATACTTTCCATTTATAAAAAAAATGCTCAAGGGAACAAACATAAAATGCGACCTTGTCATAAAATTCAAAAAGCCACTGACGCTTGCACTGCCATTGTAATATTGTCTTTGTTTTTTTCAAGAGAATTAGAGCGATAACAAGTGGCTTTACTTTTTACCTTTTACTTCTATTTCAGATAACTAGATAACCTTTGAAGATGGTGTTCAAAATTTAGAAATGCAAATAAAAACAACAAAACTATCAACATCAATGCAACTCCAAAACTTGTGTATTCATCTATTAGTTATATGAATTAAATACTAAATAATCAATCTTTTTTTGAATAGATATTGCAAAGAATTGAGTCATACTTACTTGTCATCCACCATCTCTATAAGATGATCCAATGTATCATCCCATTTATCTACTGATTCCGTAATTATTATGGCACGAGCTCCAGCCTGTTGGGCTTTGGCTGTCTTATAAACAAATGAACATTCTCTGAAATTAAAAACCATGCATTGTATCATTAAATATTAAGACCAAAGTCAATTTTAACAATATTTATAATTCCTAGTGGTTAAACCCATTATTTTATCTACTCTTTCTTATTGTTTTAGTTAAAACATAATGGTTGATCATCATCATCAGCTTACTATAGGTCCCCACTGAGGGGCTTGGAGTGGAGAACTCTAAGTTAGGGTTGACTGATGTTTGATATAACTTTGAAATAAACTACAAAAAATACTTTTGGCTGCATTTCTTTCATTTAATGAATATTTAAGGCTAAATAGCAATGGATATGCAACCCCTGCAATGAAAATAATTACAAATCTTGATCAAAAACATCTAGCTCTTTACATCAGGAACGTATTGTTAATGGTTCTTGACTTACAACTTAATGTGATTACAATCTATATGAAGGAAATGAATACTAACCCTCTCTCAGATAATGCAATATGCCCAAAAACTTCTTCATTATTTAATATATCACCGCAACTGTGCAGTGGTAATGTGGGGACTAGACGAGTTTTTTCAAACTGAAGACTTTCATTCTGAAACAATGAAAATATACAATATTTCATTAAACCAAACGCATTTGTCATGTTTTGTTAACAATATAACATTATTACTTACGAAGGTTGCGCCAAAATCCTTGGCCGGTCTTATACGATATGTATATCTCAACTCTGGTGGATCAATAATTTCGAAAAACACATCTCCTGCAATAACATCGGCTATTGATGCACCATCATTAAAATGTAAGTCATTAGCTGTAAAAATAAGAAAGAACACAAAAATATAGTAAACAAGATATTAAAAAGAAATGCATAAAAATCGAATTGTAATAGATTTCCACATAAGCATGGATTTTGTAAGGTTTGCTTATTACTAATAAAATTAATTCATTTACCTCCTGGAGATGCTACGTTAACAAATATAATGAGGGAAATAAATAAATATAACTGTAAATAAGTGCAAACATTTAAAATACCGTGAAACATAATCATTTCAACTTACAATATGTCAGTGTCACTGTCAAACGCTGTCACAATGACATCACCAGAATGTCATTCTGTCACTGACCTACACATACAGAGTCTATGTAACAGATAGGTTAAAAGCTGTATGATGTGCCTATTTGATTTTCATCAATTTTTGTCCTTTTATATTGCTGACGCTAGCGGTTGATAGTGGTGGTTAGGATCAGAGTATCATCTCTCTCGTCAAAATTAGTTCAATCGTTTTGGCTCTAGAGCTGGGGCCTATAGTCTAGGCCATAATCACTATGAAATTTACTACCTACAAATCCATTTACATAAAACAAACTTATATACACGTGAAAACAGTTACATATATACCTCATTGTCAGTCGCGGAAAAAAAACAGCAAGCACACTACCTTTGTGTAAATATGTAGTTATAATATTTGTGTATTTTTTATGTAAATGTATACCATTTCCTGGTTGTTACAATGATGAAAATTATTATATATTTATTGTTTACTGGAACAGGATAGTTTGTATGTATCAAATACACTTTATTACGATTTTACGATAGAGTGAAATGTAATTTTTATTCACCACTTAAAACTCATACATACACGTGTGCATGAGTCCCACCAAGCTAATTTTCTTAAAAAACTATTGCTTCTCTTTTGCTTAACTAGTTGTCGCCCGCGAGTCCGTCCACACGGAATTGAAAAATAACTAAATAACTTAATTACGTATGTGTTCTTCCAGACTACTAAATCTGTGCAAAATTTCATCAAGATCCGTGAAGCTATTGCAGAGATACCTACAAACATCCATCATTCCATCTAAACTTTCGTATTTATAATATTAGTAAAAATTAACATGGTAAGATAAGACTAGTACGATTTATCGCTGTAAGATAGATACGTCTTAATTTATTAAAATGTAAAAAAATATTGTTTCTTACAAAGTTATAATTTTTTACATTTTGATAAGAAAAGCAGCAGCTTACAAACGTTTATTTGAACCTGTGCGCATTAAATACCTTATGTATCAAATTCAGTCAAATTATTTTGTCGAATATCCATAGATATCATATATAGAGGTCAGTGCGAATATCCCTTATGATGTGGTCCAATTAAAAACCGCCACGCTTACTTGCTAACAGTTTTCATATCAATAGAATAAGGTCATGTAGTCTATAGCCGGGAAAATTTCCAAACTTCTCTTATTTTCAATTCCATTCAACGCATGTTAATACCAATGAAAAAAATATTTTTTTAAGATTCTGATATAAATTTCTACTCTTTAAATTGGATCAAATTCCCTATGTAGTTACCTTAAAAAAAACATTTTAAATAACAAGTTGTGCCTCATATTTAATGCAAATCATTTTTCACCAAAAGTATCTGTTCAACCTTAAACGAAACGTTTCTGATAAAGTTATAGGGATAAAAAATATCCCCATTTTTAGGGAGATTGCACAAGTATTTTTTTTTCGACGTGAACGTCTCGTGAAAATACTGGGTCTGAAATTTTAACAAAACCCCTAAAAATCTAAGTAAGTAGAAAGTAAAAAATGGTTTAATTCAAAAAATATTAAAATAAACAGGATTTTACAAAAGATTAAAATGTGTTGGGTAAATCGTATATTTGAGCACATTGTACTGAAATCTGCAATAAATGAAATGACAGATTGTCAGATAGTTTTTGTTTGTATGTGATCGTTACTCCTTACTTTTCCTCTTGGATTTGTTAGTTGTATTCGATATTTTTTCAGTATGTACTTTTAATAAGTTGCCGGTAAATCGCGAAATCGTTTAGGATTCACAAAGAAAATTACTTTTTTCCAAGATTTTGTAGTAAATCTTAGTAAATTGTTTTGTGTACAAGTTATTGATCCGAATTTTGGTAAGTTTCGCGAGATGAGGGAAGGTTTATATTAAAGTATATATATTCAATTACATTTAATTTTTTCAGATTTATTCCTACCATGGTTAGCAAAATTTCGTAATATTGATGTATAGTTTTTCTCGTTTGAATAATATTAATCATGTACTTATTTTTGTTATTTACTGTAACTAGATAAAATCCAACTTTCCAAACTGTTGCATCACAATTTCAGAGGGAAAATGTCAAAGGTTTTCCTATTCAATTCATTAAGATTGGTTTAATTTACATTAACTTTTTTAAAGATCATTAATTTATTTAATAAGTTGCTGGTAAAGTATATATAATAGTCTGAATTGCAAGTTGCTTTCTTCAACTCCTTTAGTCTTTCTTCTAAGGGTTTAAGTATGATGTTAAATGTTCTTAATTCATTTAGAGATACTAGGATTTTCATGTAGAATGGAGTAAAACTGGCACTGAATGTGCTAAAGAGCCGCAAAACATAACATATTTAATTTTTTCATTATTTATGTTATAAAATATTTTTAAAAATATCTTTCTGCATAATATTGGAAGTCCATCTAGTAATGGACTGATGGTGATGAAACATTCAGTTTATAATGTAATATTTTTTTTATATTTAGATCACAACAATGGAGGAACCTCCCTCCGAACAAAGTGTAATCTCAAGATCATATCAGACACAACTGGAAGAAATAGCTTGTAGGAAAAATACAATAATTTATCTACCAACAGGTATTATTCAATCATTAGAAAAAATAATTAAATGTTTATTAACTTTTTAATTATACTGATGTTTTAAGGTTCTGGAAAAACCTTTATTGCTATTAGCCTTATTGGAAGATTCAAGAAAAGTTTGAGTGGGGAATGGGGCAATGGTGCAAAAAGAACATTTTTTCTTGTTAACACAGTGCCATTAGTGCAGCAGCAGGTGAATCTATGTTTTCTGTTAAATATGTATAGTAATATTGTTTTAGAAATGTTGGCCTACAATTTTTCAAAGTAATTGGTCCACTAACTCATAATTCTCAGAGTATTTGTGATGGTCAGAAATTTTTAAACCATGGATGCTTGTTCCCTTACTATACTACAGTACTTTTGAAATTTTATAGTTTGAATTTTTTTTTAGCGAAAATGTATCATAGATTTATGTCCTATTAAAAAAGTTGGCAGTTATTCCAGTGAAGATAGAGTTGATTATTGGAACAAAAAGAAGTGGGACGAGGAACTTAGCAAGAATCAGGTAAATTAAGCCTTACATAAACAGTGTGTTGTAAAGAGGAAATTGTTCTGCATTCAATTTGTTGTAGGTTGTAGTGATGACAAGTCAAATCTTATGTGACATGTTAACACATAATTACATAAATATAAGAGACATAAATCTGTTGATTTTTGACGAATGCCATCATGCCATTGACAACCATCCTATGCGAATGGTGATGAAACAATTTGAAGCCTGTCCAAAAGAAGAACAACCCAGAGTGGTTGGTAAGTTTTGTTTAAGTTTTTTTGACAAAACACTCATGAATTAATTATATCTAAAACTGTAAACCAGTAGCAAATTGACACTAAGTGTATGAGAAAAGTGCGGCAAGTAAAATGCTGGGGTACTGGTAACCCGGCAACTAGAAATTTATTTTTAGTTAATGAAATTAAAAGTTAATGTTCTAGCAAGCAATGACCAGACAATACTAGTCTTCCACGGGTAAACTGTGTTTAAGCCATGGTAAATTGCTGTTAGCTGGATTGCCAGCTTATTGAAGTTCCTTGCTTGAAGTATTAATTAAAAAAATATATTTTTATTAAACACATAATGAAACTGACAAACTACATGTTATGGAATTTAATTCATAAAGTAAGGATCATAAAAATCATAGCACTTTAGTTTAACTTGTTTTAGTATTACTTCAGAGCTTCAACTACATGTCATTCTTTTCATTCTCGATTACAAAACAGTGATAATGATATGTATTGTATGTGTATGTATACAAGTATCACTGCTGTGAAAACACAATTTCATTGTTCTAGGTTTGACTGCTACACTTCTAAATGCAAACATCACCTTGCATAAAGTTGAAGAATCATTGCAACAGTTGGAAACAACTTTCCAAGCAACAATAGCTACTGTAAATGAGTTGGGAGAAGTATTATCGTAAGTATTTTTGATCGCATAAACACACAGGCAGAATAACAACAAAAAAAAGGAAAAAGAAATGTATTTTTTCATAACACTGGCCAGTTGATTATGTGTGTATAAATTGAAAACAGTAGCGCAGCAACCAAAATGTGTTTATTTGTTGTTAAGATTCTTATACAAAAACTACATATAATATTATTTTATTTACATTAAATTCATACTCAATCTATTCATCGACTACATTTTGCTGTAGAGACTACTCGCGCGATTCTCTTCACTATTTTTCACCTATTTTTTAATAATTAAAAAGGCAAAGGTTTTCAGTGGCCAGTATGCCACGTCTTGGGCAGCACACAATGTTTACTTTTATTTATAGTTACTCCACAAACCCGAACGAGTTGATAGTAGAATATAGAACTTATAAAACTCCAACAAGCGCTGAAGAAGCTTTCACCCTGCTAAGTGATCTTAAATCTTTAATTAATGCTGTAAAATTGCCAACTATTGAGAGAAGCGATGTTAAATTGAAGAAGGGACAAGTTGATATAACAGTTGATTCTAAGAAGGTTTGTTTCATTCAAATATTAAAAAAAGTATTTTCGTCTAAAAAATTTTGTAATTTCACTACTTTGATTTCATTACAAAAGGCAATGTATGACATATAGATTAAAAATAATTATATATTTTTTACAATTTTATGCGTAGAAATAATTTTTTGAGTGATTAATTTTTTTTCGATTGATTTATATAAGAACATCGTCCAAACATTCCTTTATTAATATACAGGATTTTTTTTGTTATATAAGCAATTAAATAAAAAAAAATCTTACAGATAGTGAAACAAGTAAAAAACATGATTGTATCGATTGAACAGTTTATTATAGAATTAGGAATTTATGGCGGTGATTTAAGTATAATCGCTTATGTTATTCTATTGGAGCAACTGAAGAGAAAAGCCATAACAATGGAAGAAGAGCATTTATACCAATTCACCATAACACATCTTGTTGAGTAAGTTTTTACGTATACGAAACCTAACTTGATTAATTTTCGACTGTAAACAAAAAATAATTTTCAAACTAGCTGTCGCTTGTGACGTCGTCCTCGTGATATTCAAAAAATAAACTATATTTGTTTCTTATATGTTCTTCCAGGCTTATATGTTCTTTATGTATGCCAAATTTCATTTAGATTCGTTGAGTCATTTTGGAGATACAAACAAACATCCATCCTTCCGAACATTCGCATTTGTAATATTGGTAAGATTGAGAGTAGCTGTGGCTCGCGATAAATTGAAAAAAAAACTTTATTAATAGCATATGTGTTCTGTGTGTATGCCAAATTTCATCGATTTCCGTTCATCCATTTTGAAGATGCCTCCTAACAGACATCCATCCGTCTAAACATTCGCATTTATAATATTAGTAAGGTAAAGTTATAACTGATATCAAATTTAAAAATGCAATTTGTTCAGGGTCAGGATGATTCTAAACAACATCATGAAGAATGAGACAGGATTTGAAAGGATCGTCAGGCATTCATCTGACAAAGTACTTCACCTTTTAAATATATTAAAAGAATACAGTCCAGATGTTATTAAAAGTGACGGTAAGTTAAGACTTTTTAATATTCTAAACGTACACATGAAAAAACTTATTGTTTTATTTTACTGATACATCATTTCCTTTTTTTAGGGTTCCGTACCTCATAGAAAAAAAACGGAACCCTTATAGGATCACTTTGTTGTCCGTCCGTCTGTCTGTCAAGACCCTTTTTTTCATTAGAAACATCAGTTAAATTCATATGCTATTATAGTTTTGAGGTTATTATTTTTTACTTTTCTTAATTGTACAGCTAACAGATCTGATTCATTTTAACCTTGAATCCTTTACTAGGTTTCCCTGTATTAAGAGAGAGGTTGATAGAATTGTTATAAATATTCCAGCTCCATTAAAAGTAAACTGCGCAAGGCAACCAATATCGGCAATAATATTTACACAGAGGAGATTTTCCGCAAAAATATTGTACAACATACTAAAGGAAGTGATTGAAGTGAATCCACAAGATTTTGGCTTTTTAAATCACGATTTTGTCGTCGGTTTCAATGTGAATCCGTACAATAATACGAGGGAGCAATATTTCACCAAGAAAAAAAGTCAGCAGGCGTTACTAAAGTTTGCTAACAAGTGAGTATTACCCTAGGGGGTGAGATAAAGTACATTCGCACCGAAGCGATTCCATAACAAACTTCAAAAATGTATAGAACTGGTTATGGAAAAACATAATTGGTAATCTATGTGTCCATATGTATGCCAAATTTCGTCGCGATCCGTTCAGCTGTTTTGGAGATACCTTCAAATAAACATCCATCCATCTAAACCAGTCGTTCCCAAAGTGGGCGATAACGACCCCTTGTGGGCGCTGCAGGTCTCAAGTTGCGGGTTATAGTAAAAATTTCGTTTTGAATCCTCCGTTAATAAACATATATAGGTCACAATAATTAATTAATTTAATTTGAAGTTATAGTGGTTTTTAAATATGTGAAAGTATGGGCAGTAGACAAAAAAAAGTTTGGGAACCACTGATCTGAACCTTCGCATTTATAATATTAGTAAGATTATAAAGTGGCAAACCAACCACTAATGATTTTTAATTTTCCAATTTTTCCGCTGATTAATAAAAAATAAATTTATTAATGTTCCAGAGACCTCAACACTCTGATTACGACAAGTATTATAGAAGAAGGAATAGACATTCCGCAGTGCCGGTTAGTTTTGCGTTTTGATCCGCCATTAGAATATCGTTCATACATTCAAAGCAAAGGTAAGTTCAAATTTATTACACGTTTCAGACATACGGCTAATAGTTTAGTGGATAGAGGATCCATCATATACTTATAGCAGGATGTGTTTAAACAGTACTTATTGAATTTTGGCATATAAAGGCAAAAGCTAGTTTTGCCCGCGACTTCCTTCGCGCTGTGATAAAAAAACTTTGGAAATAGCGTATTCGACACACTACCTTGGCTTGCCTTCCGTACGCTTATATATTACTATCTGTAGCCCGCAACACTGTCCGCGCGGAATTTAAAAAAAAAACTTAAATAGTAACCCTATGTTTTCTTCCAGACTATGTTCTACATCTATGCCAAATTTCAGCAAGATCTATGCAACTGTTCTAGAGATACCGTTAAACAAACATCCATCTATGCAAACATTCGCATTTATAATATGAGAAAAATTATAATAACATCTTTGTTTTCTTCGAAAAAATTGGTAACTGATCAAATTGTTTGCATGTGATTATACAGTGGGAACCCATCTTAACATGATATGTGTGTGTGTGTAGGTCGAGCAAGATCCTCGGAATCGTCGTACGTAATATTAATATCGAATGAAAATAAAGTCAAATTTATGAAGAAATACGAAGAATTTCAGAAAATAGAACAACACGTGCAAAGGGTAAGAAGCATATCATTGTTTTAATTCATCATGAGACGTTAAAAATATTTCTCTTAATAAAAATACACTGCAATCACTGTCTAATTGAAAATGTACAAAACATTAATTTTTTAATTACTTTTTAGCTTAAATATTATGTAAACTATTGCAATCTGATAATATACATTGCAAGAAATAATTGTTAAAATGAGATCTTAACAAATAAATAGCAAAGTTATACAGGAAGCAGTTTTGATACATATTGTTAGGAAGAAAATCCGACACTGTGCCGGTGTACTGGCACTAGCCTTACTAAAATGTCAACTTTTATGTCCCCTTACGAATAATTCTGACACTTGACTAGGTAATAAAAACGCACCATTCTCGCCAAGAGATTTTAACAAATAATGCCTAAAAGTATTTAAGGGCAAAACATACTCTGTTATACGTTGACAATATCAAACACCGGCGGTCAAGGGGTTAAAACACGTGTTTATTGCGATATCTTTGGAATAATGCAGTGAATATTTTTTTTATAGATGTTAGTGGGAAAAACAGATAGTCGTAATGAACCTACGAATAAAGAAATCAGTGATAATTTATATAACGATGAAGATATACCGGTCTATGTAACTGAGCATGGAAGTAAGTAATTATTTCTTTACAGCGCGTCTCTCAAAGGATTGCAGCAAGTTGTCATCGTTTGGGAATCTGATTATTTATACGTACGATAAGGTTCATCCATTAATCACATGAGGCGAGAAAGTTTTTTTTTGGGGGTCTGAAAAAATCACCAGATGAGCGTCGTCGATGGGGGGTTTAAAATAATATTATATTTTCTTACTGACGAAGAAAATATAAAAAAAATAATAATGAATAAATTAAATCCAATTTAGTAACAGACCTTATACCTGTATTAAGTAAATTTCGATGGTACTTTATACTAAAGAAATAAACGAGATTTCGGTGAAAGTATGAGTCTCAAAGAGCTGTTAAAAACATCGCGTGATTAATGGGACTCGTCCATTGAGTTCTAGAAATGGATAGGCGATTCGTTACGATTTAACAGCGCCTCTTGATGTTAAGTGACAGTAATTCTATCTATATTATTAGTTCGAATCCACACCACCGCTACAAATCGCTTCACGCAACGTTAAAATGGCGAAAATGAAATTGGCACAAAATACAACGTCTTATTGCCTGTCCATTTATAGAGGTCAGTGGAAGTCCTAATGATGAATTTTCTTGTACGCAGATCGTCTTACGGCGCAGTCCGCTATACAGTTGTTGCACAGATACTGTTCAACGTTACCACACGATCAGTTCACTATAATCTCTCCGATGTGGATAAGAGAGAAAGTCAGTTATCGTGATAGTGAATATGTTTTAATTACAATTTTATTGCCTATAGCCAGCATTATTAAGGACCCTATAAAGGTACGTCGAAAATAATATGGACAATTATAGTATATTGTTATCTCTATTTTTTCTAAAATAATGAGAGGGATGACAATATATTGTATATGCTTTTAAAACAAAAGGTGGCAACTAAGAAGAGGTCACTTTAATTTGTCAAAACAGCGAAGTAACCGCTGCCTACCTTTAATCGTCAGAGGATTTTTCTCCTTTCCCATGTGTTCTCTCCTTTCTTAAATCACCTCCCCTTCCAATGTTATCCTAATAAGAAGAGGGTGGGAGAGGGAAGAGGAATAAAAATGAGGAAAAAAATATTTTTTCTTTATTTTAATACTAGCTGTCGTCCGCGACTCCAACTGCGCGGAATTATTATAAGAAAATAAATAAGTAGGCCATGTGTTCTTCCAGACTATGTTCAACATCTGTGCCAAATTTCATCAAGATCCGTTCCGGAGATACCTTGTAACAAAAATCTTTTTAGCAAATATGTTTCTTTTTTTATTATAATATTTCGTTTTTAAATGTATTTTATCTTTGTCAGGGTCAACCAATGATAGATAATAAATCGGCGAAACGTTCCGCCGCATTAAATGCATGCATTTTATTACATAAAAGTGGAGAATTAAACGAATATACTCTTTTACCGGAATCTTATAGGTAAGATTTTTAAATTTTCCCTTTATGATGTAAATATTAATAGTTAAGGATTTTTTTTATATCATAAGGTGGCAAACGAGCGACCGGCACCTGATATCGCTGAAGTAGCGAAGCGACCGTTGTCCATAGACATACGCAATTGCATATGCATTGTCTACCTTTAATCAATGGAGGAGAGGATGCACAGAAAGAAAATATTTTCCCTTCCCATTCATCCCCCATCCAGAAGTTCCACTTTCAATTTCCATCCTTTCCTTATAAGAAAAAGGGTGGGAAGGGGAAGAGGACTAAATTAGGCCTCCGGGACGCACACTCATCGGACTGTACGCGGAATATCTTCCACTTTACGCCTGTCTTCTGTGTGGTCGTGGTATTTCACCGGGCGAGCCGGGACAGTTCAGGCGAAGATATTAAAGCGGGCCCTTCCACTGTTAAAATTATATATATCTTTTCAGTCGTGTTAATTTCGATCATGTGGATATAAAACAATGTTTTCCGAATTGGCCGGAACACGATGAAGACAATGGTAATAAACACGTACCCGCTGTCGGTACTAAGAAAAGAATACGCAAGCACGCTAAAGTTGTAAGTCTACACTAATTTTTCTGTTTTCTCAGAATGTAGTCGATACACAAATTTATGATATTTTATTTCTTAATATAAAAGAAAAAGTAAGTTTGTATATGCGTCTCATGCACACACAACTCAGATTTCGATGATTTTTATTCGAGTATTTTTTAATTTTTTTTATTTATTTTCAGTATCCCGAGCTACTAAATGGTCCTGCTACTTGGGCGTATGGTCAAAATACGTTTTACCTGCACGTGATACAGTTGAAGGCAGCATTCCCAGAGCCGAAGGACTCCCGCGAGAGGGCGCTGTATAACTTTATTCAGAGAGGTGAAGGCTACGGCTTCCTGACATCGAACCCTCTACCCCCACTCTGCGACTTCCCAATGTTCCTCTCTGTGGGGGAAGTTACCACCTCCATAAAGGTTAATTACGCAAAGATTGAAATTGACTTGAATTTATTTGAATTTATCAAAGAGTGAGTATTTTTTTTTCTATTTATCTACTTATTATGATTATTTTGACAATTTTAATATAATGCAAGTCTTATTCGAAAAGGCTCAAGCTTCTTACTAATATTGTAAATGCGAAAATTTGGATATATAGATGGATGTTTGTTAGAAGGTTCAACGGATCCTGAAAAAAATTGGCACAGATGTAAAATATAGTCTGGAAGAACACATAGACTACTAACGAAGTTTTTTTTTGTATTCCGCAGAGAGAGTCGGGGGCGACAGCTAGTTACCAATAAATTAAAATATTAGTCTTATGTTTAGAATCAGTTGCTATAATTTTTTATGTATAAAAAAACCAATGTTGATTTTCTTGTAATTTCAGATTTCATTTTTTTATATTTTATTACGTTCTCGAAGTCGCTAAAAAGTTTCTAGTTTTCGATGGCACGAAGAACAGCATGTACGTAGTTCCTGTTAAAAACGTCGGCGATGGTTACGACATCGATTGGAACGTCATTCAAGATTACAAAGATATACCACCAGTTACGATACCCACTTTAGAGGTGAGAAATACTACTCGTGTGTTTCCATTGCAGAGACAACTAACAAACACATATATAAACAGATTTTCAATCTTTTGAAGTCAATTTTATAACTTCAGAAACTCACCTTAATGCTCGATAGATACAAGTATGGTTGCCAGGTCGCCAAATCTAATAGCCGGACATTTGGGTAGAAAGACCGGAAACTACATTACTGAGGAGAACGTAAAAAGCCTAACAAAAGCCGGACAACCCGGACACCGTTTTTGTCCGGACATGGAATCAAAAAGCCTACTATGTCCGGTCTTATCTTTATGGCTGACAACGCTAGTAACTTGGTCAATTTTTATTTGCTTTTAACTACTAACCGCAACTTTAACTTTAAATGTAAACATTATGTTACTAGGAGCGTAAAGCTGTGAACGTGACAAGAGAGAACTACCAATATAAAGTTGTGACGCCCTGGTACCGCGCCACTATCTTCCCAGACAGGTTTGTTCATTCATTTCTTTCTACGGTTTTTTTTTTGTTTGTATGTCCTCTTTATTTACTTTTTTTCATTTGTACCTTTCTCATAATTTCACAAAATATTAACATGTTTTCATATAAATATTAATTTAAAAATATCAGTTGCTCTTTTAACTTACAAAAACCCTTAGCCTCTTTGTATCCAAGGCAACGTTAATCTTCGAAATTATATTACTACTAGCGGACCCGACAGACGTTGTCTGACAATTTGACACTGCGATGGTAGCGCTGTCTGTCGGATCCAATGTAAAACATTCCAAAATCAACAACTACTAATAAATTAAAAATCAATTAAAAAAACATTGTCCAGCGGACAAAATTGTGAATCTAAACCATTCCCAGATCCCCTTAAGACAAATAAGTTGCGTGCGACTGGTTTTGGCGAATCAAAAACAAAATGTTGGCGATGCATACCTTTGTACGAAATCGGCGGGTTTTGAAGATGTACGTTGCCTTGTGTATTTACAGCCTTACAATCATATCACCCCTCTCTTTCTCTTTGATAACTTATCATCTCCCTATCCTTATCGCACTCATGTAGGGTTAGCGCACCAGTTTTTCTTCCAGATCGACCTATCTACCGTCATTTTATTTCCTTTTGACAACTCACTGACAATATCTTTGAGCTGAAATTTGCAGTTTAATTAGATAAGGTAAAGTATTTATTAAAGTTTTATTTGAATTCGATTTAGATATATAGTGTCCGATGTACTGGAGTACATGAGTCCGCAGTCTCTGTTCGGATCCAATACGTTTGCGACGTATGCTAACTACTACTCCAATAAATACAATTTGGAAATAGAAGGCGACAGAAATCAACCATTGCTGGAGGTAATTATAGAATATGGCTTATGTATTATAAGTAGGCAAGCTAGCAACACAATACCAGAGGAACCGCAGATAAGTAACTGACTTTTAAGGTACGCCTCTTGAAGGACACTTGTGGTTTTTAGTTATAAAGTTTGTAAGAAGAGTGTACTTACCACGATTGGACGTTTGTAATCACAAATGAACACGTAATTGTAGCTCACGTGAGGGACAATATGTGATTTAAAGGCTTCTTTGCTCTCAAATAGCCGCTTTCATAAGGCTTATTAAAGACGTAAATCGTCAACGCAAGTTATATTCTGCCAACCGTCTCCGCCATCTTGAAACTCGCAGTCGCTTCTTACATAAATGAAGGGCCTGAATTACTTTCTACCTAAGTAGATTGGTGCTCT
Source organism: Papilio xuthus (assembly GCF_000836235.2). Lineage (NCBI taxonomy): Eukaryota > Metazoa > Arthropoda > Insecta > Lepidoptera > Papilionidae > Papilio > Papilio xuthus. Next base: position 3,308,591 of record NW_013531716.1, read on the forward strand.
TTATGTGCTTTTTGATCGTTTTTCCTGTACTGAAGAGTAAAAGAAATAATTGTACAGGTCCGTAATATCAGCACGTCTATGAACTGTCTAATGCCGAGGGCGGCCACAATCAAGTCGTTCACTGAGAAGCAACGCAAGTTAATCAGCGCGGCGCAGGGGGACGACAAGCCGAGAAGTTTCTTAGAAATATTTATACCAGAGTTCTGTATTAAATACGATTTTCCCGGCGTCTTGTGGTACAAGGCTACCATCCTGCCGAGTATATTGCACAGGTATATACCTTCGTAAAGTGATGTAATTGAAATATAAAAACTGTCACCCGCGACTGCATCCGCGCAGGATAAAGTAAAACTTAATACCCTATGTGTTTTACAAGACTATATTGTACATCTACGCTAAATTTCATCGAGATCCGATGAATACCACGACCACACAGAAGACAGGCGTCAATTGCAAGCAATTCCGCGTACAGTCTGATGAGTGTGCGTCCCGGAGGCCTAATTTTAGTCCTCTTTCCCTTCCCATCCTTTTTCTTATAAGGAAAGGATGGGAAGTGGAAGTGGAATTTTCGGATGAGAGGATGCATGGAAAGAGAAAATATTTTCTTTCTGTGCATCCTCTCCTCCGTCGATTAAAAGTAGACAACGCATATGCAATTGCGTATATCTATGGGCAACGGTCGCTTCGCTATTTCAGCGATTTCAGGCCGCTCGCTCGTTTGCCACCTTATGATAAAAAAGCCATTTCGGAGATACTTTGTAACAAAGATCCATCCATTCAAACAAACATTCACATTAATAATGTTAGTATGATATGTGTGACAATGTGCATTATTATTAATATATTTCAGGGTACATATGTTGCTAGTGGCGGAGGAACTTCGTATTGAAATCGCGACAGCCACCAAATATGGACAAGTTAAATTGAATAAAGGTAAGTTCTACTGCAATTAAAATAAAGTTGCAACTAATTTGCAAAGAAATTTTTTTTCTAGCACGCTTACCGTGGGTTTCTGAGACTAAAATGGCTGTTTAAAACATATTGCTATTTCTGTTTTGTCACAGATAGATATGTTTTTACAGAGATATTAATATCAGAAACCCACGGCAAATTGCTGAAGGGTACCAAAAGTTTTACTGTTTACTATATATATGTACCTATAGTATATAAAGTGCAAATTTTTCCATGATATAATTTTAAATATTATATTTTTTATTAATAATAGCAGTTGTCCGTAACTTCGTCCTCGCGGATTTTAATAAAATATCTACTAATAAATATAGTCCATGTCACCCAGGGATAGTGTAGCTTACCAACAGTGAAATAATTTTTGAAATCGGTTCTGTACTTTCGGAGCCAATGAAAACAAACAGTCAAATCTGTTCTCTTCATAATATTAGTAACAAAATAAACAGGTGAGAAGTGGGAGCCAGTAGAAGTGAATATTGAGGTCGCGAAAAAATCCATGTTGTCTCAAATTGAGGGCCCCGAAGATAAAATGGCAGCCCTCAAAAATACAGTGGACAGGTAACATTCAAAATGTAACAAAGTACTTTATAACATTTTAAATACTGTTTTCAATTAGCTAAAACTTGTAGTCAGAATGTCTTGTGTGTAACGTTTATTAAAATTACGCCTTATAATACTTGTTCAAACTTTATGATATGAAGGAAAAAAAACAAATTTAAAGATAAAAGACGTCGCCCTGACTGCCCGCAGGAATTTAAAAAAACTTAGTAAGTCTATGTATTCTTGCAGACTATGTTCTACATCTATGCCAAATTTCAGCGAGATCCGTTGAATTCTTCCGGAGAAACCTTCAAACAAACATCCATCCATCTAAATATTCGCATTTATAATAGTAACATTAGTAAGTGTTGGTTGTATGCGGCTTGATTTTATAACTTACCTTGTTTTGATTTTGGTTTGGTTTTTGATATGGTTTTCTCAGAATCAAATTGGTGTTATTTCAGAATAAACAATCCTATAGATGAGAGCGCCCCGAGGCCTGTCAAATTAATGTCCATGAAAGATAGTGTATATCAGCTGCAGAAACAAAAGATTAACAAAGAATATCCCTGGGAGGTAAGTTTTATTTAAAAAAAAAACTTAATTATTAGCCTATGTCTTCCAGACTATGTACTATATCTTTGCCAAATTTCAGCAAGTTCCATGCAGCTGTTCTGGAGATACGTTTTAACAAATATACATTCATCCAAACATTCGTATTTTTATTAGTAAAATCCTCCAATGTATGACTATTTTCGCAGTCATTATCCTTTATTCCAGATATAGAATAACTTATACACAGACGCCAAGATTTACTCTCACAACACTGAATAATTGTGTAAGGTCGTTTACTTTATAATTTATTTCTTATACTTACAAATTAAAAAAAAAAATATAACACTAACAAGTTTTTGTCAAAATAAAGCTTAACTAAGTAGTGTTACAAATAACATATTCAAATTAAAAAAAAAGTTTTAACACCATTTATATTTACTTTACCATAAAATCTATGCGTTCAAAATAAAAGAAAGAAAGCTCAATGAACTAGCCTGTAAGATTCTACAGACGATTCCGCATCGATTGGTCATAGTCTCATATTAATTTGTTCAAAAGTCATAGATAGGGAATGTTAATTTTATTTAGATTGAGATTAATCCATCCAAAACGAATACGAGTATAACTTTTCAAGTTTTTTTACCAATGTAAGTGACTAAAATAATCTTAGGAAATTCTACTGTCGAAACACCATTTAAAAAAACATTTTATCCATGTCTTAAAAAAAAAACAAAAAGATTCGGTCGTAATAAGGTTGAAAAATATTTTTTTGATTAGGAAACCATGGAGCCAATTGATATAGATCGTAACTTGAACACAGTGACCGTGATGGATGTCGAGTGTTATGATGAGTTTATTAGCGCGCCTTTGCTCACGGTGCCTAATGCCGTGCCTGTTGTCACCCCGAATATCACGGTCGCACCGCACATCTCCGCCGCCATATTGCCACCACCGATCATGTGAGTTTGATCAAAGAAATTATTCATCATCAGTTAACTATATGTCCCCACCGAGAGGCTCGGAGCCTACCCTAAGTTAAGGGTGATTAGGCCATAGTCAACCACGCTGGCCAAGTGCGGGTTGGTTGACTTCACACATATCTTTGAATTTCTTCTCAGATATGATCCTTCCTCGTAAGAAAGTCGGATAAATGTACATATGTAAATCGGAAAGCGAAAAACACATTGCTACAAGGCGGGATTCGAACCCAGGACCTGCAGATTGCAAGTCAAGTGCCACTCCTGGGCCACCGACGATCTTAAGATATTTTTAATTGCAATAAATTTGATATACTTCGACTTGGAGAATATTATCACATTCTTAGCGTGCGTGCCCTTTAGATACGCTATCATTATGACTATTTGAGATTTTTACATGTATGCTTAACATTTTTTCTCGAATTTAATTAATTCTTTTCGTTCGTTTCGTTCTTCTTAAAAGCAGTGAACGTATCTAACGGTGGGTTTCTGAGACCAAAATCCCCGTTTAAACATACTATTGTTATCTCTATTTTGTCAAAGATGAAGGGATGACGATATATTTTATAAAGATATTTTGGTGTCAGGAACCCATGGTTAATCATTGACGAAACAGTGATAAGAAAATTAGTTTTACAGGGATTTTGATCTTAGAATCCAGCAATAAGTCATTCAGTTTTGTCCACTTTAGTGAGCAATTCATGCGCTAGTAATTCGTTATTTATCTTGATTCAAAATTACAGATACAATGACAAGATAAATATACTATTAAAAGAGCCAATCGGCCGCGGACCGGAGCAGAGAGATATCCTGACAGCTCTCACAACCATCAAATCCCACGACAACTTTGACTTGGAGCGTATTGAGACTTTGGGAGACGCGTTCCTCAAGTTCGCCGCCACCTTGTATCTGTTCCATAAATTCCCCGCTCTGAACGAGGGACAACTCACTAACATCAAAGGTCAACTTATTGGCAATAGGTACATTTACAGTATTCTATATATTACTAGCTGTCGCCCGCGACTCTGTCCGCACGCAATTTAAAAACAACTTAATGAGTAGCCTATGTGTTCTTCCAGATTACGTTCTGGGCAAATTTCATCAAGATCCTTTGAACATCCATCTAAAAATTCGCAGTTATAATAATAATAACATAGTAGCTTTTGCCCGCGACTTCGTCCGTATGGAATTAAAAATTAGTATCCTCTGCGTTCTTCCACGTTGTGTTCTACATCAAAACCAAATTTCATCCGATCCATCCATAAATTATAAGTAAGACATTTAACGTTTTACTATTGCTATATTGTACCTGGTTTTTTTTAGAAATCTTTACTATGCTGGTGAAAAAATACGTTTGGGCGGTCGTATGAAGATTGAGGGATTCAGTCCAAGAACCGATTTCGTAGTCCCAGGATTTTTTGCCCCCAAAGAAGTTCAGGAGTTTATTGAAGAAAAGCGGGTAAGTTATTTCCAATTCTAAGAATTAATACGCAGTAATTTTTCATCCTTTAGTAATAATAAAAACCAATGTGATGTTTTCATTATAATGTATTTGTACATTGTTTTTATATAACTACTGGGAACCATTAAAGCTTAATATAATTAAACAAAACAAAATTAATTGTTGAAAATCATATTCATATCTCAAATTTTTCAAACGTAATTACATCATCAGCTCACTATACATCCCACTGAGGGTCTCGGAAACCCACCCTAAGGAGTTACTGTGACTTGTCAATGAAACGTCAGTGAAAATCAACAGAAAGTAATCAAATATTTTGCCTTAATATTATTAGATGTTATGAACTGAAAAATAGTATAATTAAAAAGCTGCATTGTGCAAAAATTTTAAAATTACGTATATCAGTCGCTTACTAAATTATTACTTAATTTGCTCATATGATGTTACAATTAACTATAAACTTCATATCACAAATAACTGATTGATCATATGATATTAGAAAACGCCTTAAACCAAAGAAAGAACCTACAAATTTATATTACAAATTTAACGAATTTCTCTTGCGGTACTCTAAAATAGCTGCCATCCCTTTGAATATGTCGTCGGCGAGCTCTTTAGGTACTTCTAAGCCGGCAAAATGGCCGCCGTAATCGTAAAAAGAGCAATGAACTATATTTTGGAACTTGTCTCGGAGCATCCACACCGGCATGTGCACGACTTCGTAGCGGAAGTTGACGACAGCGGTGGGCACTTTTGTAGGAATGCTGGAAAAAATAAATCGAATCAAAAATATAATTTATAAATTTTTTATCATTATTTCGTAATGAATAATGATAAGATCCGAAATCTTATAAATAAGTCCCCTTCCTACTACGTAGGTGGAAGTATAGATGTAATTATTTATTCCTGACTAGCTGTCGCCCGCGACTCCGTCTGTGCAAAATAAAAAAGAACTTAATAAGTAACCTATGTGCTCTTCCAAAATATATCTACATCGAGATCTATGCAGCCGTTATCAAGATACCTTCAAAAATCCATCCATACATCCAGACATTCGCATTTAAAATATTAGTAAGACTATCTTATCCGTGTGTCAGGTCTTATTATAGTAAACCGATCCAATAAGAATTTTCAAACTTTCATTGTTTGAAATCTTTAAGTGAAAAGGAAACTTACTTGTCAACAATCTTGGCCTCTTTATTGCTGCCCTCCGCGTACAGTCTGGTAGAGGTGACGATGCAGTTGGTGTTCCACAAAATGGTGAGGGTATCGAGCACGTCCTCCTGCTCCAAGGCGGCGAGACCGCTATGTTCAGTGTTCGTCTGGTCTCTGTTTGTGCACACGCCGATCTTCTCCATGACGTAAGCGGCCAAGCCCGCGGGAGAGTCAGTTAAGCCCACTCCTACAAATTATTTTATAAATATCAAGTTTTTCAGACGACGTTACTGTAAAAATGACTACAATAACCTGCTTATCATTATGGTCTTGAATTTTGCTTTATCCTATTCTTTACCGGAATAAAGTTACAATGGTAATAAATCATGTCACTCATTTTCTTAAAATGAACAACAGTACGACAACAGTACATTTGTTCATATGAATTTACATCTTAACAATAAAGGTACACTTTCACAGACGTACAATGAATAAGCACTGATTGCATTGTACGCAGACATTGTAAAGATCCCGATCGCATTCGAACATAAATACTCACCGATAGTATCCGGCTTGGTGGATTGTATATGCATATATCCGCTTTCTCTCAACAAGTACGAGAAGAGATCTGACAACGGGTACACTCTGTTCACGTACTTGGGATCCATTACGAAGTTGGGCACTAAAGATCCGAGGAATAGTTTCAAATAACTGTAAGGTCTGGAAGTTACGGCCATGGTGGAGTGGTATCTGTAATGAGCAATGATTATAAATATTACTTCTGTTACATTGATTTACTTGATACATTAAAACAGGGCTGGTTTTAGAATTTCCGGCGCCCCTTTTTTGCTTTCGGGCAAAAAAACTTTGAAAGAAAGGGGAACTTAGGGAGCAACGCAGGCGCTAGAGTCGGATATAACGTGAACCCTGTGCTCTGCGCCCTGAGCGGTTGCCCAACCTCGCCCTACTTCAAAGTTACTGCTTAAAAAAATATAGCGTGTTGTATTGTTAGAGATCTAAAGCAGACGGTAGTTTTAGGTCTTTTCCGGTCATTCCACTCATGTATGTAAAACTACTAAGCTTCAAAGACTGCAATCTATGTCTAATAAATAATTCTGTATATTCAACTCTTTGTATACTTACCCTAATATCTCATCGGGAAATACTGTAGTCATGTGAGTGGCGACATTCGATCCCCAATCACCGGCGTGGATATAGAATTGGTTGAAACCGAGGCGTCGCATCAGATTCCTCATTATCACGCCGATGTGCAGACCAGATAGGCCTGGTTTATTCGTGCCCTAATGTAAAATAATATGACATCTTACTAATATTATAAATGCGAATGTCTGAATGTTTGTTAGAAGAAATATACGGTATTACTATTTTAGTTGCCCAATTTTCATCAATATTTGCCTATTGTCATAGTATCGTTGGATTACTAGGTACGATGTATTGGAAAATAAATGCCGCATCAATTTCGGAAGGCGCGTTTTATCATTATTAGATTAAGTAATAATTTAATCAGCAATAATAATATAACACAAATTATAAATATAAAAACATTTAAAATGATCATTTTAATGTCAGATCCGATGATGTTTGAATGCATAAAACTAGTGAATATTTGTTCGGACGACTTTAAAATACGAAATTCCCGATCATTGTTATTTTTGTAAAAATGACAAAATCTAATACTATCCCCAAAGCTATTCCTGCAGTGGTACTTACAAAAGTGCAATAAATAATAAATGTTTTCTGCCTTTAGATAAATTATTTCAAGTTACAACCGGCTTCAATTGCTAACATCAATCTGACTTGACAACAGTATAAGGATAATAGATACGTTTGTACAGACGTTTTTGTAACAATTTATCTGTCTATAAATAGTACTGGTCTCATAATTATCTTGAAGTAAATTGATTCTAATTACACATATGAATTTACCTCAGAGAAACCAAAGCCGGGTAAATCTGCGGCGATTACTTCGAACACGAAGTCATATCCAGTTCTTTGGGTTGTTAACAAAGGTATTACTTTCTGGAACTCCTTAGATGAACTCGGCCATCCGTGTAACATTAGTAAAGGCAACGTTTTCACACCTTGCACTTTTGGTTTGACTCTGATGAAATGAATATCTAATCCTTGGACACGTGTCTTGTAACGTGGCAATTGATTTAAGCGGTTTGCCCTCTCCTTGAAATCGTACTTTTCAACCCAGTTGTTTAAAACTTTCTCCAAATATATTGTGTTCATTCCATATTCCGATTTGATACCTTCCAATGGTTTTGTGAGCGGACGCCTGTTTTTTAATCTGGATTTCAAATCTGCTATCATCTGTAATAAATTAAATCTACATTTCCTTCCTTAGAAAGCAATTCCGTAATAATTATACTATCTTGTGTTAGAAATTAATAAAATATTCATATAATCGCTATATAAAACACAGCAAAATAATATGCAAACAAATGTTAATCATTTAATGTTGAGTTATACGATGTTACCACTATAAGTTTTTTTTTATTATTATTTGGTGGTAAACGAGCAATCAGCCATCTGAATTCGCCGAAATGGCGAAGCGACCGCTGTTCAAATACATCAGCTATTGCTGATAGGTTGCCTACTTTTAATCGGCGAAGGAGGAGACGCACAGAAAGAGAAAATTTCCCCTTCCTAGGAGCCCCCATCGCCATCATCAAATTCCGTTCCCCCAGCCCATCGTTTCCTTATAAGAAGACATTATTCCTTCTACTAGTTTTTGTCGCCCACAAAGTTTGTTGCTTAGTTTGCGCTTGATTCTTCGAGATTAATACTTCTAAGCCAAAAAAATAATTTTCAATAAATAATTACCGTATCGTTGAATTCAATTTTGAACGGTCGAACACTCTCGTCTTCGTCTACTTTTTGTCCTTTGCCCCACCATCTCTCGTAATCAATTTTAGGTAGTTCGGGTGATCGCTGCAGGTAACTTATGAATCCATAAGTCGCAATCGCAATCAGAGCGACTAAAATTGTTAAAACTTTCAACATCTGTAAATAAAAAGTTTAACACATAATTTTTGTTACTTTCTTTGATTTATAGTTGCTTATGTACATATACATGGTACAAATACATGGTATGTAATGAAATGAAATTGACCTCTTTATGTATTTTATCGCATACTCTTTACCGAGATATAGAAATATTTTTTATTATCACCGGATGGTATTGTTTTTTTATAGCGTTTTTGTTACATTTGTTTTTTTTTATTAAAAAATCCTTAGTATGCTTTTTTCGCTGCATTGATATAACTTCATAGATAATCTAATAAAATTGGGTTAGGAGTATCAGTTAACTCATTAAATACATACATACATATTTTAAAAATATGTGTATGAAACATTACACATGATTGTTTTTGAGTTTTAAGTATATAAAGGCACGTGCATCTAGTACTAGTTATGAATAAAATATTTATTCTTGTCTGAACAGATATAAACTTTTAAAGCATCTATAAAAAATAGCAGACGCATATTAATTACACTCAACGTGCCATTCACGCAACGAGCTCTCAAAAAATAATGACTTAAAACATCTTGCTAATATTATAAACACGAATGTTTGAATGTATACATGGATGTTTGTTATCTTGTTATGGATTTTGGATCTCGCTAAAATTTGGAATATATAGAACATAGCCTGCAGTATCACATAGGCCACTAATTATCTTTTTAATTCCGCGCAGACGGAGTCACGGCCGACAGCTAGTATTTGTATAATACTGATGTTAACTCATGGATGTGTATGAACGTTCAATTTCCGGTTTCTTAATAAAAATAAACTAACTCGTTAATCTACACTAATATTAGCATAAGAGTTTGTTTAAACGCAAATCTCAGGAACTACGAGTTCGATTTGAAAAATTCTTTTTTTGTTGGATAGTCCGCCACTGGACCTATATACGTGAGTGTTTAGCCGTGTTTATATATCAGTTTAAAAAAAAGAAGAACATACAGACGAATTGATAACCTCCTCCTTTTTGAAGTCGGCTAAAAAAACCTTATAACGAAATGTTTAATTAATTTTAGTACCCCTCAAATTAGATATAACAATTTAACAGAAAAAGTTAGATGTATCTATGATTATTTAGTTTATTTAAGAATGACGTTGTATACTCAACGGATTTTTCACTTTACCAGTCAAGTCGGTTGCATTTTGTAGCAAAAAAGTTGGAGTCTTACTTAACGGTACGATGTTAATAAATACCGCTTGTTTAGCACCGTTTATAACACGTGTAGAAGAGTAAAGTTACATGTATTTTCTGCGAATGCAAGTATATCGATCCTCTATACGATACGTTACTTTTATTTTTCGAAAAGAACCGTATTTAGTTTCGTTAAGATAGGAGCAAAGAAAAATTACCTACATGAAATTGACTGCTGTATTTACTTTCTATGTTTTGAATGTAATTTTTGGGCAAAATAATAAAAATGCATATTCTGAAATCAGTTTAATCCGCCTTAGACTTTAGTAATTAAAAAAGTTATAAAGGTGTGCAGTTAAATTAAAATTATGTTAGTAATTTTGATTAAATTTAATAAATAATTTGTGAAAAGGAATTATAAATTTAAACGTATAAATGGTATTTGCGAACTGTGTTTGTATGAGTTAAAAAAAATATTTTTTCATTTAGGAATTGCTTACTGTTCCTCCTTTTTATTAATTGCGGGATTTGATTATGTATATCTTCTATTTACGATTTTATATAAAAACTACGACAGACAGAGTAATCTAAGGTAGGTATTTTACAAAAGATTTTATGTATTTTTAGTACCTAGTTTAAGGTTGGTCTGCCTATAAACAAAGTTACTGGTCATCTAAGATTCACCTATACCATCTTATTTAAAAATCTAAATATAAAGTAAATAATTACAATTAAAAAAATCTTGAATAGTAAACAAAAAGTAAAAAAAACCTGTTTATCGCATAAAAAACACCGTACCTTTTGTTAGCCAGTTGATCACTGCTAGTGTAAAAAAACAATGAACTGAGGCAATTTAAAACACGAGAGTGAAGAGACGTCACGACCGCTCGCTTCGGCGTCGCGTGCCGGAATTATGAATTTCGATGATGTAGATGTATTGAAACTAGTACCGCCTATCTACAGCCGATGAATAATATGACCTTGACCCTGTGCAAGCATCGTTGCTGGCCTTCAGTTAAAAAAAAAACAATTTTAATAATTTAATTGAAAATTAACGATTTAGGACTAAATCAGAGCGAAAAATTTTATTATACAGGAATATACAACAAAGAAGTCGCCTAAAACTAAAAATGAATATGTTCATTTTTTTTATAATTATTTAACTGTTACTCATGACCCCAGAGTCTTCAGAAAAAGGTGATTTAGACCTATGTACCATCAACAGCTGTTAACACGATAGCTATATATTTTACATATTATTATTACCATTTTTGTCCAGGTGTTCAATTCGACTGTTGGATTTGAATGTTGAATTATATTAAAATTACAATAACGTTCTCGTAACTCTTTTTATCGTTCTGGTTTGGTATACACCGTTTTATTCATTTGCTAATTTGTCTCCTTCAAGAAATACCCTGCAACTAATATCCAGTTTAAGTCAATGTCTTAAGTAATGTAAACATTATGACGGTATTAGTTTATTAATTATAACTACCTCTAGCACGTGACTTCGTTCGCGCGGTTTTGAAAAATATAGTAATAAATATAGCCTATGTTATTCGGTGAAAAAAAAATCTTTTTTTTTCTTTTTGTAAAGAGTAATTTCCTAATGGCAAAATAATTTTCCAAATCAGTCCAGTACTTTTTGAGTTTATTCGTTACATAAAAATACTAATAATTCCTCTTATGATATTAGTGTAGATAAGTAATTACTTTTTTCAGCTGATTCATTAGATTAGATATGACACACGATGAATCATGAATAAATATTATCGTGATAAATTTGTTCTTACCATAATTTTGTTACAAACTACCTGCTACCGGCATGCGTTGTAATTCCAAAGTCGAAAGTCTAAAGTCTAAGTAATGTTAAACAAACAAACTTACCTGATCCGATGTAGCTGTTATGTTTTTTCTATTATCTTATGTCATTCTTATGCATAAGTATGTTTTATATACTTCTTGGTGGAACTAACCGCGATAGCAGCGCCCCTCTCACCGGGACAAATCTCTTTGTAGACCATATAGTCACATACTGTCCAAGTTCATGCTATACGCGTGATGTTGCGTAAAATGCATTGAATCTTTCGTACTTAATACCATTATAACGTTTTAACGAGAGGTATCATTTTATTCATTTTCTATCCCGTAGTTTCATAAAGCGGGAAAAGAAATAGTCATGATCCTACGGGAAAATACATACAAACAAATTGATGTACAGTAATTTGGAGTTTTTATATTTGTTTTGATGTATATGGATATCATAGTTTAACTATAATGTTGGCAGAGAAACCATGTTCACTACTAATTAATATTACAAGGTTACATCTCTTTATATATCAAGTAAGGTCTAACATTAATTCAAATATCTTTGTAATTTCCAGATCAGACCGTCGTTCCTACTGGGTATGCAGTTCCCACTGGAAGATGCACTAAGCGGCAAGTTATCCAGTGACAGTATCGCGCAGATGGAGAAACGATACAAAGAATGCGACGGTGTGGCCGAACAGGAGCCGCTTTGGGGCGCGCAAAACTCCATGCAATGTTATGTGTCCGTCCAGGTCACGCACGACAAGGTACTGACTCAGATACAATGAAAAGAGACTTCGTCATATAACCAAAATCTCACTATAATCGCCCAGTATCAGTGTACAGTCAGCAGCATAAATATGTGTACATTTATAAATATTAGAAACTTGTACAGAGCACAGTTTAAAAAAAATATGTTTACAAATATTCGTCAATATCATGTATTGATGGTCAGAAGAAGCATATAAACGGACAACTGTATACATTTTTATAACCAATGGCTTCTAGAAGTTTTTAAAATTTAAAATTTGGAAATATTCATGAAGCTGACTGTACTAACGGTACTACTACGTCTAAACTCTTGATGATTGGTTTTCGACGACCTTGCTCAATTTTTTTTCCTGTGTTAATTGTAAGGAATATGAATTAGGATCTTCCAAGTAGTACATCATGAAAGACCTTTAACGCATCTTCAGATCGTTTAATAGTTTGCAAATGTATTACTTATTTTATGTTACCCCAGAACTTTATTACACTGACATGTGTTAGTACATATTGTCATCCTTTACATTCTGCTTGATAAGAAAGAGACAACAATATGTGCCTCTGATCAGTTTCTCGTTTTCGTTTCAAGTCGCGTTAACAATATTATTGTATAGTAATAATAATTAATTTTTATTTTCAGTCTGTGGCAGATTGTGTGGAAGCTTTAGTGGGCACTTATTTGATGCACGGTGGTATTTTGGGAGCTATCAAAATTTTGGAATGGATGAAAATTATACCCGAGAAGGTAACTATTGGTGCATTTGTATTCTTTTTTTTAATGATAGGATAAGTATCTTCATATAAGGAACTGTGGAATTTATTACGTATTTCAAATAAAACTACATAAGGTACCTGATTAAAGTAATTATCAGTATAATTGAGTGAAAACGAACAGATAGTGATGAAGTGACTTGCCAATTATTTGAAGATATTTTATGTAAAATACTTATTTATTGTGTAACATTCAATTTAAATATTAATAAAAAATAGCAATCATTAAATAGCTCTTAGATTAATTTTAAAAAGATAAAAGTCATGGACGATATCGTTTTACGTTTCTCACGGAAAACGCAAACTTAAATCGGCCAATGTTCTGCATTGCCGCGTACCTTAGAACTTTGTATGATACAATTGGCTTTGGATTCGTTTATGTTATTCGTTTCTTTACTTCTTTGTCATATTATATAACAAGTCAATTCCGAAATAAGTCAAAAAAAACTTGAGTAACTTTTTTTGTAAAATAAATATATAACATCAAGTATAATCCACTATCAGCTTAAAAAACAGAACTTAAATGTATGTGAATCAAAGCATTTTGCGAACAAATAAAATTTTAGTAGCTTATGTGTTCTTCCAGACTATATTCTACCTGTATGCGACATTTCAGCGAAATCCATGCAGCCGTTTCTGAGATACCTTCTAACAAATATCCATCCATCCAAACTTTCGCATTTATAATATTACTAACATAACTAGTCGTATTGAAAAAAAAATCGCAATTTCACTTACATACAAAAAGTTCCATGCCACTACGATAGTAGTATGGAAAGTGTTAATTGTTAAATTACACTGCAATGATATTCGTTTTAACACAATATGTCATGTTGTCTCTATTTTTTTAAAGAGAATTTGAGGGATGACGATATGTTACATGTTTCGAATCGAAATCAACAATTATCTTGTATTCATTTTAGGACAATTTAGCATCACTTTTAACAAGACGCATGACAACAGTGCTCTCAAAGAACACCGTACCTCTCACGGAGATCGATTTCCTATTAAACTACAGCCGACAAGATGTTGAGGAGATATTGAATTATAAATTCAAAGATCCCTCGCTTTTACTAGAGGTAAGTTTTATAAAGATAATCTTCGGCACAAGTTTCCGTATGTGCTGAGTAAAAAAAAAACTAATTAGAAGCCCTTATGTGCTTCCAAACTCTGTACATCCATGCCAAATTTCAGCGAGATCCCTTTAGCCGTTCCGGAGATACGTAATATTAAACATGCATCTCAATTTTGGTTTTTATAATATTAGAATTAAAAAAAATATCACTTAATTAGTCCCTAAATAATGATTAAATTGTATGTTTATAGGCTTTATCCCACCCGTCGTACATTCGCAATCGTTTGACAAGCTCCTACGAGCGGCTGGAGTTCCTCGGCGATGCGTTGTTGGATTTCCTCATAACGTCGCACATATTCGAGCAGTGCCAGGACTTCAAACCAGGAGATATCACTGACTTGAGATCAGCTCTCGTCAATAATGTCACATTCGCAGCATACGTCGTCAAACTGGGATTACAAAAGTAAGTCATGGTCGGAATATCGCATGAATCGTTGTCCAGAAACATAATTTTAGGTGAAAAGCACAAAGGCACTGCAATTCAAGGTCACCGCATAAAAATATCGCCTGCACATAGGTAATGACGAAAATTGCCATACTTGTTGGAATGTAGGTTTTGTCATGTTCTTTTCTGGTCTATGGACTGAAGTTATCCGACCAGCGGGGTTAGACAAAGTACATTTCTCATCAAAGCGATTTCATAGCGAACTTCAAAATTGTATGGAACTAACGCCAATAATCACGTGACTTATCGAAAGTTATTGTCATCATCATCATCATGTATACATTTTTGAAGTTCGTTGTGGAATCGCTTCGGAGCGAATGCACTTTGTCCAAACCCCCTGAAGATTGTGACAGTAAATTTGAAACTAAATTAGCGCCCCCTCTTAAAGTTAAAAAACATGTTATAGGATCCTTCTACTGTTGTCTTGCTATGTTTTTTTTTAAAGTCATTTTCTAGTTTCAAGTAGGTTTTACGTTTTTTTTTATTAGCGTCAATATGTAGCCCATAAACGTGCTTTATTCAGACCAGATTATTTTTTTATAATTTTACTCGAATGTAGTATTTTTATTTGGAAGTTTCGATACGTAAATGAAAAATTATTTTCAGATACCTTTGCTCGCAGCTCAACCCAGTATTGGGTGGTGCTATAATGGCTTTCGTAGAGCATCAGGAGCAGAGGAACCACGAGATAGTGGAGGATATTCTCTACCTCATTGAGGAGGAGGAATGTCAAGTTGCAGAATACGTTGAAGTACCAAAGGTATGAAAGCAGACAATTTTAGTAAATATTATCTTTGACTTTTAATGACAGGACCTGTCAAGCGCCGCATTCTCTGTCAAAGAAAAATGAAAATAGGTTGTCCAGTTTCTTGCTTATTTCGTGATTTTGTGTATAAATTTTTGAATAAGTTTGCGTTCGTCCGTGCAGTCAAATATATCATCAGCCTACTATGCGTCCTCACTAAGGGACTCGGATCCTACTATAAGTCAGGGATGACCTAGGCATAGACAACCACGCTGGCCCAGTGCGGATTGGTTGACTTCATGTCTATCTTTGAGTTTCTTCGCAAATATGTGCAGGTTACAGCACGATGTGGGGACATATAGCTAGCTAATGATATTTCCTAACTGACCGAGTAAAAATAAATATAATAATATTAGCTGTTGCCTGGGACTTCGTCCGCGGGGAATTAAAAAAAAGACAAAAACATATGTGCTCATCCAGACTATGTTCTATATATATATGCTCAATTAAATCGAAATCCGTTCAGCCATTGTAGTGATACGTTTAAACATTTATTTACAAACATCCATCCTTTTTTTTATAATAGTAATATAGACTATAAATAAAAATGGTTTTAGACTTTGAGCGACTTGTTCGAGTCGCTGGCGGGCGCGATCTACCTGGACAGTGGGGGTGATCTGTGCGCGGTGTGGCGGGTGGTGTACCGCATCATGCACCGCGAGATACACGCCTTCGCGCGCCGCATCCCGCGCCAGCCCGTCGCCGTGCTCTCCGAGATGGTCTACGCCTGCCCGCAATTCGGGTATGCAAAATAACCGATTGCCCGCGACTTTGTTAGCGGATAAAAATAGCCGATGTCCCTCCCACATACATCAGCCACCTTCCAAGTCCAGTCCAAGTCCCGTCAAAATCAGTCCACCCGTTTCTGAGATTAACCGGAACAAACGCGGACAGACATACATAATTGAAAAAAAAACAATTTTCGTTATAAACAAAGCAAATATATCATGTGTTTTCATTTTTTTTTCGTTATTACATACAAACAGTCCAATTTTATTATCATGTGTGATTTGACATTTTTTTTATGAAATTTGAATTAAGAAAATTAGTATTGTTCTTGTTTCATCAGTTCTCATGATTTAGGATTGACAAATCTGTTTGTAACATCAATTTTCGAATTTACAATTCTATGTTACAGAAACGCCACATTATCAAAGACTGAACGGTCAAAGGTGATGGTTCCAGTCACGTTTACGAAAGATGGCCGCCAGCACACCGTGTACGGAGTCGGCAGCAACAAGATGCAGGCAAAGCGCGCCGCCTCTAAATTAGCCCTCAAAGTCCTCGGATGTTGAACAACATAAACAAATTGTATAACAACATGTTTTATCTATACACAACCACCAATTCACAAATTGTATTCCTCAGATTTAAGATACATATGCCAAATTTTTTCAAGCCTAATAGTTGTAGCCATGTATTAAACGTGGTTTAGAGTTCTAATCCCATCATTCGTTTAAAAATATTTATTTTAATTTACCTGAAATCATTTCAGTGTTTCCAAATTCGCGATAAAATGTAAACATTTTTAATTTTTTTTTAATATAATAGCAACTAGTTTTATTTTTTATACAATCTGACTCTCAATGAATTTATTCAAGCCCGGAATGCTGAAGGGTATTTTCTTCCATAATTATATTTAACTATTTTTACACTGTAACCAAATAGTTATGTAATAATTGTCGGATTTTTCTTTTCTAAATCGCACCTTTTGTTTCCAAAAACGAATTTATTATTGTTTTTTTTATGAAATTGAATGATTTTGTTTCAAAACAAATTGTCTACCAATAAAATTTTATATTATTTATATCTAAGACTATTATGTACATATGTTAATTACTTTTATTACAATATTTGACGAAATAATTATATTAAAAAATTTTATATTGTACATTACTGTACTTGTAAAGGAATTTAATTTCAAGATGGAAGGTGTGTAACTGTAGGATACCACTGCATAAAAACAAATTGTCCTCTCAGTGAATATTTTTAGATATATCGGCAGTGGAGACCAATTGTAAGATTGTCACAAATGTGTAGGTCATTGACCTCTATAGATATGGACAGGTCGCTGCGTTGTTTCATTTGTTTGCTTGATAAAATCAAAATTTATATGAAATTTATGCACAAGTTATGTCAACGACGTTACGAAAACGTTCTCAAGAATAATCGTACTAGGACCTGTGAGAGTTACTGTTCACTACTAACCGATGCCTGCAGCGCGGAAATGTCGACAATGAAATAGGCACAAAATGTAACGACTTATAGCCTGTACATGTATAGAGGTCAGTTTTGTAGATAGTAAAGGATCCTTTCATTTAACATGATTATCAATATCTTTTTTAATGTTGAAATACATTCCCAATGTAAATTTGGTTTGATTGCTCAGTTCCGTCTGGTGAGCGGAATGCAAAGAATTCTCTATTTTCTCCAATTATTATTTCTTTTCTTACATACTTTCGTAGGAAGAGAGCATATAGTCAATGCATGTGTATTAGAAAATAAGTCATATACGAATGAAGCAGAATATTTTTTTCAAAATAATCGTAGGTTTCTCTTTCTAAATATCTTGGCGGCTCTACGTGATGTGCGCGCTACGCAGTGCCCTCCCTCCGCACTCCGCTACACTTAACATTGTGTTCTGCGCAACGAGTCGCGCGAACTTTAGAGCTGCAGAGATATTTGAAAACATTTTTAACATGAAATGTGAAATTCTATTTTTCTTGTCAAACTTTTGAATATTATTTTTTATTTTATGAGTTTTTAATTAGATTTAAATATGGAAGTTCCGTTATTTTTAACATAACATTAAAAGAAAATAAAGCAGATTGTGATTCTTTTAATTTAGACATTTACTAACCGACATTAGCGGACCTAACACACAGAAGAAAAGGGTGATAAAGGAAGGGAACTAAATAGGACTCGGCCGATAACTAGCGGTGAAGCTCGAGATATTAGGTAAGTTTGATAGTTTGTGAAGTGTGAAGAAAGTGAACACAAGCTAGATTAGCGCCTGCACGTTCAAATCGGACAGTCGTTTAGTTATAGATCATTAGCAGTGTTAATTAAAAGTGTCACAAGGGCAAGGTAACTTAGTGAGCTAAAACCCTACTTTCTTTCTATTGTCTTGCTAGTTTATGTTATTTGATAAATAATAATGCAATAATTTCCACATTACATGGCTTTTATTAGGTGTAATATGTTACAAAACTACAAGAAGTATGTGCTGGGCCTCTTGTATGCGAAGGTGTTGAGCCGCTTGTGATGGTGGACGCGCTTGGGCAGCGGGAACTTGATGCCGCTGTTGTGGAACTGCTTCACCTGCGGCCGCCGGCACGCCGACGCCTTGATTACTTCCACTTTGATAATCTGAAATATTAGAAAAAATAATTAAATCCACATATATTTTATAGTTGGAATTCACTATGTTCCTTTTTAATTTTGTGTACAAAAGAGAAACGCAAAATACGCGCCAGTCGACAACTTACAGAAGAGTTGCATGTTTTACCAAGATATTTCAAACTATAATACTAAGTTATTTAATAATAAATTTATAAAACATTTTATGACCTTGTCTCAATAACTTTAAAATTAATCATGTGAAAATTGTCCATGTTGCAAACCCCTTTTCCTTAAATCAATTGTTACATGCATTATTTAGTAGATGGCATACAAAACTACAATGGTTCTACAATAAGGACACATAAGAAAGAAATTATGTCTTACATGTATGGAGTGAGCACGTGCTCTGTGACGTGCGCCCATGTCGCGGTAGCACTGTGTGACGGCGCCGCCAACGCTCAGGTCGCGGTACTCGCGGTACATGTTGTGAACACCAGACCGAGACTCATAGCGCAGCCAGATACCGAAGTTCTTGATCTTGATCGGACTCTTTTCTGGAATTTCCTATAATTGACATTCATTTTGAGTATACATTTATACAGTTTAATTACAAGAATTGTATTTACAATCTTAAACCAAAATAAAAGAGTAGGATAACAAATTATTTCTAGAATACAAGCAAAATATACTTGATGCTGGTTTGTTATTAAGGTATGATATTCCATGTTGATTCCATGATGAACTTTACAATGGCAGTAAGAGTAGTTTTATATATCACACAATTTTAGGTTTAGCGGGCTGTTGGGGGAAGGCATTGTGCTGGACACTGGTAACCTTGGACCACCAAGATATTTGTAAAGAACTATAACAATATGTGCACTACTATTATTACCCATAGTCAGGTTGATTCGAGCATCAGAATTATTATTAAATAGATATTTATTGTAAAAATATATTTCATATCTATTTGGTAGATTATGGTCAACCAATCTAATGTTTACATCTATGTAACGAAAACAACACAAAGAAGGTAACATTTTTAATAGTAATACCAGTAAAATATAACTTTATTTTTAATTGGTCAAAATGGAATTTTATTACCTTAATAGAGACAATTTCTCCAGTGGTCTTCTTGAACTTCTTCAGTTGTCGCAGGAAATACCAAAACCGGGATTTAGCAACAATTGGGTCCGGAGAGAAAATTCTCATTTTGTACAGCGGCGGCTTGGGCTCGCTGTCTGATGGCTGTTTACGGCCAATCACTTCGTATTCCTTCAACTAAAATAAACAAATAGTATTTGCCTCTAAGGATTAATTATGTTCTAAATTATTGTATTTTACATATTAATAAAGTACTTGTTTCTATCATAATAAAATGTTTTTTGTTATGATTGATGCACAAGAACATGACATGCCTTACCTAACCTATAAAGTATACGACAGATTTTTGGACTTATAAGTTCTACAACTATTATAAAGGCGGTCTTTTTGATAGTAATGCTATATTTTTTTTTTATATTTTACACTAATTATTCACATCCAATATATTAAATTCACGAAAAAGCGACAAATGAGGCGGCAAGACAACGTGTACTACTGACATATTCACTGTATCGTTACTACAATTAAGATAATTAAATAAGTAACACCAATTCAGATGTTTTCTAACTTTTTTGATCGAAACAACACTTTTTCTTTCATATGAAAGTTTATTTTTAATTCCCTTACCTCTCCTTTCGCCTTCATTTTTGCAGATCAAACCTGAAAAAGATCTGTCAACGGAAGCGGAACACAAACGAAAGAAAGATGGCGTAGTGGCATGAGAGTAGTGTTGCAAGAGAGCACATTGAATTTTAAGAAAATACTCTCGCAGAGATAAAAAAATATATATAAACGGGAATTATTGACTGCCCAGAAAAATCCTTTTCCTCACTCTGCGCCATATTGCCGAAAGTATATGGCTCTAATTTCTTATAATTTCAATAAAAAAATGTAATGTAATCACGGTGTAATTTTATAAAGATGGTGGCGTCCTCAACAAGGTTTTTGTATTGGAGTTCATTACGTCCTTCTTTACTTTAACATTAAATATTTTTCGACGGCACTTTTTATTTTTATAAAGTCTAGCTTTATTTTATATAAGAAATTCGATTGGAAATATCAAAATTATTGATTCTTATTAAACACCTTTTACGACTATTCCTTCAGTTTACAGACGTCTTTTCTTTTATTAGCTAGTTGTCAAGTTCAAGTTGACGTTTTATTCTCATGTCATATCAATGTCAGAAGCATATGACAGTTTGACAGTCATAAGTGCACGTAACATGAAGTCAGAAGACTTTGTATTAAACAAAAACTTCTTCCTTCTGTGAGGATATCATAAGTTTTAAAATGTGATAGAGGTTGTGAAGATACTAGTTAAAATGGTTTATAGTAAAGTCCCTCGATTAGTTAGGTACGGTTTAAGTGGCGGAGTAGCAATTGGTAGTGCCGTTGCTGCTATGAAATATCGTGACACCGATTACAATTCTTTAGCTGTTGTGAGGCTTGTGAGAGCAGCATATACTGCTGTGGATATTGGAAGAACTTATAAGTCCATGTTATATAGCAAAGAGTGGGATAAAAACTCCAAAGAGTACATTCAAATCAAAAGTGAGGCGCATCAAATTGGTGCGGAGAAATTGCTTGAATTATGCCGAACAAACAAAGGTGTGTACATAAAAGTCGGACAACACGTAGGTGCGCTCGACTACCTGCTGCCCTCGGAATACGTGTCAACAATGCGTGTTTTGCATAAAGATGCCCCTAGAAACACAATTGAGGAACTATATAAGGTTATTAAGGAAGATTTAAACCAGGATGTAAGTGTGTAAATCATTGCATTTTCTTCAGATGTCTCAAGTATTGCATCATTTTAATTTCATAATTATTGCATCATTTATTCATTTCATTTAAATTAAAATTTAATGAACAATTCTGTTAATTTTTTTTTATATAAATTTCAGCCCCATGAATTGTTTATTGAGTTTGACCCTGAACCACTTGGCACTGCATCCCTTGCACAAGTACATAGAGCTAAACTGAAAGATGGCACTGAGGTAGCTGTTAAAGTTCAGCATCATTTCGTTAGAAAGAATACTAAAATTGACTTAAAATGGATGGAATTTATAATCACTACAATGTCTAAAGTATTCCCTGATTTCCAAATGCAATGGCTTATTGATGAAACAAAGAAGAATATTGCAAAAGAGTTGGACTTTATGCAAGAAGGTAAAAATGCAGAAAGGGTGTCTGCTTTGTTTAGTGATTACAAGTGGTTAAAGGTACCAAAAATATTCTGGGACTACAGCACTGAGAGGGTCTTGGTCATGGAGTATGTAAATGGTGGTCAAGTAAATGATGTGAAATATATTGATGTAAGTAAATATTTACATATGTTTTTACTAACAAATAATTTCAGTGTTGGCTATTTATTTTGTTATTAAGTGTACATTAATAATAGAAAAAATATTAAAGACAATTCCTACTTTTAGACATTACTAATTAAAATCCTTTGGTGTGAATGACATGCCTTCGTTACAAAGTCCAGTGTCCGAATGAATAGTGGCAATAAGTGTCCCCACAAACGTCAACAATTTAGTAAGGCTAGTGTTGGGTCAATACACTGCCACATTTTCGGATTTTCTTCCTAACACTTTTTACTTAGGTTGAATTAAAATCAATTGATTACTGGAGCCAACAAAAATCTGCTGCTAATTATTAACTAGTTATTCCAACTCCAAGGGTAAAATAAGGTTAATCCGTTATTTTATTTCTATTCTAGGAACATAAAATAGATAAATACAATCTATGTTTAAAACTCGGTGATCTGTATTCCCATATGATATTTGTGAGTGGATTTGTGCATAGTGATCCTCATCCGGGAAACATACTTGTGAAGAAAGATCCCGGTGACAAAGATGTAACAGTATTCCTGCTGGACCACGGTTTGTATGCTGTAAGTTATAGATTAGTAAATATTGAATCAGAAACCAGTTAATATTTTTTATTACATATTTTCATTCCATTCATTCTCTGGAGTTAAAAACCCATAATTTGATTTAGTAATTAAATATTTAATTATATGTAACTTTATAAAATTAGTAAAGTTTGAATTTAAAAAAGTAAGATTTAACTCACACTATGCTTTGGTGGATAAAAACATGAAAAAAAAGGGAAACTGAGTTTGACAATTATACTATACATTAAATTTTAACTAAAATGTTTTAAATTTATTCGGGTTCTTCTAATATTGTATTCATTTTTACAGCAATTGTCTGAGAAATTCAGATATCATTATTCAAAGTTATGGCTGTCTATAATAGCAAGAGATAAAGATGAAATGAAATTGCATGCGGAGAAACTTGGCATACCCAAAGATCTGTATGGTTTATTTGCCTGTATGGTGACTGGACGGCCATGGGATGTCATATTAAAGGGTATTGACAGAACAAAACCATCTTCTCGAGAGGTTTGTAAATGAAGTTGTATTGTCATTTAGTGACAAAATTGCTAGGTTTTGAATATTTACATGGCCTTGTGTATGGGGGACCTTAGTAGCCTATGCTCTGCTACAGATTGTCTAGTCAGAAATCTAATTAGGTTTCAAATTTTATCTAGATTTGTTCAGCTGTCACATAAGCTGTACTGTTACGTTACTAGTTCTGGATATCCTTCCATACTTTCATCTTAATAATATCAGTATGAAGTAAAATATTACTGTCATAAAAGAAATGGAATATTAATTGAATCTGATATTAAGATCTGCTCGTAATTTGTAGTAACCACATAACTGATATCTGACAGTAATTTTACGGTGCAAATTAAAATTACATTATACATCTATTAGAAACTTTTAGCTATAATTGTTTAGTTTAAGATTACATATATATTTTTTAATTTATTTCAAAAGATTTAACTTTAATTTCTCTTTCAAGTAGAGTCGGTGAAAGGCAGGCAGTTATAAAATAAAGCCAAAACTTAGTAATATTGTAAATGCGAATGTTTGGATGGATGGATGGATGTTTGTATGTATCTTCAAAACAGCTGAACAGATCTTGCTAAAATTTGGCATAGATGTAGAGTATAGTCTGGTAGAACACATAGGCTACAATTTTTTTTTTTATACTCCGCGCGGACGACAGCTAGTAAAGTTTATAAAACCTAGAGTGCAAACCCTAATTGAGTCAGATAAGGATAGGAAAATGATGAAACTTTTCTAAAACTAAATCTTTGTATTCCAGAAATCGACATTTCAGAATGAGTTACCGAATTTCTTGCATCACGTGACTCAATGTTTGGAGCATGTGAATCGTGAAGCGCTGCTCGTGTTGAAGACAAATGATTTGATCCGTAGCATTGAGTATGCGTTGGGTATGCAGGAGCGAATGTGTGGCTTTATGGTCATGACCAAATGTTGCACGCAGAGTATATACCAGCTTGAATACAAGGTCAGTCAAGGTTATTCATTGTATTAAAATATAGTTACCATATAAAATGATGTCACCACATAAAAATATTGTGATCAAGCCGAAGTAATTAAACATGAAGCCATTCTTTTACCTTTTCAATGCTACCATCCCATCAATATTGGTTCCTCCTTTCTGTAGATTACCCGGAACAAACATGGCCTTGCGGACAGAAGAAAATTATTTTTTTATTATCATCCACAAAATGTGGATTTTATTCATATGTATAGATGAAATAAATCATTTTTCTATTGTTACAGAAAGAAAATTCCTTTTTGAGGCGACAATATCTCAATACGAAGTATATTTGGTCTTTATTACTGCTTTATGTGTACAATGTTTTTCTCAAACTTAGAGAAAAATTTGTTATGTACAGTTAGTAATCATAATATATTAAATCAATGTACATTTAAGATGTAAATGGTCTGACATTACCAAAAATATTTATTGTTTAGTCCATTTTTTTACTTTGGCTATTTTTTTTTCATACATGATGCCATGCAATTAATGTTCCAAGGAAGTCGTTTCCTAGTTGAAATGTTACATTGTTTTAGTCAAATTGTTACCTTAAGTAGGTAATTGTAAATACATATAGAGTAAATTATTGATTGAACTAATATTGTTTAAAAAAATAATAAATTTGGCCATATAAAGGGGTAATTTATATAATTTTAGTAGGGTCAATAACCTAGTACATTTAGGTTATGGGTGTATTAAATTAAAAAAAAATTAAAATATTGAAAAACCTAAATCACTTGAATTCAATAAAACGGCATTGCTTAAAAAGCGATTGCAAATTGCAGACCGTGTATGGCAAACAAAGAGTATATAAAATAAGAGACGGGACGGGGAGAATAAAAATTGTCATTTTCAATGCTAGCAATATTATGAACAAGTCAATGTTGCTACCAACCTAAATAAATCAATCTGTCAGTTTCCTTTTTGACGTTTAAAATAAAAAGTTATTTATCAATTTTAGTTTAAAATTACAATATTTCAAACAATCAAACTTTGTAGCACAGATGGGACATGCAGTGAGTAATTCTGAAGCAGATTCCTTCATTTAATAATTCTGTAGACCTTGAAGAGGTGCATTTATTCATCTGCAACAGAATGAAATTGTAATTAATTGATTCAAGTGTATAACAATCACTTTAATTATTGCTTTTCACCTAATTACATACCTTATTAAAAAAAAACTGGTTTTCTTTGATTATATGGATCTCTCCCCATTTACTTACAAAACTTCTTTGCAATTCTCTACAATGATGGAACTCCCAAACCATGTAAAAAATTATGATTAGTTTTTACAGGTACAGATAGGAACTTTTATTGCCTGCCCATTTTGGTGAAATGTCTATGATAGAATCATAAATCAAATTAGTTTAAAAAACTTGTCATGACATGACCAATTTACAGGTTGATCTACAATATTTGAAACAATAATAGAGAGATATTCTACACACAACCTAAATAATGTTTAAGTTGATTTTTTTTATTAAATTTTTTTCATGTTTCGATCAAACCAATTTATACTAAATATCAAGCCAATTTAAAAGGTTAAAATTGTTCAAGTAATTGCTGGAAATATGTGCATACTTACTTAATATTTACCACTTACCATGTAGAATTTGTCATATGTCTTGTACTTACTTTTATGTTATTTTCATCAATTTTTGTTGTAAATTTATTCTTTAGCAATCAACAAAAGGTCATAAGTTCTAGTTCAACATTTAGTTCTTTTAAATATGAATAGAATGTAAAATTATATCTTTATGCAAATTCTATTTCTGTGAATCCATAGATTATGTTTTCTACTACTTTTTACTTGTTTCACACCTAAAAACAGAAAGTATTAAAAATTGATAAGTTGTTCATACAATGTTCTTCCTTTGTAATTAATTATAACTTTAAAGCTTATTCTTATTATTAAATAAGTTACAGAAACTTCAGAGGTTGGATGTAACTGCTGGTAACTTAGTTTATTTAGAAAAATAAACAATTACAGATATCTTTATATTCATAAGATCACATATTGTTGATGTTATTCATAATTTTATTATAAACAAACCTAAAGATGTGTACTTTTTAATAATTAATTTCAGTCAATTTGTCATTGGAAAGCGAGTCACACTCCCATTTTAAAGTCCGACCCAAACACAACAATAAACAAAGTCTTTTAACATTTGAATACTAATTTTATTTGATTTAATAATCGCGCCGCCCAACTCATACTTTGTGACAAGCGGCTTCTTCTTCTTGCTAAATTTATTATGGTAACACTTTTTTACGTTGAGAGTCATAGAATTTTTAAAACACCACTCTTCTATTGCATTTAAATCCTCTTGTATGAGATTTGCATCCTCAGGGGATTTGACAATCTTGTATAACTTTAAATCGTCTGCGAACCTACTGCATTAAAACCGCGAATTTCTTGCAGTTTTAATGCAGTAGGTAATGTCATTGATGAAAACCAGGAGTAAGATGTTCGGTTACATATACGGGAGAATGGGCGCTACCTACTCCTAGATGCTGAGTTCCTAATTTTTTATCCGCATTGGCTTTATTGTATTTCATTACAGCGGCTAAGAAAGCGTCTCTTTGACGGGGATAAAATATAACAATATCATAAAAATTTTCGTTTGTTATATGAGAGAATGAAAGTTTAATGGTTTAATGGCGGACGGCGGAGGACATCGTTTTTTGGGGGGGGGGGTGTTTTCATAATGCATACAAATAAATTGTAAATTTAAAATTACATACTTAAATTAACTAGATTAAATTGTTGTTTATTTATAATCAAAACTTTAAATTTAAAGAAATCATAAATTTTTAAAACACAATTTATTCATATGCACAATGGTTTTTAAAACAGCCCAAAAATAATAGAGAAAGTTTTGAGTGAGATAGATACACAATTTTCAAGATGGAGGATCTCCGTTTGCGTTCAATTTGTCGCACAGATTATATAATTTCGCATGCCTGATGGCAAATGTCAACAGCTTATTTCCTCCGATATGGGGACTTTATTGTTTATAAGATATAAAAAATTATGCTCAAAGTAGTTATTGTTTATGACAAACCAACTTAGGAGAGGCAATTATATGTGTAGTAAAGGCTATTTTTATATCCTTATATTTATTTTGTATAAATTGTATGAAATATATGTGTAGAAAAAAACCGGAATTGAATGAATTCTTGTTTTTATTCACCTATAAACAACAAAAGTACAAAAAAAATAAAAATTGTCTATGAAAAAGTAAAAAGTAGTTAATGGCAAATCATACATGAATTTTGTTTTCGAGATGACTAAGTTTGGAGCTGAGTGTTGACAAATCGTTTTGTATCTTCAATAAAATACCAGTGAAGCTGTCGGCGCTATTCCGTCGGGGGATTTTAAAGAATAACGAAGAATTAGAAAATTTAAACGATAGATCCGATCTCTTTTGATCCGCGTGCAATATATTTGTCAAACGATGACCTTCCAATGCTCCTGTTGTATCCGCAGACTTTTGATTGTTTTCTGTAAAAACAAATTAAAAAAAAACGACTCCAATGACTAATTCTGTTCAAAATTGGCCAAGTTCTTGCATTTAAAATTATGAAATATTTTAGTCGGTTGATTTACGTAAATTTGGATTGATATCGCTTCTTTTGTATAAACACTGTGCATGATTTCACATGATAAACTAGGAATTAAATAATTTTGGTAGTTGAAATAGATCGTAAAATAATAGTGTCCAAAGTTTCGTCTTTTCGTTGGTGCTCGCTACAACGGAGGCCCTGACGCACCCCCAGATAAAGAAACTTACCAACAGTTTTCCCAACATCTTCTTGCAATGTCTCCTCACGTATTATGTTATCCTGTGAGTCTCCATTAGTATCCGTAATAGATTTTTTGTTACCCATTGTTAGCATATTTTTGTTAGCTGCAGATATACCTAAAATAACAAGAAATGTGTAATATTTTTGAGTAAATTATGTCCATCACAATCCCTCGTTTAAAAAAGGTAATAAATTAATTTGGTGTGTAAACGAGTCGTCGCACTTGGGCTTAATTCGTATTCGCTCGAAAATGTAGTATTCGGTTTTAATCTCCCGGGGCTTAATTAAATTCGACAGTAAAAGAATTACGGTAATTATCTTTGCTGTAGTTTTTTCTGAACTGATCTTACTAAATTTTTTTATATGAAGCCATAGCCTAGATGGTGATAAACTTAAGTCACATTTAAAAACTTATAAACACACTTTATAATTGATTTGTTCGGATTTTAATCTTACTAATATTATAAATACGAATGTTTAGATGGATGGATTGTTGTTTGATTTGAAGTTTGTTTGAAGGTATCTCTAGAATGGCTAAAATAGTCTGGAAGAACAAATAGGCTACTATTTTTTTTTATTTCGCGCGGACGGAGTCGTTGGCGACCGCGTCATTCATATATCTATGCGAATAAAAAATATGACTTGACGATACAAGGGTATCACTGAAAATAACTTATATTTCATGAAAATAAACAGAGGTAATAAATCAGGAAAGAAGTTTGCAACGGAAATATCATGAGGCCAAATAACAGTCGTTTACGGTCGCATTCCGTCGATTTATTTCCGCTGACGTTTTGGCCTCGCTTCGTTATTTTACTTTTACTGCGCTCGTGCATTCGATAAGTATAAATAGCCAGCAGTTTAAATTACAACCTTCAAGTCAATGAGCGGTATTATTTTACTTTAAAACGGAAACTGCTACCATTGTATTTTCAATGTATTGTTTTTAAATGTATATTTTTAGTATTTTCAGTTTTTTTTACCCAGTCCTTTGTGTCGTCACCTCATTACTTTACTTCAGTCTAACAGAAAAAAATTATATAGGAAAATAAAAAAGGCGTTGGCTCGAATGCGTACAGAGCATTGGTTTCTCAGGCAACCAGACTTCCAATATGTAGGGATGTTGCGGGTCGTTGCCGCGGCATAGTGACGTGAGTGGTATCTCCCGCTCATCGCTAGACTTTAGCACTATGACCTCGTCGCAGTAGTCCGGCAGATCCAGTAAATACCATATCTTACGTCGCAAACGTGATACGGACGCTGATGGTCTTACGGCCACGTAACGCAGGCTCTGCTCTGTTACTATAACATATACATAAAGAGTTTTAAGGTTGGTAGATAAAATAGAAGTGTGGAGGGGAACTTTAATAGACCACATGAGACAATGAACGGCGTTTCACATAAAGAATTAAATAGGAATGCGGAATGAATTCAATAAGTATTGTGCTTTGGAATTGTATTGACAAGAAAACTCATCAGGGTGACTCAGACGATAGGGATGTCACGGAAGAGATTACGGAGATTCATTTAACGCTGTTTCAGTGCATCTCCCTCGCTTCTTCCATATTCATACATATAAAAGACACTTATTGCTAAGTTACGCGGCAAATATCATTGCAAAAAAATAAAGTACTTACATCCTAAATCATGGCGCCGAATTAACAGAAATGTAATAACATGCTTTTTAAGCAATTTACTGGGAGCCTTCAATAGATTTATAAGCGACATTTTGTTTACCTCCTACGAATATCATAACATTTTCTGCAATTTCATATTTCTTTCAAATAAAAATTCTCTGACATTTTCCAACAAAACTCTACTTCATTGACAAAAAAGGCGTTTTACATCGTTCTTAAATATTTTAAGGTATAAAATACTCTTTTATAATATTCAGAAAATATAAGACCTATTTTGTATAGTATCTTAATAAATTTATAAATTCGAATGTTTATATGGATGAATGGATGGATATTTGTTTGAAGGTATCTCCGGAACAGCTCAACGGATCTCGCTGAAATGTGGCATAGTTTTAGAACACAGTCTGGAAGCACACATAGGTTACTCATTATTTTTTTTTAATTCGGCGCGGACGGAGTCGCGGTCGACAGCTAGTAATAAATAAAAACTGTAAATTGCTTTATATTTATTTTTGCATATTCAAAATGTAATTAGTCATAAAGCGCAGAAATAAAATAAAAAAACAAAAAAAAAACACATCAAAGTTTCACATTAAATAAAAATATCTTTTACATCAATTCTTCGTTATAAGGATAGACGAGGCAATGAAAGATAAAATAAAATACACTTTAAACTAATTTTATTTATCACTTTGTAGTGTAGTTTTTTAGGTAAGAATTACCATCAACAAATATTTGCATGGAATATAATATATCGTTGTCTGTGGTCATCGTAACAACCTTTTTGTCTTTGTCAATCCAACTTTCTAGCTTGAAGCGCAAACACGAGAAGCTGTGAGGTTGTAAACTCCCATTTATTAGACAATGGTCGATAAATTAAGCCACATGTCGATTCTACATGACAGTTGTCTGTAACAAAATTAAATTTAAAAGTCAATTTCCCCCGCCGAAAAACATACAGTTGAGGACGATTATTTCCTACCCATTATCAACTAACATTTATTGTTGCAAAAAATAACTCAAAAACCTGTATTTTTTAGTTTTCAAGGGCATCAAGTTTCTAAGTAACTAAAGTCAAGTATAGTTCATTCACTTTTGTACATTATTTTAGTTTATGGTAGCAATTAATTAAAATTTTATCATCTAGAATAATGTGGAATCATTTTAATATGTAAATTTATAAAGTTTGCGATACCATAAATGTAAAAATTCTTATACTTACTTCTTTCCAATAAAAATGTCAATTCAGGCACTGTTAAAAATTTCTCATATTGATGAGTACCTTTTGGTATAAGATTGAAGACATATTCAGCTAAAAATATACCAAAGAACTGAGTCACTCTTGATCGGTTTGGTGTTGTGATGAATATCTTTCCTCCGGGCTTGACTGCTTCAATGCAACTCTTCAGAAATAATTCCTGATTGTTCACATGCTCTATCACTTCAGAAGCCACAACTGCATCATAGTAATTTTTACGTTCCTTACAATGGTCCTTGAATAAAAAAAAGATGTTATAAATCTTATAATCTTATTTCTTACTCTTACTATAAATGTAAATGTCTGAAGAACACATAGGTTACTAATTAAGTTTTTTGATTCCACACAGACGGATTTGCGGGCAACAGCTAGTTTCATATAAATGACATAATAAGACATTTAATGCATTCAAGTACAACATTTTATACAAAGAACTAGTCCAGCTTGTTGATACTTTAACTTAATTAATTCATAATACCAGTTTGAATTTACATTATCAAGCAAGAATAATAAACCTATCAAATATAGTATTTATTAAAGGGATAAATAATATTCATACCTCAACACTTGTACAGATGTATGAAGGCAGATTGTTCTCGAGTTTGGGATTCATTTTACTGTGCTCTATGGCCAACTCTATTAAATCTTTACCAGCATCTATACCTGTTACGGTTGCTCCTATTTTCGCCAAAGCCTAAAATATTTAAAAGCATATTACATAAATATAAAGAGAATATCATCCATCAGAGTGTAAGATTTTTGAAAATAACATGGTAAATAGCTAAGTCTGTCCACCCTAATATTGATAGACAGCTTGTGAGCATTATGTTATTGACTTAATTGTCTAACTATAAGCTTCTACTAGCTTCTGCTAACAGTATGATAACATATTGTTACCTGTTTAGATTTTTACGAGCCTTTCGGAGGATGAAACCTCAATTTACAGTTCATTTATTTAATTCTTTATATACCACTATTTATTTGAGGAATTAATATTTACCTCCGAAAGAATCCCTCCACCACAGCCAACATCTAAAATTTTTTTATTACGCAATGGAGCTGCATTTCTTTCCTCTGGTGAACAAGGGACTAGACCATCTCTTATATAAGGTATTCTGAAACAGAATACTATTTGTGGATTGGTGGAATTGATGGAATTGTGAATACAGAATTGGTGGTAAAATGGTATGGTGAAATAAACTTCAACATAGAGAAATATTTAATCATAATAAAATGTGAAAGGAAATGTCAAAATAACCTTTTTATTCTATATTTATATTTGAACATTATCTTAAATTTTACAGAATCAATAAATAATATTAAATTATATTAATTATCCATGGTGAGTTGTGTTGACTTACAAGGTTAATCAAAGGTTATAAAAAGAAAAATAATAAGTTATTACCTCACTAAATTCATGCTGTGCAATGGTTTGATTGGTCCGAGTTCATCCCACCAGGTCTTCATGAGACCTTCATGGTGATTTACATCTTTGCTATCTATGGTTGACTTAGCTTTTCCTTCCGCTTGATTCTGTTGAAATATACTTGAAGTACCAAACAACTGACATTTTTGTATATTGGCCACCCTAAAACACATACAAAATATAGTATCATTATTGAATATTCCTTAAATTTCAATGTTAGAAGTTATTTAAACTATAAAAATCGTTTGGAAAGCCAAACATAGATTTTGAATTTGTTTCATTCAAATGTTTTACACTTTACAAGGACATCTTTAATCATATATTTTCATTCCTATTAAAATTTATCAACAATAATGCAGTTTAAATTTATAGAAAATATGTTTCTCGTAATCTTTAAATGTGCAAATAAGAGGATCTAATACTTACAATCCTGTCCGTAAAACTGTTCTTTGGATTAAGTTCATTTTAAGATAATATATAGAACAAATAACAGATTTGTAAAAACACAAATTGTTAAATTATCTCAACCCTGTGATCCTTAAACTTTGTCACCATCACTGGAACATAATATTTATAACAAAATAAATCAAACAGTTGAGCGCGCAATTCGTGCGATTTACACTAGGTATAAATTTAAACAAAGTTTGAACTGTGGGTAAATAAAAAAGGAAACTCGCAATAAATTATACCGGCTTGTACAGGTTGGTTTTAAGTTCAAGGTTATTTCATTAATGATGTAAATATTATGCATAAAATCATAAAAAAAAGCATATTGTTTATGCTCACGTGTTAAAGGTTACTTTTATTTATTTTCCATTTTACCACATTCCAAAATGTAGTTATAGAACGTAAACACGCACAAAAACAATAAAATTTTAACTTTTCTTTCGTTTAATCGTTCCTTAAGTTCATAATTTCTTTTTTTTACGAATAATACGAAATTTCAAGTATAACAAAAACATAAAGTGTCAATGTCAAAGTGAAAGTTGTTAGGTTGTTAGTTGTTAGCAAAGAGTAAATAAAATATATACAAGATCCAATATAAGCATTCAAAACGTAAACCTGTGCTGTCTTGAATTTGAAGTTTTGCAGCCGCCTCAAGTTTATCGCGTTTTATATTATAATCGACAAGATTTTAAGTCCCTGTTCACATAAGACGCTACAGTCTACCGAACGTGCGATTCCTATGTAAACACTAGCATTAAATGTTTGATATTTCGAGAACACGCTCGCGCCCTCGCTCATTGCTGAGAGCCAACCTGTACAAGCATTGAAAGGAGCTAACCTTCTATTTCGTATACTGTACTTGGGAAGGGAATGTTCGTATTTGTTATGTTAACTTGGTTCTGTTTGAAGAAATAAGGCACTTTGTTAGAACATTCGGGGCTGTGGGGCCATGGCAGTGCTCTCACAAAGATGAGCCTAAGCGATTCCTTTTTCCTTTTACTTTCCTTTTGACTACCGTCTAATGTTTTGAAGTTTGAAAAATAACGCTTTTAAATGAAAAGGATAGATTTCTTAAAAAGTACGTAACTTATGCACTCACGTATATTGATAGTTTTTAATTCACTGCTCCGTTAATACGTTTTGTGGCTTAAAGAAATACAATTCGATTATCCAAAGGTTTTGTTTTTTGTTGGCGTCTACCACTGTTAATACTTATTATAAAAAACCGGTATTGCTGATAATTTACGGTTGTAATCATTAAATGTTGTTATGTTTTTGTGTTTCGTATTTCGCTTCAGGGTAATTATGAAGTTAATTGTAAATAAAACGCTTTTTACCCGCACTGGTGGGTACTTTGGAAAACCCGATTCTGTCAGCGCGCGGGCTTTATAGGGAAGGCAGTTGATCGCTGTTTCCTAGCCGAGGAACTATTTCGAAGAAATTTGATTTTAAATGATCGGTTTGTGATACAACGGCATAACGGATTCGTGCTAATAGGCTCCTCATTCGATACAAGACAGGAATGTATATACAACCGGGACGTGACAACGACATGGTAAGTAGTTTTTATTTAACTGATATATAAACACGGCTAAACACTCACGCTAAACAATCAGTTGAGTATAATGTCTCACGAAAGTTTGAATAATTTAATAGTCTTTATTTGTTTATATTATTTACGCAACTATAATGCGGTAGAGCGCACAGGGTTTCGTCAATACACAGTACATCTCTGTTCTAGTCAAGTACCCTTAGTTTATAAGTTTAGATTGAACTGACTGCCCAAACGAACATTGGTCATTTCCATAACTGGCTGATCAAAAGTTCGGTGACATCGTTTTTTTTCGATGAAATTTGCTGTTTTAACGTAATTAGCCACGACGGCTATTCATAAGTAAGACACGCTGGTATTAAATTAACTTAATTAGTGAAAAAAACTGACAGACTACTGACTAAGCAGTAAACCAGATATTTTGCAATCTCAATTTGAAGGTGAGTTTAAAATAAAATGTTTATGTCAGGAAAATCTTGAATTTAACTTAATTTGTCGCAAATGAAGTAGCATTTTTTTTATTTAAATTCGTAAAAGCGCGGACAATGAAGAACACTAATCGAATTTTAACGACGACAGGCTACGAAAACAAAAGCACTGGCTTTCTTAAGAAGCGGCAAATTTGTAAGTAGGAAAATTTTATGTTATTCCAAATGGTTTTAATTTATTAAAATTTTCCGTGAAAATGAGAAGAAGTGCTTTTTAAACAAACTGTTTTATAAGGATCCTATTTTATTTGTATTATACTACGACTTATAGTTTATATACACATGTTTTAAGTTAAGTATTAATATTATTTTGGTAAAGATTTTTCTTACTTTTTATACATTCGTTTTATTGTTATTGTTTTACCGGTACAGAATAGGTACCGGTAAAAATACTTTGATAATACAATTATACACATTTGTCAGTTTATTTGATATGATCCAGTCTTTTCTATGTTAAAAATTTTACGAAATAACTTATTGACTATCTGTTCTAAATCTAAACGAAAGATACATTGATAATTAATTCGTGAAATCGATTATATGAATATAATTGACACGTTCAGATGAATTATAATAAAAACGATTTGGAATTCTCTAAAAATCTCCTTGACATAATGGATAAAAGTTAATTTGATACGCTGCGCTTTTTATTTGAATTAATTGATTTTTCGACGAGGGCTGGATTGTCGCGGCGCGAACGAATTCCTTGTGATTGAAAATTATTCAATGGGTAAATGGAAATACTTTTAGAAGTTTTTTTTGGAAAGGGCATTGTGATAATTTATATCCATTCCGTTAGGTTTTTATTGAAAAAAAAAACCTAAAAAATGATTAAAGCTGAGTGACCATACTGCCAGAACAGAATTGTGAACTTCTTAAGGAACGTTTCATTAATATAAAAAGCAAAATGATGCCTTGTCCCTTAAGTAATTTACTGAATTGTTTTTCTAATTAAATTTTACTTAATTATAAAATGAATAATGTAATGTAAAACTTAATTAAAAATTCTTCTTGTTTGCCTTTTAAAATGATGGCTCTCCATATTTTTTTTATTTATTTCGGTACTAAGATACGAAACAGTGTTATAATTTTTTTAAATTATTCATACGCTTAAGTAAAATGAAATATAAATAGTGTATTAAATTATTTTCGATAGCTAACTTAAATGTATATCAATTGAGATTCTTTTAAGATTTCTTAAAAGCTTCTAAGTTCAGACAATATTTATTGTTATATTTCGATTAACAAAATATTTTAGAAATATTTTTTTAAATACACTGTTACAAAAATAATAAATTTAAAACAATTGGTATATAAATATATGTATAATATGTATTTTGATTATATAATTTATACCGAAATAATAATAAAAATAATAAATTAAATTTACTGAAAAGTTAGACGTCACCCTTAAATTTAGGCTCCGAGGCCGTCGGTTCGGACGTATAGCGAGCTGATGATGAGACGTTAGACCACGGAAATTAAGTTTATTTTTCGGTAGATAAGATGTTATAGTTAAATTCCACTTTAAAGTTTAAAATAAGTTAAATTAACAAGGTGCTTGAATGGCTTTTATGAAGAAATTTATTAACCAACTACAAAGGCATTCACTACCAAAGCTATAAACAACAAACTCTTAAGGTTCCTTGTTTAATTCTCTATGCGGTGGAATTTCGTTAGCTACTTGGAAAGATATTACCGGCAACGATTTTATAAATCTTTAACTAGTAAAAGATTGTTGAGCTAATAATTTTTTTTTTTAATTTTGAGTTTGTGTTATAATAACTCAGAGGTGTTTAGACCAGTAAGAATTGATTAACTTCACACACATTTTTGAATTTGCTCTAAGATATGAATGAAATTATTCTAAGATATTTACCACGATGTTTTTTTAATAAAATGATGCTGGTTAAATGTTTCTCAATTTTGATAACAAAAAACAATAGTATATATAGGATCTGCATCGGTGCGTTCGACCGGAGATACCGGAGCCCTGTCAGTGGCACTAGAGGAGGGATATTGAGGAGGTTTTTGTGGTTAAAACCTCAACCTTCCCTTAACGAGTGGGAACAAATATATATTGTACAAAGATATTGTTAAGACTCCTCCACCCCCTGCCACAAAAAAGGTACCCAGTTTCTGTTAGATTACAAGTCCACTCTGTCAAAGCAGCAAAATTTTTATAATTTTAAATACATGCGATAGAAATTTTCAAGTGTGTCATAGAAATCTCCGACACTAAGTTTTTACAAATTATATACTGCAGTCTCAAAGTAAACACGTTAACTTTTATTGAGGGTGTACAAAACACTGGCGAAATGCTAAAACTAAAGACAAAGCGTATAAAGTTTTAGCTAACTATTTGTGTTTCTGTTGACATTGTTACTTTAACTTTGTCCGTGACGATGTACAAGTTTCAAAGTGTATTATGCAAAAAAACATTAGTTTTATCAGTAGTAATATAATGAAGAGTATTTTTTTAATAGAATAAAACGAACTCCAAAAACATTTAAACAATAACTGTATTACCTCAAAAAATATAGCTAGACATTGTTGTTAAGCACGTGTTTTAACCTTTTCAACACCGGTGTAGGATATTATGGACGACACAATTTGACGTTTCACCATAAATATGTATCACACTACCTTCGGTGTAAGTACTTTAGTGGTCTGGACGATTTATTGGTCTAGATCTTACAAACCTACACAATCGAAAAACATAATTGTCCCGAGTTAGTATGTTTGTAAAGGAAATCAATTCAACAAATCAAGAAAACAGCAAATATTTTCTCGCCAACGGTACTGAAAACAGTATTATCGTATCATTACCAATGAAAAATAATAAAGAAATACCAACTTTAAATCAAATACTTTTATAGAAGGTTTTGATTTTTAATTTATATTACAAATTTTTAATTTAATTTCATAATATTTGTGTAGAAATTAGAGCAAGAAAATGTAAACAGTACTTCCATGAAAATGAATTACACCAATTCAATTTAGCGCTGGTGAAAATTGTACGAGAGCGGCATCGTCTTAATAGACCAAATATAATTTTAGTACACACTGTCTAACTCCAATTTGAAATCTAATTTAGAAGTGTCTATTTATAGGATTAACAAAAGCCTACTGGTTATTTTTATTTAAGTACAAGATGTAAAACATATACGTTAATTTATCTTTAGTATAAAGTATCACATTTAAGTTTTATGTTCATACTAACTGTTGCTCGCGACTGCGTATGCGCGGGAAAGAAAATAGTAGCCAATTCTCAAATGTACTGAATATGTATATAAAATTTCATAAAAATCGGTCAAGCCATTTCTGAGGAGTATGGTGGAACATAGTGACAGGAGAATTTTCGCGATGTTTGTAACAATATCTGACGAAGATTTTCACAACTTTAATTTCCCCTAAGAGCTATTTTATAGTGAAATGAAAAATGCGCACAACTTTCGCAAACTTTACAGAGGATATAAAATTATGCGCACTCAAGTATGAGTAAAGTATTACAATTTAAATTTTTAACCCGGTTTAAAAAAAATCTTACGCTTGAGAGATTAATATTCTTTATGATATTTTAAGTAAAACATGATTGAACGTTATCTGTATTTATTTGTTAAATTAAAAAAAGCAGTAACAAAAAGAAAATGTAGGTTTTAAACAGAATTTAGGTCACGGAATTGTTTTTCTGTTTCGAATAATCACAAAAACTATTTACTGGTTTTATTTTTTTCTGTTTAAAAATAACTATGTATACGAGTTATTTTATACTGCAACGAGTATAGGCAACGCAATTGCGGATGGTAGCGATCGTTTTGTCATTTCGGCGAATTTAAGTGATCGCTTGATCGTTTGCCACGATTTTCGCAACTATCTATCAGCTGACGGAATTGCTAGTTCAACATATGATTGACACGGGTCGTTGTATTGTTTTAGAATAGTCTTCCTTGCAGACTAGTTAGGTATTGTGACGGTATGTATATAATATTCTGTTCAGACGTTTTCTACTTTAGAACAATGGGCAGGTGTAAAAGGGTTCGTTTCTGATGTCGGTCGCCGCGGGCTACTGTGCTACTTAGCCATTGTTGTGAGTCATCGTGTTGTATGAGCGCTTAAGCCTGTTGCGAGAGTTAAAAAGAAGTTTCTGTAAACTAAAAGCATTCAAAGTTTTAAATTTTATAACTTTACTGATATTAAAATATATGTTTTTAATTTCACTACCCAAGTTTTAATTTTTAAATCGACAGTACATCCGTCTAGCCAATATACTGGTTTTCTTAGATTGCCAATTTACTCTAAGTACAAAATGAAAAGTTTCCTATGTCCTACTGGTTCAAAGCGCACTCTAACCTCCCCAACAATTTTCAGCCAATTCAGTTAGGTTCAGTCGCCCTTGAGTTATAAATAGTGTAATTAACACGACTTTCTTTAATATTAATAAACCAGCAGTTGCCTGGGATTTAGTCTTTATGACATTAAAAAACAATCACTTATCTATGAGTTCTTTACGGCTATATTTTATATCCAAGGCAAATTTCAACGAGATCCATTTAACCGTTATCGAGATACCTTCTAAGAAACATCGATCCATCTATCCATAGGCATCTTCGTAACAGTTAAATGGATATTTATACTATCTACTGTTATTTTATTTTTACTATTTATATATTTATACTATTAGTAAAATATAGATTAACACGATTTAAAATGTGGTTTGGAGTCCAATTCCTGAGTAGCATTAGCGACTTTTCATGCAAACATTACTGTTTTTCCTCTCAATTCTCCTTGAAAAATATGTGATAACAATATATTTTTACGGGAATTTTGACAGTAAGAACTAACGGTAATAGGGCGATGTAACTTCTCTTACGGAATAGTAAATAACCTCTGTTTGCAATTCTTTAAAAACACATGCACTGTATAGTGTTTCCAGTTCTAGGCAATCTTCAGATGACCTTCAAAGAACACTGTTTCGAGAATATAGTTGTTTGCAATCCATTTATTTTATTTAATTTCTTTAGGTTGTATTATAATTTACGTTAACCTATAAGGTTGCACAACATGGTATATATATCAAAGTGTCGGGGGGCTACATCTACGGCAAAAACGAGGACAAATGAAAACAGACTTATGCAAGTGGGTCACCGCGAATGTAGAGGGGAACTTAGTAGCTGAAACAGCTATAATTCTTAGGGTCCGTGAGTTTTTCTCGTCCGGATTAAATACACGTAGCACTTAATGGAATCTAAGTCAAGTGTTTTAAAAATATGTCTTTAAAAGTCAATGTTATGTTTGTTCTCTACGTATTTATACTTTTGATTTTAGGATATTCTTAGGACGGGTTTGAAAGTATTATTGAAATTCCTAAATGTGAGAAACTAGACTAAGGATCGTACTGCTCATTTGCTTTTTAGGTACTGTTTAGATCACTGTTGTTGGAGTGCTACAGTAGGCTTGAAGCAAACGTGACAAATAACTGTCGTATTTACCCTTTTGTTGACGGTATTTCGTGGGCTATGTGCTTTGTTGTCCATCGTTTGCTTTGTCGTTTGTAATTAGTGCCAGGAGGGTTCGTGGAATATATTTTCCGCGTAGAATTTTCCCTCCGGTTTTGTAAAACTATGCTCTACCATGAAATGTTGATTTTCATCGGAGCGAGCGAAAGGCCTATACCATCCCACAACCTTTACAGTTTTGGAGTTCACTTTAGTAAATAACTATTTCTCTTTTATATTTAAGCTTTGGCACTGTTATTTAAATTTATTTCTAGATTTGTTATCTAAAAAACATACAGACGAATTGATAACCTCCTCCTTTTTTAAGTCGGGTAAAAAAATTAGAAGATTTTAGCGTTTACCTCACGCTATCTGTTAGAAAATTATAAAACCAATTGTTCAAGAGCGTCGGTGGCTCAGGGGTTAAATTACTTAACTTGTAATCTGCAGGTATAGGGTTGGAATCCCGCCATGTATCAACGTGTTTTTCGATCTACATATGTAAATTTATCCGACGTTCTTACGATGAAAGAATCTTGATGGAACCTGCATATGACTACGAAGAAATTCAATGATATGTGTGAAGTCAACCAACCCGCACTGGACCCGCTTGGTTGACTATGGTCTAGTCACCCCTAACTTAGGGTAGGTTCCGAGCCCCTCGGGTGGGACGTATGGTATAGTGAGTTAGTGATGGATGGACATAACATTTTTCTTATATTTAGCATATTATCGTTAAAGTTTCTTCAAAATTCAAAAAAACATTTCTTTTTAAGAAATAAAAGTAATATAAAATAATATAATGAAGATGAAAATGTTATTCATTAAAAAAAGTAATGTACTTTTTCTGGTGAACACAACAATACCATGTTTATAAAAAATTTAAATACACAACAGAATTTTATTTCATAATAAACTTTCAGAGTTATTTTCATTATGAAATTTTGTGGTTTGCCTTTAATCTCTTAATAATGACCTAATAAAAATTGAGTATTATGGGGTAAACATCTAAAAGGTATTTTATATCAGGTGCTAATTGTTATAAGGCTACGTAAAAAATAATGAGGCCCTCATTATCTTTTATGCTTTTTAATGTTGTTTGGCTCATAATCTACGTATTTAAAATAACGTCTTACAGTTTTGCGGAACCTTATCATTCTAAATTCACTAAAACTAAGGCTACCCGTATGATATTTGTGTATGTGGGTTTATATGTAAGTTTTATTCTGACGGCTTACCGTAGATTTTTTGTGCCCGAGATATCCGTTTAACACATATTGTTATCTTTGTTTTGTCAAAGATAATGACAAGGATGGAGATATGTTTTATACAGGAATGTTGCTCATTCGATTCGTAATATTCATTGGAGTATTGTAGGTTCTATAACTACTTATTCGGTTTAATTTTTTTTAATTTACAACCAGTTGTATTACGTAACATCGTTGTTTATATCTCTGCCAAGACAACCATTCGAAACAGACGTTTTATAGCAATGATTTGTTTGCGTTCTTCATTCTAAAAAACTCGATAACAAAGCTTCATTGTATTCGACGCACAATCGACACTTACTGCAAATTACTTTTTTTTTTAAAATCATACTATGATTTAATGTTATACTTTTTAAAATTTACTGAGAATATGAACCTCTAGACGAAACAATAAAATTGATAACGAAGACGGGTTATTATTATTATTAAAAAAAAACTGGGATTTTGGGCTCAGAAACTCTCGGTTAGTATTGCTAGCGCTGGCTTCATTGTCATTGGAATTAATTCATTATACAGTCGAGGACGTTTATTTCCTATCCAGTAAAAGTGGTTTGTCGCTCAAAATTACAAATAGATCGAAAACATGTCATAGCTGAGAAAATATACGTACGTACCGCGCGTGTTCTCGTATTGTGAATGTCGTTGATACTACATGGGAAGGAAATTTAATTCTATGACTATGGACATAAACAATACCTCAGATTTTAACAAGTAACTTTTTTAACAAACCTAATAGTGATTAAAGAGGCCATTGAAAACATCGGGTACTCGTAATTGAACGTGTTAATCTGTGTATATTTATTTGTACTGCGAATTGAAAAAAATGTCTGTTAATATTAAAATGTAAAGATTGCTGAGAAAAAAGTTGCAATCACGTTCATACGTAATAGGGATATTGGCATGTGATTTGCGACCTGATTCAAACGACCATTAACGTAGATCAATGTTAGTCGTACGTATAATTTTAAGGTTCAATAAATATCTATAACAATCGAGAAATAGTGTATTTGCTGAAAGTACTAAAGCTACATACATAAAAAAACTTACATTCATATGAAAAACACTTCCGTCCCGAGTCAGTTGGGTAAAAAGATAGGCCAATAGGCATTCTGTACTAGTTAACCTAGAAATAAATCACACCGTACACATACTAATAAGCTTCGGCGTTTGACGAATGAAACATACAACTAGAGTCTGCCGCGTGTACAGATTAAAAAATGCAGTTAATTAAAAAAAAACTGATTGCATAGTGAATGTGCTTTATATTTTACGTGTCTAAATTAAATTGAGTTTATCTAGTTAGAGTAGAAATCAGTTATCTTTTATCTCTATCTAATATATTAATAAATTAGAGAGTGTGTATGTAACATACGTACTACGTTTAATAAACATTTTGACATTATATAAGTCTTAAGGAGTCAAAAGTCTCGAAGCGTCACAAGGATTCTCCAATTTTTTACATACACATATTAATAATTTTTTTATCTTAACGATCCTAAGAAATATCAATTCAGTAGCATAAAAATTCCTGTGAGGTAAAACTATTATTAAAATCGTTTGAGTAAATGCAATTTCTTTGTAACAGAAAAAATAAAAGATATCTCGCCGTAACAAATATCGCAGAATCATAATAAAAGTTTTAGACTAAGCCAGTAGTATGTGACTGTTCATTAAGCTAACATTAACTTTGACTTTCCGCGTAATGAGGGGAGGATTTCAGGAGCCCCAATGACATGGGTACTAATGACTTAACTTACTTTTTGTACTTAACAGGTGCTACATTTCTCTTTCGAATCACATCTATCATGTAAAGTAGGTATAAGTTATTGTTAAGTATATAAAATATTACATTACTAACCGTGGGTTTTTAAGTTCAAAATCTGTGTTGCAAAACCTAAAGTGAGGGATAACGATATGCTTTATACAGAGATTTTGTTGTCAGACCCACGGTAAGACATAGCATTTTAAAAAGGTAATTCACTAACAAAAGTACAATTATCGTACTTTTGTCTATCTTGCCTTGATTTAATAAAGTAGTATTTTATTTTACTTAATCATGAGTTTGGATTTGAATTCCAATCTGCAGGTCCTGGGTTCGAATCCTGCCATGTACCAATGTGTCTTTCGATTTCCGATTTACATATGTACATTTATCCGACGTTCTTACGGTGAAGGAAATCATCGTGATGCAACCTGTACATGTCTGAGAAGAAATTCAAAGATATGTGTGAAGTCAACCAACCCGCACTTGGCCAGCGTGGTTGACTATGGCCTAATCAACCTTAACTTAGGGTAGGCTGAAGACTTCTACAGATCGGAGTTATAAAGAACAACCTATATCCTGTAATATTACTGCGCTATTTTAATCGACTGTATCCTAAACGCCTTTAATAAGTTCTTCTCTAAAATGTTGTAAAGGTCACTGGTTAACTTTGTTATATTTAAAATAATTACGAGTGCTTGT
Source organism: Papilio xuthus (assembly GCF_000836235.2). Taxonomy (NCBI): domain Eukaryota; kingdom Metazoa; phylum Arthropoda; class Insecta; order Lepidoptera; family Papilionidae; genus Papilio; species Papilio xuthus. Next base: position 3,352,875 of record NW_013531716.1, read on the forward strand.
GAAATTAAAAAAAAACAACTCAGGCTAACGTAAACGTGTAATTGTGCGTTTAATTGTTAAAATACTATCATAATTCATGTTGAAACTCGGCATGTTCCGCATCGGCTTTGTGTTTAATATCACATTACCACGCGTGGATTACTTGATTATATATGTTTTATGCCATTATATTGCAACCATTTTGGTCATAATTACGCGACTAAGTGAGCGTTGTTTTTTCAACAGCCATTCTCTGGTGGATATTTTATTTTATTCAAAAAAAAAGACTGAAAATAATATAATAAAGAAAACTGATTGTTATATAAGGGCCACCTGATTTGTTTTCTACAATGGGACTACATTTTTTCGTGAGGTTTTTTTCATGAGGATTTTCGGATGGGGTGGGTTTCCTAATCGTTTCTAACTGAAAATATAAAAATATTTATTTTCCTACTCATTTTTATGCTATAATATTAAAGGATCAGTAAGAATTAAATAAAAGAACGTTTTTATTTATTTTTAAATAACTTTAAGAATAGTTAATTAATTATATGTTATCAGTTAAGCATGAACTGCTAGGAACAGCAGAACGTAATTTGCTTAGTAAGAAATCAACAGACGATCAAACGAGAAAGTATTTATGATATTTATTTTACGGAAGAAAATATCTCCTTATACAATTACGGGGAAAAGGTGGGTTGTGTTGTTCAGTTGATAAAAACATATTTGTATTCTATCTACAGTGAATAAAAATTTTAACTTAAAATGAGTAGATTATATCGCAAGTTTTTTGTTATGTAGGGTTTTGATAAATCATCTAAATATGGCAAAATTTTAGATAACGACAATTATAAAAAGGTGTGGTGCTGCGTTGGCGTAGTTATTTCATTTTATTTTTTTTTCACATACAAAACATATAGTATGCTTATTTTGCTATATCCCTATCATTTGATGCCCCAAACATCGAATAATTTAATAATTGTAATAGCGTAATGGTCACGAGCGTAATATATGGAATTAGATATTCGTCTGTTTAATCGGCTTTGGATCAAAATGAAGGCTAGGTTTTACATTGCAACAGCGCCTCTCACCGGGCCAGATAACTTTGTCGCACTACATCGCAGTATACAAACTATTAGTGTCAAACATAGTCTGGTTATTGTTTGGCTCGATGCCAACACTTTAGCAGTTGGTCTATGGCGTAGTTCTTGTAACCTAAGCCTTATTGTCTAAGTGGTAGTTAGGGGATATAACAGTAGTATTACATAAAACATAATATATTTAATTAATATTTTATTTGTTTCTAACCAAAACATAGTACACGTGGACTCCAAGATTTATCAAAGGCCTTGTAAAAATAAGGTTTCTATACTTCGTGAAGTTTGTTGTTTTTTCGGGATCAAAGGTAGTTTTTACCCAAACTCGGATTATCTCTAAGACACGGGTCAGATTGTCGAAATGTTTTACTACTGCATTTTTATTTGTAGAAAACAAATATGTTTAACAAAGTTTACAATTGACTGTTAGGACACGTTATGAAAACCAGGCGACTATTTCCTTTGGTTGTGTACGACTGATATAAGGATAAAGAATTTAATTTTTTTTTTTTTTTTACTATTCAAATGAATATTGTCTAATTTTGTTGTGTATGAAGCTACACACTAACGGTTTTAACTGTACAATTCCACTAAACTGAACAGTTGAACTGTGCAGTTAAAACATACGTGTATAACCTAAATTGTAACTACCAGTTTTACTACACGGTTCTCAGCTTTGTCAACACAAGTACGATATTTCTGAACAGTTAATCTGTTGAATTAAAACTGAAGTTGTGAACTTTTATAAAGGACACCAGCACAGGAACGTGTTTACTTAACTTTGACAATGTGTTGTTACAATACTCTGTAATTTTAGGTTAAGTCCTTAAGGCGTACTAACATATATTCGCATCTAAAATATTACAATTGTTATTGTTTTATCTATTGGACACTGTCCAAGGAGTTTCAATACTTTAAGTCAGGCCACATAGAAAAGAAGAAATAATTTATTCATTTAAATTTGTAAAAATTTTATTCGTTTGTCTTTTTCTGTTCATATTCAACAATACACGTTTATTTTCGAAAAGAGTGAATTTTATTTTATCTTTCTAACATTTGGTCCGATTCGAGCCGTATAATTTATAACAAAAATGGAAAATGAACCATTAATAGTATTACAAGTCGAACTGAAGCAAAATATTTCAAAAGCACAAATTAATTTTAAGAAGTCGCCCCGGGATAGAATAACAAGAACTTATGTGGAAGCAAGATTGAATACATTAGAGTTATACTGGAGTAAGTTTACAAACAACCATGATCAAATTATAACTAAGATAGATAAGAACAATAGATCGCAAATTGAGTATTTCGAGGAAGATGTCTATAGTAATGTAGAAGAGAATTATTATATTTACAAAGGTGAGTTGAACACAGCTTTACAAAAATTGAATCCAATGCCATCCATATCTAGAGAAGAATGCAACTTTAAGCAAGAAGACGATGTTAAGTGCTATAGTAGAGATGTTAAATTACCACGTATTACTATACCAACTTTTTCCGGAAATTATACCGAATGGCAATCTTTTTATGATTTATTTACATCATTGATTCATAACAATGGACACTTAGATGAAGTGCAGAAGCTTCACTATCTGAAAAGTAGCTTGTCAGGAGATGCAGAAACATTGCTTAAAGGAGTGCCGGTGACTGGAGACAATTATGGAGAAGCATGGAATATCTTAAAAAAAAGATATGACAACAAGCGGTATGTTACAAATTACATTTTTAAGAAATTTTTTGGACAAAGGAATATTACTCAGGAATCAGCTTTTAATATCAAACAACTATTAGACACCTCCGTCGAATGCATCAATGCTTTGAAACATATTGGTTTGCCTACAGAATATTGGGACGCTATTTTAATTTATATTATTATTTCAAAATTAGATGAAAATAGCCTAAAGCAGTGGGAAGAGACAATTAGTGCAGATAGTACAGATGAGATACCAAAATTACAGAAACTAACAACTTTTCTCGAAACTAGGTTTAGGACATTGGAAATTATTGACAGTAGTAACTACAAGTCAAAACTAATGAGACCGAAAACATTTCACGCTAGTGTCGAGCACCAATGTTCGTTCTGCAAAGGAAATCATTATATATACAACTGTAAGGAATTTGTGAAACTGTCCATCGAGAAGAGGTATGACTTTGTACAAAACAACAATTTATGTTTTAATTGTCTTATTCCTAACCATCCCGTTATCAAATGTAAACAGCTAACGTCTTGTAAAATATGTAATAAAAGGCATCATTCACTTTTACATCCGGAAAGAAAGAGTATTGCAAATATGAACAGCGCAGAATCAGAACAAAAGGACCCGAAGGAGAAGGATTCAGTAGTAGCGGCACACTTCTCTGGAAGAAAACAACCTGGTCAAGGTGTATTGTTACCAACAGCTCTAATCGATGTTATTTCAGATAAAAATAATTTACACGTCGTACGGGCTCTACTTGATCAGGGATCACAAGCCTCGTTTATCACTGAGAAGATAGTTCAAACACTTGGTTTGAAGAAAACAAAATGTCAAAACGAGGTCGTTGGCGTAGGTGAAGGCAGCAACAAACTGTACTTAAAAAATACAGTTACTTTTAAGTTGAGATCAAGGTATGACACAACCTTCAACCTAATTGTCCATGCGTTTGTTTTAAGATCCATAACAACCCTTTTACCAAACTGCGGTATAAAAGGGTCCACCTGTACTTTGATAAAGGATTTACCGTTAGCAGATGCAACGTTCAATACTCCTGGTAGAGTTGATCTATTATTGGGTGCCGATGTATACAGTAAGATTCTAGACAATGGAGTAGTAAAAGGTACAGATGGTGTTTTAGCACAGTTCACTCGTTTAGGATGGATCCTGTCGGGTGAAGTCACGGATAAAAAACAAAACGGACAAAGAGAAGTTATTAGTATGCACATAAAAACATTAGATAATGATTTACTAAAGAAGTTTTGGGAGATCGAAGCAGACTTAGGTAGTAGTAAGAAAATATTAACAAAAGAAGAAGAAATATGTGAGGAAATATATAAAACTACGACTAAAAGAGACGAGAATGGAAGATATATCGTCAACCTTCCGTTAAAACAATCTCCTGAAAAAACAATAATACAATGCGGTAACACAAAGGATCAAGCCATAAGAAGATTTACACATCTGGAAAATAAATTTAAAAGAAATCATTCTCTAAAGGAAGAATATCAAAAGGTGATTAAGGAGTATTTAGATTTAGGCCACATGATTAAGGTAGATGAAGAAGCACAATGTTTGTATTTACCACATCACGCAATTGTTCGAGAGGACAGAGATACCACTAAGGTTCGAGTTGTATACGATGCCTCAGCGAAAGGTAGTAACGGTTATTCTCTCAATGATTGTATGCTAATTGGACCTACACTTCAACCCGATCTGCGCACTTTATTAATTAAATGGAGATCATACAAAATATGTATTGTAGGAGATATTGTTAAGATGTATAGACAAATTAAAATCACTGAAGAACACTCAAGTCTACAATGCATCGTGTGGCGCGACGAACAGGAACAACCTTTGCAACACTACAAATTAGTTACAGTAACATTTGGCACCGCGGCCGCGCCTTTTCTTGCAGTTCGTACACTTATTCAGTTAGCTGAGGATGAAAAACATAAATATCATAATGCATCTAATATCTTAAAGAATTCCTTTTATATGGACGATCTAATGACAGGAGCAGACACGGTGGAGCAAGCGTATAAGAATTATGAAGAGATAAATAATTTACTATTGGATGGATGTTTTGAGATGCAAAAATGGTCCAGCAATTCAAGTGAGTTATTAAGTCAGATGAAAAATAAGTCTAATTGTGAGATAGAAAAGTTGACTTTCAAAATGGATCCTATATTCAAGATTCTAGGTTTGACTTGGAATAGGCAAGATGACAGCTTTCATATTACAGTCCACTTACCAGAGTTATCCTATTCGATTACTAAAAGATACATCTTATCAGACATTTCCCGTTTATTTGATCCATTCGGATGGTTATCACCTGTTGTCGTAACGGCAAAGGTTTTTATACAGAAGTTGTGGCTTTGTAGAAGAGATTGGGACGAGGAACTGCCACTTGATTTAATTAATCAATGGACTACATATAGAGAAGATTTGAGTAATTTGCAAACTATTACATTACCAAGATGGTTCAAATTACATTCAAAGAATAAGCTGGTGGAGATACATGGATTTGCAGATGCTTCGACAACAGCGTATGCGGCAGTTGCGTGCCTGAGAGTTATTACAGAAGAAAATGAAGTATGTGTTAATTTAATAGCTGCAAAAACTAAGATAGCTCCATTAAAACAAATATCCGTTCCGAGATTGGAATTATGCGCTGCTGTAATACTAACGCGCTTACTGAATGAAGTAAGAAATATATTGAATATTCCTAAAGAAAATGTTTTCGCCTGGACTGACTCAATGGTAGTTCTGTCTTGGCTGCAGTCACCGCCAAGCAGATGGAAAACATTT
>NW_013531716.1:3360031-3441540 GCF_000836235.2 Papilio xuthus
TTATGGCGGTCGGTGTTAGGCCAGAATTGTTACCATTAGGTAAATAATCGTTATAATAATTAATTATAATTAATTTGCATCTAGTTGCAAACGTACCAGACTTCAATAATCGTATACAGAGTCTTAGCAAAGTTAATAACTAGTTGGTGTACTTTTCAAACTAGTATCCTACTGCATCTATGATGTATCTTTGCCAGACATCTTATATACCCTGCTAAGTTTACTCTTAAGTAATTGAACCGATTAAACTTCACTTAATAATATTAAATTTACGTACATTAATGTATATTTAAATACATAATTCTCGTGTCACAATATTAGTTACCATAATCCTCCGAAACTGCTTAATCGATTTTTAATAAATTAATAAATTTTTAATAAATAATAAATTTTATATGCATATTCAGTAAGCCTTAGAATAGACTACTATTTTCTAATTTCGCGCGGACGAAGTCAGCGGCGACAGCTAGTTATGTACAAAATTAAAAAAGGAATCTCAACGATTAGTACGAAACCTTTTTTATTTTCAATCCACGTATTATTTATTGAGAGAACCCCTCAAGTAAGTTATTTTGCCTTTTAACGGGATTTCTCACGAGGTTTCCGAGTTACTTAAGATAAAAGGGGTGAAGTAATTTTCAAATTGCTCTCAAAATGGCAAATACTTACGATCATAATAAGCATAAGGTTACATTGTTTTACCCTTTCTTTACAATTGCTTAATTTAATCTTGTAAAAGTACATATGCCAGGTTATTGTACGTATATAAAAAATTAAAAATAAAAGCGTCGGTGGCTCAGGGGTTAAGCACTTGACTTGCAATCTGCACATCCTGGGTTCGAATCCCGCCATGTACCAATGTATTTTTCGATTTCCGATTTACATATGTACTTTTATCCGACGTTCTTACGGTTAAGGAAAACATCGTGATGCAACCTACACATATCTGAGAAGAAATTTAAATATATGTGTGAAGTCTACCAACCTGGGCCAGCGTAGTTGACTATGGCCTAATCACCCTTAACTTCGGGTAGGCTTCGAGCCTCTCGTTGGGGACGTATAGTGAGCTGATGATGATGATGATTAGTTATCTTATGGCTTACGCGCGCATTTAAATAAGAGTAGTTAGTTTTCTTAAAACGTTATTTAAATTAACATGTACGTTTCTCATTCCGACTTTAGACCTCTCGGGGTCTGGTTGCCGACCCTTATCATCCGTTCGTTATTGCTCATTTAAGCATTAAGCAGCTTGTACTTTAGTTATTTAGTTTAAAATTACGATGAGAATTGTTAGTAAGTTGCTTCTGTGTTGTAAAGCAAGTTTGATAACAATTGTTCTGTTGTAGTACTGAATAAGACAACTTTGAATTGTTAAATTGTTTTAACAACGATTGGTCTCTGAATAGTCGATAAGTTCCAGTTAAATTTAATCTCTTGTTAAACATTAAAGCCACGAAGTTATGAATAAAAAAGGCGGTTTAGTTTATTAACTTTTTCTCATCCACATACATTGTGTAATTATGGTAGACGCCAGCCAGAACATATGTTGCAGGGATTGGCCTGCTTGACCAATGCAATACGATGACCACACAGAAGTCAGGCGTGAAGTGGAAATAATTCCTCGTTTCGTCTGATGAAGGTGCGTGCTGGGCCTAATTTTAGTCTTATTTCCCTACCTACCCTTATTATCCGGAAAGTGGACAGGAACGGGAACTATTATCTATCTGTGTGTCTCCTTGTCAGTTGACGCATCATAAATTACGTTAATGTCTAGCAGCGGTTAGGCCATTTAGGCGAATTCAGGCGGACACTCGCTCGTTTGCCACCTTGTAATACAAAAAAAAAACACTCTTAATTTCTTACACAGAACAGCGAATTAAAAAGAATGAAAGCCAATGAAAAGTATGTTTCCCGTTGGGCCAATTTTATTTCAACAGGAAACGTCTAAGGAAATGAAATAAAATCAAACTAAATAAAATCTGTCTTCAATAGAACATTTTAATGTAATGAACTACAGCGGAACTTCGAATATTCAAGCAAAATTGTACAATATCCAGTAAAGACATGTGGAACATGCGACTTCGCGCAATATATTGATATACTTAGCTGCTTTATGTACCTTAGTATCTGACCTGGATTTTGAGAAATTTGTCGATGAGGAAAATATGTGGAAAAATATTTCTTACAGTAGAAATTTATATCCTTTAAAGAAAAAATATATTTTTAATTAGGTCACTGATAATATTACTACCTGAGAAGAGAACACGGAAAAAAGAAAATAGACAAAGGAAAGGGTAAGGGATACTTTAAAGTCTGGAAATATGGATTCTGTATTGTTTCTGACGTTAAATGTAGTTTTTTCAAAAAGGTTTTTAAATTAATTATACGCATAATTTGTTAACATTTTTCATATTAATCATTTAACTGAAACATAGTCCTTTCACAGCTACTTTTTAAAAATAAATAAATTTTAAAAATAATAATAATCGTCAGCTCCTATACGTCCCCACCGAGGGTCTCGGAGCCTATCCTAATTAAAGAGTGATTAGGCCATAGTCAACAACGCTGGCCAAGTGCGGGTTGGTTGATTTCTCACATATCTTTGAATTTCTTCTCAGACTTATGCAGGTTGCATCACAATGTTTTCCTTCACCGTAAGAACGTTTGATAAATGTACATATGTAAATCGGAAATCGAAAAACACATTGTTACATGGCGGGATTCGAACCCAGGACCTGCAGATTGCAACTTAAGGGCTTGACTGCTGAGCCACCGACGCTTTGAATTTTAATATTTGTCAAATTTTCTTAATGTTTCTTAGTGAATATTGCAAATATATGCTATATATTTATATTACAATTTATGGACGCATCATGTCAATTTGAACGGCAATAAATCATCTTCCCAGCGCCCACGTCCGCAACCATTGTTATTTATTATGATAAAAGTAACTGCAATGGAGCTTTTCATTTAAATAACACAAGAAATACGTTGTATTCCTCATGAATAATTTTAAATCAAAACAAAATTTTAACCTATCAAGGAGGTTGTGCCGGCCACGTACACGCGACGCCGGAGAAAAAGAATATAAAAAACAAAAGTCGTAGAGTGTGAAGATTCTATGTGGGCTTGATTTAACGAAAGAGTGGATAGATTTACAACCACTAAAAAGGCAACCACAGGCCTTTATCCTCAATCACGGCGGGTACTTTTCTGCTTTGGATTTAGTTTTTGTATGTAGGATTATGTGTTTCTCTACACATATAACTTATTGTAATTCTGCTAAGTGGAAAGTAATCACACTTTAAGTTAAATGCACATATTTATACCACGGTAGTGAGAAATGGTGCTTCACGAAATTGAAGCGAACAACGGCTTGTTATTTCTTTTGACGTCATAAAGTTTTATGATGCAGCTCGTATCAGAGCACATGTTTTTTTTAAACCCTGTTTTTTGTATTATTATTGTAGATAACTGGTCTGATGAGGTATCCTTATGTAGTAATAATAATAGCGAATTTTACTAAAGCTTAAATAAGGGTCGAAATTTTAACGATTACTATAAATTAAATTAAAACGTTCAAATGATTGCTTTACCTTCTATCAACTATTGGGTATGATTGTGGATTTTTATTTTATTATATTTAAATGGCTTTCATAATTAAAAAAAAAACGAAATGAAAATGTAGACTTATAATGTTCTTTTTATAAATGTTTTCAAATCGATTTTGAGGATTTTATCTGTAAAATGTATTTATTCAGACGATACGTAAAAAGTAAGCTTAAATTAAAATATGTTTCCCATGAATAAGCACAGTGAAAAAAATGTAACAGGAAAATTTACCAAAAGCAATTTTTCGTATAAAGCCGAGAAACATAACATATAACGACTATTTACATATTCTCCTTGACAGCCGTTCTCGTAATAAAAATAAATATTGTAATTTTGAAAGCGATCATACTTAACTTGCGAGAAGTAAAGTCATATTTAGAGATAAAGTTTATATACAAACTTTGTTTTCTTCGTATCTCTTAATTAATCACTTTCATTTTTATGACAGTTTTCAAAGAAAATCGATAAAAAATTTACTATGTTCACCGAAAAATATAAGATATAAGGTTATATGACAACATATAACAACATTCATAATACAAGACAATATTTTCATGCCTTTAAAAGCAGTAAAATTTTATTTACTTGAACTAAAAAAAATAGTATGCGTCTGACATTATTTTTGCCTCCGAGCGTAGCAGGGCTATCTTAAATTTGTTAACCTCTGATTTTACTGGCCGTCGCCCGCGACACCGCCCACGCGGAATTAAAAAAAAACTTAATGTGTGGTTTTCCAGACAACTGTACCAAAGCGAGATCCGTTGAGCCGTTCCGGAGAAACCTTCAAACAAACATCCATCCATCCAAGCATTCACATTTATAATATTAGTGAGAAGTAACATATAAATAAGGGTTGGCTCCGAGACCCTCAGTGAACCTATAGTGAGCAAGTGAACTTATATTACCAACAGTCAAAGTTCTGCTAGATTTGAAATACAAAGCAACCGTAAAATTTTATTCAAAAGTGTAACATCAAGACATTGCTTTTTGAATGATGCAGGTTTAACCATTTAGTGAAATTCTTCGCCATTTCGCCCGAGACGGAGCGCAGTTGTTTGTATAAGTTGGAGATGGCGTCAGGCGTCATTAAGCTTGGCTACGTCTGCTCAGAATTCCAAAGGTTATTTTAACTTTCTTTGCATTCGTTGCTTGTTTCTATACAAGTTTGTTAATTAATAAATATAATGTATTCTTGAAAGAACACATTTCACCAGTAGTTTATTTTTATCCCGCTGACAAGAGTTTTTAAAAATACCTCAAGGATATTAAATATAAGTATATTTTCTTTTTAATCTTATTATAATATAATAATATAAATGCGAAAGTTTAGATCAATGGATTGATATATGTTTGATAGAATTTCCAGAACGGATGCATGGATTTTGCCAAAATTTGGCATAGATGTACTACATCGTGTGGAAGAATACATAGACTACTAATTAAGTTTTTTTTAATGACGCGTGGATGGAGTCGCGGGCAAAAGCTAGTACTAAAATATAACCAAATTGCTTGACCCTTTATCATTTTACATTGAATGAAGGAAAGCTAAAACGGGGTAACAAATTTAATTTCGTTCTGAGCAATCAAAATAACGAAAATTAGCTTTATTAACTCAGTTCGTAAGTAACGAACTTAAAACCATGTACATTAACTAATTAAGAAAAACAGAACCCTTTTACTAATTAAGCCTCTGTTTCCAGTTGTCGGTTTTTCCTCAGAATTACATATAATTGTGTAATCTTTTAAGAAAAACTCCTAAACCAACAAAAAACATGCTCCTTTACTCTCATTTATATTCTGTACTTTTATGTATAAATTTCGTATATGTATTTGTCCTCAAATTATTAAAAATATCTAAAAATGCCGTAAAGAAAAAGCACATCTCATTAGCCGTGCTAATAAAAAAAAATACTTTATTCAAATGATTTAAAATTAAATTTTTTTTTACTTAAAATCAAAGTAAACTTGCCTATAGTGCGACAACTTTATCTGGCCCGGTGAGAAAGGCTGTTGTCGCCAAATTTATAAGCATAGAAAATGACATAAAAATAGCGCAACGAAAAATGAAGCTACGAAAAGGACCTTGACACTTTTTAGAAATTGATAGGAGGGCAATAGTGAGCTATCATTATTTATTTTAACTTGCCTATTTGGTCAGATATGCTTGTCGGTGTATACAGTAGTGACGTTTGTTTTCAAAATTTACATATAGAATTGGATTTAACAGGTTTATTTATGCATCAGTAAATTCCAGTAGCATAACTTTGAATTCGCTGCTATGAACTAAACACAGCCGTTTGCCTCACATTGGTGCAATATTAAAGTCTTCTACAGTTAACACAAGTTATTTTAGCTATGCCCTTTGTATGAAACTCATCTCTCAAAACAGTCATATCTCATTTCTCTTTTATACATATATTTACTGTTATGCGAACAATGTCCCAGTTAACGTTAGTATTTTATGGTAAAGTAAGATTTAACACGGGATATAGTCGTATTTTTATAAGGAAACAGGGTTCACAATCTTACTTTAAGTGCGAAAATCCAAAAAATTTACGGATTATTCAGCCACGCAAGAATACCTCGTAAAACAGTTGCTAAAGGCTGAATTTTTCATTTCAGAATTTCCTCGAAGAATTTTATCACGACAAGGTGGCTACAAGCGTATTTTCTTCAATAAATCGACTCTAGAATAATATTAGGGTAGATGACTAATTTATCATTCTGGCAGGAACTTAAAACCTGTTTCTAAGGCCCTATTCTGTAAGACAACTCTGTTTACCTACAAAGGTAAATACGCTAGCTAAATAACATACAAAAGAAAATTAAATTATAATTAAAATGTTATTTCAAACGCACGAACAATAATTCAGATTTGTTATGTATATTTTAACATCAAGTATACTCCGAATTATGTTTAACTGATTAGGTTATATAGACATGGTCTTGGATATTTGATAACCATGTTACAATAGTAGTTCCTTTTCTTTATTTTCACGTTTGATATAAAAGATATGAGAACACATCCATCTTCTACGTGATATTATTTTAAACGTACATAGTTGTGTCACGTTGTGACATATAACACAAAGATTGTATCAAAAAACCCTACCAAATCAAGACAATAACGTTTGGTATATCAGCCTAGAACGCAATATAAAATTTTCTTAACATTTTTTGTACTTACAAACAATTAAAGAGATTAACCTAACTAATCACCACGGTTTAATTTAAGTTTGCGAAACAACGATCACGCGGTCGTCATTTTAAACTCCGTCGCGTCTTTCGACTATTATTGTAAAACATATAATTCGAACTTTAAATTAAAACTGAATATTTATAAATTATTTATTATTGATATAAACTAGTGGACGCACGCGACTTCGTCGGCGCAGAATTCAAAGTAGCCAGTAATATACCCGCACACATCAACTACCTTTCAGTGAAAGTCCCGGCAAAATCGGCCCAGCCGTTCGGGAGATCGGGAGGGAAAAACGCGGCTTATAGTTAGACAAACAAAAAAAAATGGTTTGATAACGATAAACCATTTTTTTTTGTTTGTCAATGCAATTTTTTTTATATTACATATAGTCAATACAATTTGTTTACTCTAATCTATTTTTACGTGGGAGAGTGGGAGTGGGAATATATGAGAAGTTCACGTACTGCAGGTTTCCATTGTCTAAATACTTGTATAAAAACATAGTGCCTTCTCTTTCATTCTCTGAAAAAAAAAACCACAAGAATGTGTTTTAATTACGGTAGATCACGGATATTCACCAAGGCTTCAGACGTGTACGGAAACTACGTGTCAGCTCATAGCGGTTCAATGAATATTTTATACCTTCCATTGTGCTGGATCTGTTTTAAACAGATTTTCCGTTCATTTCCTGTGGACCTAGTACGAACATTTGCGATACGCCTTCGTAACGCCAAATATGTCATTTAAGCTTTTAACGTCGTTTTATTTCTCACCTACTTTTTGGCATCTAGAAGATATCCTATACCTACGTGAATGTAGTTTTTGACGCAGTAAAACGAAGTCAGTATTCAAAAGAATGTTCGCAATTAACAATATCTCGCATCTGCGCCAAGAAATGCCGTAAATACATGCGGCAGCAACTTTCAGCAACTTTTTACATTTACGAGGCTTTCACGGAGACGTTTTCTAACGAAACTCACCGATGCCTTGGCTTCTTACCATGTGAAAGTACCATCTACAAGAAAAACTACTTTAATATATTAATATTGTAGTATATTTTAGAATAAAGAAAAACAAAGAATTTATAGTAATTAACACGATTAATAAAATGTTTACTTCATTTTATTACCTCAAACCTATTTTAAAAACTTTTGAGACTCATTTTATTAAATAATTAACTATGAAAATATTGCCTGATTTTATATTGATAATCAAAATCTTTTTATTAATTAAAAATTGCTTAAACAGCTTCATGTACTGCTACACATTAACTTTGATTGTGTCAAATTGCACTTTCATCCATTTGCATAATTTCCTAAAAAATATATATATATTTTTTAGGATTTTTTTGTATTTAGTCCAAGTGCAGATCGTTTCGTGCTCTGATATAAAATCTGGACCATCCTTTGCCTAATCGGACCGGTATACGTTGTTTAATAAAATATTAATTTTACTAATGTTAAAAGTGCAAATGTTAGGATGAATGGATGTTTGTTTGATGATATCTCAAGAACGGCTGCACGGATTTTCCTGAAACATGGCATAGATGTAGAACACAGTCTGGAAAAACAAATAGGCTACTTTTTTTTTTTATTCCACGGGTATGGAGTCGCGGGCGACAGCTCGTGTCTAATAAATAAAAACTTTGGTAGAAATTGTCTAGGTATTTTTGAATCAATTCCTTTAAATTATTGTGCTTAACTTACGACATCGCTGTGACTTGTCACTAAGAGCACAATCCGTGACTCCTCAAACTATTTTTAGTTTTGTCTAGATAGTAATTTAATATTAAAACATATTCTTACTAAAAAGTTTGTAAACTCACTGAAACTTTAATATTTCAATGTCTGTCTTAAGAAGTGAAGACTGTGGCTTAACTTTGCCTAATATAACTTACTCTGTAAGAGTTTAAAACAGTTTTAATAACTGGAAAATATCTTAATCTATATTTGTGAGAGATCCTTGTATTTTTACGTTTTTGAATTTAATTTTAAAAGTTATTATTTATAAATTACAATTATTAGAAGATGTTCTAAAGACGGATGTAGTGCAAAGACTTTTGGCGTATATTTTTATATTTATAAAAATAAATTTTTTATCAAATATTCCGGGTTGATACTAAAATAGTAGCCTAGCTGCTTGTTAGACCGCGAAATAATTTTTATTGTACAAACAATGAAACTTAGTTTCGCTTGTTTTACAAATGCCGCACTTAACCACTGTACCATGAAAATAATTGAAATTCACCGAAGAGAGCTTGAGTTTTTTTTAGTTTTCTCCTCAGAAGTATCGTTCACTTGTAATATAGAAGTATTTACATCTTATACATATATATATATATATATATATATATATATATATATATATATATATATATAAAAATCATGCTGTTCGTTAGTCTCGCTAAAACTCGATAATGGCTGAAGGGATTTATCTTATCTTGGTCTTGAAATATTCGTGGAGGACTAAGGAAGGTTTAAAGGTAAGAAAAAATCGAATAATTGCCGGGTAAAATCCTAAAAACAGTCTTTTTCTTTTTCCCATATAAACGGCTGAAACTTGGCATATATGTAGGACATATTCTGGAAGAACACATAAGCTAATAATTATGTTTTTTTTAACTACGCGGTCTGAGTCGCTACGGACGGGGCGACAGGTAGTATAATATATTACCATATAGTATTAATATATAGTATATATTATAGAAATTCACAGAGGCGTACAGATGTGTGGAAGACGTTTGAATATTGATGTTTAGTTACACGTTGATATTTTCTTGCACTGTTTATCTATGTTTTTTTTCTTTTTATTTATCGTTGTTATGTGTTATTTACTGTTATTATAAAATATGTTATCGTGTAAACTGTGTATAGTGTTAAATTGGTTGTATTCTGTAAGGATGTTATGCAGTTTTTAAATAAATAGATAAAAAAACAAATAAATAAATAAATATTTAATTATACTAAGCATTAAATCTTTTATAATATTATTCCGCCGACATTATGAGACACGCGGCACTTCATTTGAGTTTGTAAGGAAACTCAGCACATGTTGGAGCAGATATTTGAAATAAGCAGAGTATTGTTATATTTAAAACTTCCAAATTCGTCGTATGGAACTTTTCTCACGACTGACTTTAGGAACAGTTGGTTTCTTAATTTATTTAATTAAAGGTTCGTTTTGAAAAGAATATGCTATGTTTTGAGGATAATTTTGTTATGGCATTAAAGTAAATGGGACACGAAAAAAGTTTAAATAAAATTTTTGGTATCAAAAAAAATCATACATAGGTATTCTTTATTAACCAATTAATAACAAATCGGAAGATTGGTGAGAGGTTCATTTCAAATTGAACTCTTTTATGACCTATTAAAGGCCTGTTTTAACTTCGAAGCTGTTTATTGGGGTTCACCATTTTATTTTGTAAAACAAAGTGACTTTCCGAACGACGCGATATTAATTTTGTCGACGTTGACCGTACAATATAGTTCCTACATTATGTAAAATTGACGAAATTGTCAATAACTGTGTTGCCTACTCCTCGTCCGTTCCGACTAACTAGTATTTCCATCGTTTTCTATTAGATTTAAAACATTTTACACGACGAAAATATTAAAAAGATCTTGAATGTGCATTAGGGTTTAGGTTTATTTTACAAGTAAAATAGTAGAGTAAAATTCAGATTGTGTTTAGGGAATACATAAAAATTGGTTTATTTAAATTTGAATGGACGTCTAAATGGAAAATGTTTGAGTACTGAATTTAACTTGATACATTTTCGTTTGACTAGCAAAGACGAATTTTAGTCCTCCAGGGAAATCGACAAATATTACAATATTTGACAATTTGGATCTCTAAACTACTTTAGAGTAAAAATTCTACTAACATATAGAATCATATCTTTTCTCTTTATGATATATTAAAAAAATGTTAAGCAAAAATTAGTATTCAGATAATTTTGAAATATACAATGTACTTTATTTACGAAGCATATTCCGCATCAGCCCTGTTCATTTTCCGGTTAATTTAAATAACAAATGCTCTCCACTGGGCTTAAGGTGGTACGAAACGGCTCGGTTTCGGTTATACCGTTGATTATAAACTTAAGACCAGAATTCTTATAATAAATGTAAGCTGTTAAAAATATAAAATGTACAATAAAATACAAATTGCTTTCCGTTCTTAATTTATTGTGGCGAACATTCACATAGATATTCGTAAATATATTATGTATAAATTAATGAAAAATGTCTGTACCAATAACAATGAATAGAAAAATCATATTTAGTACACAAATAGTGAATAAATAAACATTTTATGTCAATTTTTCAGTCGGGAAACATCCAAGCGGGATTGTACAAATAGTTTTTTCCGACCTGCGAATAATAAAATAAAATTTAACAAACTAAAGTTACATTTAATTTTATAAGTCTAATTGAACGAAGTCGCGGGCTACAGCTAGTATTTAAAAACAAGTTACATAGTGAGTAGAGTAGTACTAAATTACACTTCGTACCAGACATGAACAATTCTTGTAATGTCAATCAACCTTTTAGACATTCGCAACATTATGAGCTATTCGCAAGATGAAGGAAAACGGGGAAAATGAAGTATTTACTTTTTCTTTGACTAAACGTTATGTAGCTCATGATCATAAAGAATCTTATTAAGATAATTACGATAAAGACGATTTTTTGCACGTAAAAGAACTTTTATAGTAAGATATTTAATTACAAACAAATTAATTCCCATATTAAGAATGTCTGATATATTCGTCTCAGTTGTTTTCGACCCTAATTTTAGTTTTCTTTAAGAAAGATACATAGTAAGGGGAAATATTCTTTTCTGTGCGTCTCCTCCTCCGTGAATTTAATAGAGGCAATGCATTTGCGATTACAGAGGTCTGTAGCCAGCGGCCGCTTCGCTATTCTGGGAATGGCAAATGCCGCCTTATAATATGTATAAAAAATTTTTTAAAGTAAATTTCCTGAAAACAAGTGACTTTAATCTTTTTTCCGAAGAAAAAGAGAAAATAAATTAAAATATTCCACTAGACACTGTTTGCGTAATTTCTATTTTCGAAAATCTTTTTGTAGTTAATTATCTCGTTTCAATAGTGAAGCCTCTAACAAAGCAACGTCGAACACATCTATTAAACAATGGACAAATGTATATATATTCCAGTCTACTTTGTTTCAGTCTCTGAAATAATCACTTATTAAAATATGGCTTTTCCTTGACACATGAGTAAAATCTTTGATTTTAGAGAAACGGACTTGCGAAGCGAGCGCATTCCTCTCTGACAAATATATATTGTTATTCAACGACTGCTTTTAACCCAGTCCGTTTTTTTAAATTCAAAGGATTTAATAGGTCGAATGGAAGATAAAAGAGTTTATAATTAAAGCTTTTTCTTTATGTAGGCTCGAGTTAGATTGTTATAATTGTAGAGGTATGCCCAAGAGGTTTTCACGTTTTTATTATACTTTTCTTTCTGATTCAACGACTGAATTTTAGTGACTATAATTACACGGCTAGATAAAGAAATCATTCATCGATAAAGTAATGGCTTCATTGCCTTCTGTTATTTATCTTTTCCTGTATTTCATATACTTAAATTAAAATAAATATTATTTTTATTATGTACTAACTGTGGCCACGATTCCGGCCGCGTATTATTCTGTCTTTGGGTTGCGCCCGGTACTGAATAGTACTTGGAAATTGCAACATTAATTTATTTTTCTAAAATAAACCTAGCCCAAGTTACTTCTTATTACATCAGCTACGTGCCAATAAAAGTCCCGTCAAAATCGGTCAGCCATTTTACATATTAGGCGGAACAAACAGACAGACAGACAAAAATAGTAAAAAATGTTATTTTAGTATATGCAACAGAACAGAACAGAAACGTTATTACCACACAAAAAAAACATAAGAATAAGACTTATGAACCAACTGCTCGCCACTTCGTTCGCGTGAAAAACTCTCTTTTTTAAGGCTAATTTTACTATCACTTATACTACATACATAATAACAATACGTATTAAACTAATAAAACATTCACATAAAGCTCACATATTCTGATACAAAGTACCCCGTACTTATTGCGTGAAAGGACAGACAGACAGTCAGAGTTACTTTCGCATTTATAATATTAATAAGGATTTTGATTTTGTTTTACTTTGGTATAGCAAAGCATGGGTTCAGTTAGTTTGTAATAAAACCAATTTTCTTAACACATCTCTAGACGTAGCTCTTCGTTAAAGTATCAAAACTCTCAAGGTCGTTTCACGGGTAACAGAGAGGACAATGCTCCAAGACTCTACGAGATTGCATTAGAAATGTGTCCGAAGCTTAACCAATGTTATGTCCGATAACTAGATATCGATAAATAGTTTTTTGTAAGTACTCTTACATTCTTGTGGCTTGTGAACTCTTGTAGACTAAACAGGTATGTTAAATGGCGATGTGTTCATGTTTTCGTGCTGGATAAGGTTAGCAGTAGCGAAAGACGTTATATCAAAATTATGTTACAAGTTGCCGTAGCATCGTCAAACAAAGAGATCTGCGGGGCTAGAAAAAGTGCATTCGCGCCGAAGCGACTCCGTAACGAACTTGAAAAATGTATAGAACTTTCGATAAGTCAGTGATTGTTGCGCGTCAGTTTTATATGTTTTTCAAATTCCTTATAGAATCGCTTCGGAGCGAATGCATTTTTTGTAGTCCCTCAGAACCGCTGAGACGCTGCCATAGGGCCAGAATATATACAAAAGTTACTTCCTGTAGGAAAAATCCCCATTTAGGATTTTTTTTTTTATATCAAAAGGTGGCAAACGAGCAATCGGCCACCCGAAATCGCTGAAATAGCGAAGTGACCGTTGCCCATGGACATACGCAATTGCATATGCGTTGCCTACCTTTAATCGACGAAGGAGAGGATGCACAGAAAGAAAATATTTTCCCTTCCCATGCATCCTCTCATCCGGAAAGTCCACTTCCACTTCCCATCCCTTCCACTTCCCATCCCTTCCTTCTAAGAAAAAGGGTGGGAAGGGAAAGAGGACTAAATTAGGCCTCCGGGATGCACACTCATCAGACGAAACGCGGAATTGCTTCCACTTCACGCCTATCTTCTGTGTGGTCGTGGTATTTCACCGGGCGAGCCGGGCCGATTCGTGCGAAGATGTTAAAGCGGGGTCTACCACTGTTAGGATACTTTGTTCTGTCTGTTTTGTAAAAGATGAAAGACGGGGATGACGAAATGTTTTATACAGAGATTTTGGTCTTGGAAATCCACGGTTAGACATAGAAATTGACATGACAGCTACAGTACAACACCCGATCTTATGACATTTTTTGACGGTGAAAGAGGGGCGCTAGTGAGCTATCACAATTTAGTTTGACTTATGCCTACCGGTTTAGATAGCCAGCCGGTCTATACATGTTTCATTTTTACTTGTACTTTTATAATGTATTTATTTACTTTTTACGGACCACTAATCTCTATCATTTAGATAAGTCGTTGCTTGCCAATGACAGCTTTTGCATCATCCCCATAGTTAGTGTTATTTTATTCTACTCCTGTTATTATTTCAAATCCTCACCACCGACACTGACCACGACCGTTAGCGCCATAATGGCGAAAATCAAATAGGAGGAATACCACGGTTTATAGTCTTTCTCTTTATAGACGTCATTATTGTGTGAAGAACGTTGAAGTTTGAAGTACGGTTATAAATAATAACAATTGTCTATGATTTTGTGTTATTGTGATATCAAAAGTCGAAATATATTCTCGTGAATTTTTAATACAACTAATTTAATTTCAAAGTTGTTTTCAGACACGAATAGAAAGCCCATTTACCTATAAATCTTCAAACAGTAATTTTGATATTTCGACAAACATTAGTTTCTATTTGATATGTTGGATAGTTGTTTCACTCTAACATTTGCGGTAGAAGTTGTTCTAAATGAAGAAAATTCTCAGAATGATAACTTAAGTGCGGACTGGACGGAATTAGGGCCATGTAACCAAGGCCTAAGGCTTCACTACACCTTATATCAAGGCTATACGTATGACCTAGATGTTCTAATGTGGTCGAATGCTGGTAAAGTATGTAACTTTATCTTACATTTACGTATTATTGAAGTTATTTTAAATGTATAGAAAGTTTGTAATCTATACAATTTCATGGCTACTAAGTAAACTATCGTATATTTGGAACACAAGACGAAACTTAAAAACATTAATACTATTGATTACGATGTATTAAAAGTAAACGTACAATAGACAACCGAAATGTAGGGTTCAAAAAAAGATTTAGAAATTTATAATAGTTTTAAAAAAACAGGGAGTAGATCACAAAATTGTGTCTGTTACTTAAGGCTACGCAAGTCTACGTAGGAGCCATCGAAATGTGTTTATGCATTTAAACAATTAAAATTACTAGCACTTTTAATATTTAACTTTCAATAGTTTTATAAGTTTAAATTCAAATCCCATAAGTTGGTTTTAAATAATTTTGATGAAGCAAGCTGCAGAGAAAGAGTCAACCAATCCGCAGTAGGCCACCGTTGTTGACTAAGGCCTGGGGTTTCTTACATTGGATAGGATTCGAACATCTGGTGGGGACCTAAAATGGGGAGGTATATGATGAAATTACTTGTACATATTTTCTGACAACATTGTTTTAATTTCATGAAAGATATGGTGTGGGAACAAATATGGTTGGGTTAGAACTTGGCAATTCTTTAATAAGCATTGGATGGTATTCATGATACGACACAAGTTGCCAGTTAAAGTTGAAGAATTCCGTCATCTTGAGATTGTTATAATACCAACTGTCGGAACTGGGTCATTAGGCACCAAGTAAGTTCTATACAAAATAAATATTTTAATAATTAACTTTACACGTAAATAAATGTCTTTTTTTCGTAGCGCAAGAAATGACAAGGATTTTTTAATATTAATTCCACCCTTAGAGTTTGGCGAGCTTCGATATTTTGGCAAAGTAGTAGAAAATGAAGACGAGGGTGTTATTAAGTCGATTATAAATTTGATTTGGAAAAATGTTATTAAATATATTCCAGCGTCGTGTTTTGATGGAGCATTTGATACTCCGTTATTAGTGTCAGGTTCGAATTTATTTTACAAAGTTACTCTAACGTAATAAGCGTAAATAAAAATTATATATTAATTCTTAAGGCACTAGTTTTTCGGGACTTAAAATTAAATATGCCCACAGCATAACTTTCACACCGTAAAACTAAGATGTTGATTAGAAATCCTGGAATTATTAGTTAAAATAGACCAACACCTTTTGCATAATAAAATGAGTTAGAGAATATGTTTTTCTACATCTTATATTTATCTTATATGTATCATATATACAAAGGAAAGTCGTGTCAGTTACACTATTTATAACTCAAGAACGGCTTTGCCGATATGACTGAAAATTGGTGAGTAGGTAGCTTAGAGCCAGGAGACGGACATAGGATACTATTTATTCATATTTTTTTTCGAATTTATGCCTTGAAGAGCTGCTTTTTATTTAACTTACTAATAATATAAATGCGAATGTTTAGATGGATGTGATGTAAATGGATGGATGGGTGGGCTACACTCATTAAGTTTTTTTATATATCCACGCGAACGGAGTCGCGGGCGACAGCTAGTTGTAAATATCATTAAAAAATGTTAACCATGTGTTCAGATGTTCGACATCAAGACGCAATCTTAGGATTCATAAGAGAAACAATGCTAACATCCAACCTACAGTTCAATAACATTGGTGGTAGTGGTGAATTGTCGAATCATAAAGATAAAGGAAAAAAATCTATGCCTGAATCGGAAAGTTATAAACTGAAAATAAGCGGAGAAGTCATTCTTGCAGGTAACATACCAACAATTTTAAAAATAAGAACTAAAGAGATAACTAAAAAATCTAATAAGATTTTTATGTACAGCAATTCACATATGTATGAAAAACAAATAAGAAAAAGGTTTTGTATGGGATATATAGAAAGACGATAAGAAAGATCAATAGAAAGACGTGAAAACATAAGACTTATAAATATTTAATCCCATTTCACTTGGTATAATTAATTGCTATATAAATCGTTGAGTGATTTCTTGAGAAATTGAGCAATAATTAATTCTCAATATTGCAGGGTCTGGAAAATTAAATCGATTTCTCGAAGTCGGACATCGTTCGACGCTGCACGGTCGCATTTTGGCTGTAGTTAGTGCAAGCAATTTGCCGGCACAGGACGATTTACCTATTATGTTTGTTAATATTCAAAACATAGAGAATATACCTATAGATGAATTTCAAAAAGCCGGGTAAATTAAAAAACAACACCTATATGTATTTAAAATGTCTTCCTTTCATCTTTCAATTTTTCTACGCTGCTGTAGGTTCTTAAATTTAATGCTTCTCTATGAATAATCCCTTCTCAAAGTTCCCATTAAAATCTAAATTAGAGAACATTAGTACCTTATGTATAAATTTTCAACCTATTGTTTCTTGTAAATTTCTTGAATAAATTATACAATATAGTTGTCGCCCGCGACTCCATCCGCTCGAATTAAAAAAAACTTGATAAGTAGCCTACGTGTTCTTCCAGGCTACGTTCTATTTCAATTCCAAAATTCAGGGAGATCCGTTACCTTCAAACAAACATACATCCATCCAAACATAAGCATTTATTAATATTAGTTATTTTACATATGATTTCGAACACTAGACGAACTGACCAGGATTACTTACAACACTTAACACTGGCATAACTAACAACTCCTTAAAGTTGGCCAAAATTACAAACAAAGGTATAAATAACATTTAATATTTCCATCCAGTATTTATCAAATATATGCACATTGGAAAGTGGGAAAAATAGAACATGACTCTGTGTTGCAAAATGTGACGACTGAAACCAAAGTTCAATTTAATGATAGCCACGTTGTACCGATTGAAAAAACATTAGTATTTGATGTATTTAATGCATTAATGGATAATGACTTTGATGTACAGGTAAGCAAATATTCCATATTGCAATCATTAGTCGCCTTTTTCTTGATTATCCTATTGTTTTTATCAATATTTTCTCATTGGTACGAAGTTTTTCAGCCATATCACTTTGAACATTAATAGTTTGTAGGGGTATTTTATTGAATTGTTTTATTATTAGACTAGCAATTCCTGTGACTTCGCCCGCGTATAATTTTTCAAATCAATAGATTGGCATTTGGCAATTGGCTCAAAAACTTATGAATACATAAGTTTTTGAGCCAATTCAAAGCAAACAAACAATCAAATGATTCCTCTTTATACCTGGGATAAAAATTTGTTTTAATATATTTACGCAGTAATGAATAATAAAATAACAAAGATTTAAAAATATATTTAATTAGGATAATAGCAGATTATTGATATGCATTATTAACCTTTCTTGTAAATCAACTAAACCTAATGGCGTGTGCTAATATTATGATCGTTTTAATGTTAAATTATTTTTACTTTAGTTGCGCGGATTAAGAAAAACTCCAAAGAAGGAAAATATTCAAAATTTATTTAGTACACAAACAAGTGGTACACCTACCAGTTCTCTGAATATTAATAATGAAGAAGATATTCTTATAGCAGGCACTCGTATTGATGTCCGAGAATTGTCTAAAGGATCAAATAAAGTCATATCTGGTGAATTCTCTTTGTACCCTGAACAGACTGAGATTTTGAATTTAAAAAGTGATTGCACGAATTATATCAATGACATATGCTCTATGCAAAAGAACAAGTTCGGTTTTCAACCGAATATTGTACTTAATTCGCAAATGATGCTTCAACTATCAGTTGGTTTAGTTGGATGTGAAATAAATTTATTGAAATATTTTTCTCGTCTTTATGCGTTAGCTAAAAGCGCGAAAGTAGCGTATGATGTTTTAGAGAATATTGAAGAGTTGAATCAAAGAATTCGCTCGAAAGAACATTACTTAACAGGATTTTATCTCGATACCGGTGACAAACATTTCATTTTCGTTGAAGGTGAAAAGAATAAAGATATTATCAAACTTTGGGAAGAAATTGAAAGTTATTATCCTAATGTAAGATGCAATTTTTCAAGTTCAGATACCTATTTGGAAAGAATTTATCCAGGTATGTATTTTTTTATCACCTAGTTTATTATATTACAGAAAGACTAGGAGCAATTTTGCTTTTGGTTTTTTATTAATTGAAAAAAAAATGAGTATGGTAGTTAAGTACAGTTAACTTTATTCTGACTGGTTTATTTACGCTCATTATTTTTTTTGTCTATTTTTATTATTTCCTGAAATATATTGTAGAAGACAAAAAACATTTTGTTGAATGTCCAGTCTGTGTTAAAGCGACCGTCACTTTTTAATAAAAATTTTTTCATATAAATAATATACAGATTTCCACGTATCATTTTTTGTAAAAGAGAATGTTTGGTTGCATGGATGAAATCCATCCATCCGATGTTTGTTAGAAGGAATGTCCAAAACGATTGCATCGATCGCGATGAAATTTGGTACAGATGTAGAACACAATCTGGAAGATGGAAATGTGGGCGGTTCCCGTGCGATACGTTTAATTTACATATGCCTCCATACGTCCGTGTGTCATAGTGTAATACCAAGATAATTTTTGTTCCAGAAATGATTTCTTCAAATAGACCTTTCGATGTTTTAAAAATGCGTGTATCGCTATCGTCTTTGTTGGCCTGCCCTCCAGTCTATGCCCTTCCTACGTTACCTTTGCCATCACGAGCGGTAAATATTGTATCAATTATAAAACCATGTTGCTATAATTAATGGTCGACATG
This sequence comes from Papilio xuthus, assembly GCF_000836235.2. NCBI lineage: Eukaryota > Metazoa > Arthropoda > Insecta > Lepidoptera > Papilionidae > Papilio > Papilio xuthus. Next base: position 3,379,689 of record NW_013531716.1, read on the forward strand.
CACCGATTACCTTATGTAGAGCGTGTCGGCTTCATGGGACGGACCGAAGATTACAAAGTACGGTACCTGTATGATAAATGACAACTGCTGGTCTCCTTGCGTCGTTCACTTGTGGGTAGGGATTGTTTGAAGCAGTCCTTGTATATTGGCTTTAACAGACACTTTTAATTAAAGAATTACCATAGAATTGTAAATGGTCAGTAGTATTGTCAACTATACGCAGAAAGATTGAATTTAAATTTCATTTTGATTGTATTGATACATTGAAATATGATTATTATTTCAGGCTATGATAAAGATAAGTCAAATAATAGCTGGGAATTTAAACAAAACACCGTCTCGTCGGGATATGCCGACTGCGTCTGAGTTGCGAAGTTTCAAACTTGAATTATGTGCACCTTTACGATCATTTGTATGTAGAGATTTTTCATTTGCATATAAATGATTGAAAATTATATTGATATTTCCGTTTGAGACGATCCTGTCTACAGTTATTATATTTTCCTACAATTATTTGCCTACAAAAATTAATGTTTGTAATGCGGATTTGTTACATGAGGATCATTTAGAATCATGTTTTATTTCTAAAGCAACTAACTCAACCTAATTAAATGAATAGCAGTTGTTTCTATCTGCTTCATAAGGATAAAAAAACGTTTAACTGAGAAAAGGCCAACACAAAAAATAAGCTACACAATAGTCACTAATTGGTGTCTTCATGAAACCCCGCATAATCCCTTATCACCCTCGCTGCACAAAATAAAAAAAAACTCTCGTAGTATGAATTCAAATTTTTCATGTTTGTATGTTCTTAAAGCTGTACTAAAGGGCCTGTTTTACAATATCCAAGTAAAGTAGTAGATAATTAACTAAATAAATTATCTGAAGTAAAATCCTTCCTGTTAAAATTTGCTTTTCATAGCTTATTTCGAGATTGTACAATGTCAACAAAAACTTTATTTCATAAATAAGTTCTATGTAACTTAGTCTGGACTTAATTGAATATTATGAAACACGGCTGTAATACGCATATACAATGTAGATCTAGTTGTCAGTATTGATTTGGAGAAAAGTTCAATTTATATTCAAAAACCCGAATGACCAGTTAAATATCAAAGCCTAATAAAATACTGTAACCGCAATTAATAACGTAAACTTTCTTTCGATAACATATCTCGAATCCAAACTTGTTACAGCTTTTTCTTACTTCCTGCATTTACCTAATTAAGGTCAGACCGAAATCTAATTTAGCACAACATTTATGTTAAGCCTTCAGAATTTTAAATAAAATATATAGGATATTGGAATTTAGAAAGTATACGCAGATCGCGGTTTTTACTATGCCTAAATGGATTAAACTTTTGTCAGTCTCAAATAGTCATGTTTTTGCATAAAACGTTTAAGACATGAAATTGTCAGACAAATTAGATTAATAAATCTTTTTACATACGAGTATATAAAAAAAAATCAATTGATGTTCGTTAGTTTCGCTAAAACTTGAGAGAGGTTGAACGGATTTATCTTATCTTGGTCTTGAAATATTCGTGGAGGTCTATGGAAGGTTTAAAAGGTGAGCAAAAATCAAATAATTACCGGGAAAACTTCCTTTTCCTATATAAACGTCTGAATGGATCTCGAAACGTGGCATAGATGTAGAACATGCTCCGAAAGAATATAGGTTAATAATAATTGTTTTTTTTTAAATTACGCGCGGACGTAGTGGCGGGCGACAGCTAGTATAAATTAAATATTTCAAGTGATATTGAGCACAGGTAAAACTAGGCAATTTATGATTGAGCAATGATCACATATTACTTTCCGAACTTATGTTTGGAGTACGTCCCTGACGCATGCGTATTAGGGTGGCACTTACTCTTCAGTTTACTCTAAGGGTTCGTAATACGCGGTTCTGTGTTCCGTGTTTAGCGCTATTTGATTTTTCAGTGTTTATAAATTTCGAATACTATTAACTTAGTTTATTAGAAAAAAAGTGTTTTCGTTAACATGCGTTCTGAAAAGTATTTAAGTGAGATTTAACTTGATTTATTAAAAGTTATGAATAACTTTACAATAGTTTGTAAAACTTAAATTGAACGTGAAAATATAAAAGTTGAGACGTGATTAGTGGATATTAAAGGATAATATCGAGATTAAAAACCAACTGAGTGAGTAATTGCGATGAATTTTATATAAAAATATTTTTGAACTTTTTAAATATTTATATTATTATTTTTTTATTATATCAAAAATATTTTATATTATTTATTATTTTGTTGAAATTCCGATACAAAACTTTATAACATAGAATTACTGCACATTTAAATAAAGATATTAATAAAAAAAAAATAATGACAAATATTAATCGTTTATGACAAAGCAATTAAATACTACGGTGTTTTTTAATTTTTTTAATTTTAATTTTCTACAATATACTGAAATCTAAGTAAATTTAATATTAAACATACATATTTTGTCTCTTTACCAGCTTCTATTTTGAATGAGTGAATCTTAGGTAATGTTATGACAAAAGGACGATATATTATAGGTTTTATTATGAACAACAACTGCCAGTGTACCTCTACAATGGATATGTATGTCTTATTTATGCATGAGTCAATTGTTATTTACTGCAGGATATGCGTAAGAAAGGAGTGGACTCAGTTATGACGGCTGATAGAGATGTATGGAGGAGTACGTACTATGCCGACCCTTCTTAGGGAAAAGGGCAGGTGGCTAATAGGTTACATGTGAGATAATAAAAACATAGGTTTGCAAAAAAATCATTCTGTATTGATTCTTAATACTTTGAATACAATGCTTTGAAACATGGAAACAAAATAGATATGTAAAAATTATGGTTTTTTAATCTAATCAAGATTAAGATTCAGGGAAATAAAATCTACATATTAATTATACATTCCACAAACATTTATGATGAAATAACAGTGACGCAAGTTTATCTCTAAGTAAGGAGCCTACCCTATGTTAGTGGTGACTAGGCTATAGTCAACTAGACTGGCCCAGTGCGGGTTGGTTGTCTTCACACATATATTCGAATTTCTTCTCAGATACTCGTATGTGCAGGTTGCATTACGATGTTCTCCTTCACCGTAAGAATGTCGGATAAATGTACATACATACGTAAATCAAAAATCGAAGAAAACATTGGTACATGGCGGGATTCGAACGTAGGACCTGCAGATTGCAAGTCAAGTGCTTAAACCCCTTAGCCACCGACGCTATAAAATTAAAGCTATTGAGATTTATATTATAATGTGTGTTCGTTAACATGTAACTTAAAAATAGTCGCCGCGTGCAAAGAATTCACCAACGAATATTCCCGTGTGTGTCGTAAAAGTCGTTTCGGGAACTATTTACGCGATGCGGGCGTTCGACTTACGACTTACTAGTTTCGCAAACGATAACAACTTGTACACAATCCGTGAAGTTTTGTGGTAAGTTGTAACATTCAAATAATGCAACAGATGTCCAGTGTAGTAGAAAAAAATAAATTATTATGTAACTCTGACATATTTTAGTTGTTGTTTTGCGGAGATATAACAGCTAAGGGATTAACAGAACGAATAAATTTAGATTTCGCGATTTTTTTTTGGTTTGAAATAGACGTTTCTATTGGTTTTATTTTAGAATTCTTTTTACTCTAACTAAAGCTTTGAAAACTACATCAAAATACTCTAGATATTTTACGGTTAGTTACTAATTAACTTTTACCCTTTATACTTTTTATTTCTTGAAAACGGTTGTAATTGCTTGTTTATTACATTCATTTGTTTTGTTAGATGGAATAAAACGACTTCCATCATTGGCTCCTTAAATACAGCTTAATCTAGCCAAGGCGACATTGTAATCATTTTTATTATGAAATAAAGATTTTTTTTATAATTAACTTTGGTGGTTATCTTAGACATCTATCCTGGCGATTTCGAAAATAAATAAATTTTACACATTAAAATAAAAAAATATTATGTTTTAAAAATGTATTTCTATCAAATATTATATATAATGTAATATTGTATGTCTTTGTTATATAAAAAAAAACTTGTAAAAAGGTGATTTTATTTCCTTAATTATGTATATAACAAATCTTTACTTGTTAAATTACATTTTGACAACATCATCGACTTTTGCGATCGGTAACTTTTTTGATGTGTTTAGTTTTGTTATTCCTTTGCTGTATACGAAATGTAACTATTTAAAAGGGTTTCTATAGCGGATTTAATACCTTTCGAAGTAACACAGCTCTCAACCCGTGGCGTAAAGATTGATTAAGCTAACATTTCAAGAGAAGTCTGTAAAAATAACCAAATAAGTGTAAGCTCCAACGATCATAAATCCTCCTTTACTATCCGCGTATTCTTTGCAAATTTAGTTGGGTTGAGTTACATCAATTTGGACTAATAGTAATATACGTCGCATATTTCTTTAACGCTTTGTATTCGTTCGTATAATCGTGTGCTTTGTTGAAGGTTCTTTTGTAATCTGTTCATGATTTATAGTTGTATATAACAATGACTAGGTTTAACATATAAAATGTTATGTAATATATTTATCTAAATTCTAAATATATATTATAATAAAGTTAGGTTAGGATTTATTAATATTAATTTAATATTTAATTATTAATAAAAAGAGTCAAAGTCAAGCCATCTCCGGATCTGTCGCGTTTTATCTTATCCAAATATCTTTAGGTTGTAATATTGTGTCAGACGTTAAATAACCTCTGGGAATATCATTTATAACTTTTTACAACGGCCTTTGCCTGCCAATGTCTGCAGCATGATTGATAGATAAATCAATTGTCTGGATGCTAGTGGAAAAGGAACATATTCGGGATTAGAATTACATCCGATCTCAAATATCTACTCAACATGTTACATGTTACAGTTAAAAGAAATATAGGATTTTGTAAATATCTTACTTCTTACTAATGTTTATTATAAATGCGAATGTTACGATGCGTGGATGGATGTTAGCTTGAACGTATATCCGGAACGGCTGCATGGATCTTGCTGAAATTTGGCATATTGTGAAGAACACATAGGCAACTTATAAAATGTTTTTTTTTAATTCCGCGCATACCGAGACGCGTTTGCCAGCTAGTATCTATATTATTTAAGTGATTTATGGGAATAAATTATCAGATATCTGTATACTACTGTTTGAGTAAAGACAATAAAGTTATAACAAAACATCTATCACCCATCTTTATTGTAAAAAAATGCCATTCATGTCTATTCTAGGTCTACAATTATGTTTATTTTTCCCCGAGACTTGTATGCGGAGAACTGTTCCGTTTACGATCTCTAAACTCTTTATGCTTTCATAAAAATCGGATATTTATTTGCTTGAATACAACATTTTTATCCTTATTTATACGTATTGTTCTCAAACAAAACGTATATTTTATTTTATTACTAGCTGTCGCCCGCTACTCCGTCTACACTGAATTAAAAAAAAACTTAATAAGTAGCCTACGTGTTCTTCCAGACTATGTTCTACATCTATGCCAAATTCCAGTGAGATCCATGCGGCCGTTCTTCAGATACAATAACAAACATCCATACATCCGAACATTCGCATTTGAAATATAAGTAAGATAAATAAATTATACGTCGCTTCTTTGAAAAGAAATGAGATCATTTAAAGTAAAATTAAATTAAAAATTTCTAGCAATCTTTCAGACGTTACACGTAATGAAAAGAACTGGCAGTGGCTAGTTACTACTGTCATTTATATTGTTCCGTACTCGTTTTATAAGGTTAATTGGCTCAGTGGTTGCAATCTGCAGGTTCTGTGTTCGAATCCCGCTATATACTGATGTGTTTTTCGTTTAGCATATGTTAATTTATCCGACGTTTAAACGGTGAAGGAAAACATCGTGATGCAACCTGCACGTATCTAAGAAGAGATGCAAATATATGTGCAATGTCAACCAACCCGCACCAGGCAAGCGTGGTTGGTTATGGCCTAATTAGAGCTAGGCTACGAGCCCCTCAGTAGGACGCTATGCTGATGATAAAGTTTAATATGTATTGTTGTAATGCTTAAAAGTTTAAATAAAATAATTAGCCTAGATAAATAAAATGCTTTTCTAAGACAGTATTTCACACGGACGTAGTTGCGGGCACAGCTAGTTTTTAATAACTGAAAAAATATTTCCAATTTAACAGTTGCGAACAGGTTATTTGGTACGCTGGCAACATTTTGCTGCCGGAACCGAAACCGTAAACAGGTTGACAGTTCTGTTATTACCATTTTGTGGCAAAATTTACGGATTTCGTAAATACGAAAGCGGTAAACCTCTTGCCAAATTCTCCTTTGAAACTTTATTATTTCTCTTTAGATTCTAATTTGTTAAAGTTTACGATTAATTATTTCTTTACAATAAATCAAACAACGATTGTATTTTTCTGGCCAATTTTAAGTTAAAGTATAATTACAAATCGTTCCTCCTCTCAGATATTTACACGTATATAATACACGTTCACAATAAAATTCAAAAGCCGGCAACCCATCTGCGGTTCCTCTGGATTTCAGATGTCCATGGGCGTCGATGAACATCTCCGCGTTGCCCCTTCTCTAATAAACAAAAAAAATATTACTTACATGTTTAATTATATTATAATGTAAAATATTAATATTATGTATAAGTCAGTATTTTCTTCGTACATAAAGATATTAAAATAAATTCATTAAAATTCATAATGTCTATTTTAAGTTCGCGCGACTTAATTTCAGCTCCTCCGTGTCTTCTGCATAGATACAATGTCATCTCAAGGTCGATTGTTTTTTCCCTTCGAATTTACAGATTGGTGATAATACATTGAACTTCAAGAATATTTCAAAGTAATGAATAAATTAAAACTTCAGACGCTTTGGCTGATCTGTGAGATTGATCGACGGAAAAAAAACAACTTTCTAGTAATGATAATCCGGGAAAAATAAGTATTGTAACCGTAGATTTTCACTGCAGTAATACTTGTTTTAATATATTATTACTCGACTGACAAAAGGGTTTTTCGAACGTATTTAATTTTGTTTTGTGCCAAAAAAATCCTGTTCACGCATGCCATACGGCCGTTTACATTAGTCGTTAGGGCCCGCACGCGGTGGTCAATAGTCCTTACTTTTCCATACTCCCGTACTCAACTGAGGCTTCTCAAGTCGCTTGTTTTAAATCGACCGGCCATTTTCATTGGTCATTAACACGTGTGCGAGGATTTCCGCATGCTGTATAACGAGCTATCGACCAAAGAAATTGCGACCTAAAGTCGCTTAAATTGTCAATTGACTATGTCTCCACTATCAAAACACTAGGCCAAAGATATAAGTCAATCCTGTGGTTTTTTTTAATTATGAAAATGTTTTATTAAAAGTGATTTTGCAGTGATATTCCACGGTTTTGTGTTCTATGATAAGATGAGACCCTTAAAGATAGAATTGAGGGGAACGAAAACGCGATTGCACAATTGGCAAACTTAACTTTATAAACTCAATTTTCAAGTTGCTAGATAAGGGATATCTTCGCGACAAGACGTTTATAAGATCTCTTATTTTATAATCTTTTATTTTATAAGACAAAAGCTGTTATAATGAAGTTAAACATCAATAATTAAAAAACGAAATTGTTCCACATTCTAATAGATAGAAGGTCTAGATGCGACATCTTGCAATTTAGTAATAGTCTACTTACGGTGAAGAAAAACATCGTAAATCTTCTTACTACGGCGTCCTCTTTTTTGAACATGAGTTCGGATAGCATGCTTTTGTGAAACCTAATGCGCCCCTGTAAAGCTCCCTAGGCGGTCGCCTAACTGCCCTCTAACGCCGGGCCTACGTGAAACCAATCGATCTGCACTGGGTAACAGTGATTGACAAGTGCCTAATCACTTGGTAGGGACAAATATTAGCTGATGACACACACACATACAGTACTGTAATAAAGTATATTCATATTAAAAGTAATAATTTTTTTTATTTCACAAAACGAACAGTAAAAATAAATAATTTGTTTGTTATAATTAAACGTAAGAAACGATGTAAAATAAATTATCTTACGCAATTCCTGAAAGAAATTGTCGGATAAAATGGTACAAAGGTCCAATATTATATTAGGAAAGCGATAAAAGAAGATTACTAAAGCGGCCAGTGGAGAGGTAAGGGGTTTCGTCCTAGACAATGCAATTACTTTGTTGTGATTGTCTCAAACCAGTTACTTTTTATTATAATCATTATTTTCTTGCTGTTAAAAGACAGGTTAAAGTATTTGTATATAAAACTTGAGTATGCAAAAGATTTTAACTATAAAAATTATGCAATAAATCTTATCTTACTTCTCACTAATATTATATTATTAATGCGAATGTTTAGATGGATGGATGTTTGTTTGAAGGTATCTCCAGAACGGCTGAACGGATCTCGGTTAAATTTGGCATACATATAGAACATAGCCAGGAAGAACACATAGGCTACTAATTATGTTCTTTTTTTAATTCCGCGCGGACGAAGTCGCGGGCGACAGCTAGTAAGGAAATTAATTGTAAAATGTATTCATATGCTTAGGTAATTGAGTGGAAGAGAGAAATGATTACAAAGTTTAACATTAAATAGGTCAGAATAAAATGGTTAAACATTAATATATAAACCCTTCCAGATAGCCTTGAACTTTCGACCCTTTTTAATTATTGATCTTCAAACGTAGCAATCATAATATGGGATTGTAATAATATTGGCTTATAAGATTCTTATAAATGAGGTCATACATACTCAATCATACGTGCTCGTTGTATACAAGTACCTATACTCAGATTCTACTTTCCTAACTTGCTATAAGTTTTCGTAATATCCTTTGAGTATATATTTATATAAGTTTACATACTCAAAGGTAACAACATTATATACACGCACACATAAACACACACACACACACATATGCACGGTAGAACTCAAAGATATTCAAATATAATGTGTAGTTCATATATTAGGAATATCTCCTAGAACTCAATATTGATATTTGCTGTTGCACGAACTACAACGTCAAACGGACCGTCAGAATGTAACACAGATGTACGAAACATCACCGTGAATTAGACCTATTTAGGGGAACATGAACTAAACTACTAAACACTAATAAGGCAAATCAAAGGAAACCAAAGTTCGGTACTGTTGATTCTAATTCTGACACAAATTCAATATTTTTTTTTAAAGAAACCAGGAGCAGATAAGCAAGCAAAGGAAATGTTTTAGTTGTTGATTATAAATGCGAAAGTGTAGAGAGATGGATGGATTTGTTGAATGAAGGTATTGTTGTTTGAAGGTATATCTGGAACGGCTCAACGTATCTTGATGAAATTTAGCACAGATGTAGAACATAGTCTGGAAGAACACATAAGCTTACTTATTAAGTTTTTTTTCTTCCACTTGGACGGAGTCGCGGGCTACAACGAGTTATTGATATTTTGAAACGACAAAGTTTTTGTGCTAGCTCCTGTAAAATATTAGTAACAAACAAAATACAAATGTTTTGAATAATATTAACAATAAAACTTACATAACAAAAGATCCGGTACCTCCATTGCAATGAAAGCCTTACATTAAGATTGCTGGGATTTTAAATAGAATATTATTTCAGGAAAAAAAAACCAGCATAAATGTAAGAAGAAATGTGCCGATGGTTTTACCACAAGTGTAACCGATGGGGCACTAATGTGTGGTATCAACCATGAGTGCTTGGTGCTGTGTCGTAATTATGTTTACTACGATGAGTCATGGTGCTTTACTCAAATCACCACAGCAAAGTGAAGAGAAGGAGGTCTATGGTAGGTAAATAATAATAATATTCATATCATTACTATCGTATTCATTTATTTATCATATTTTTAATATAGTACATTTCATGTACAAAACATATATTAAAAATAGAACACCAACAGCTGCGGAATCCCATGACTCAAACAACCAGTGGTCAGGACTGCAGATACAGGCACCTTCTCACGATGCGCGCGATTTCTAGGATAACTGACTTTTGTATCGGGTCCTTAAAAAGGCAGTTATCCTAGAAACCGCATGTTCATATTATTATAAAAAAAGCTTAGGTACGTGGTAACAATCTTTAGTGGTACAGATATCGGTCATATCAGGTAATCCAACGAAAGTCTGACCTTTTATTATTATCGAATAGTGAATACGATTCAGAAAATGTTTATTGCTAAAAACTAAATAATAAATTCTGTAACAAAATCTCAATTGACCATACCGAGTTAATTTTATTACCCCTAAGCGGTTTTATAATATTTTTATGTTGTATAAAATATTTAATTTACTAATAACTTTCATCATTTCAATAAAAAGCTTATAAAAAATATTTCTTTTTGCATCAAACTGTAACTGCTTTTAATTTTCTTAACTTCACTAATAAAAAAATTACTACGAAGGAAATTCTTGTCAACAACATCATTTGAAATTATTACGAAAATACTATTTATAGTGTTCAGTGAAATCTTTTCAACTTTCATATATTTTAAGACTAGCTCGTTCTTTCCAACGATGTTAAGTATTTTTCTTGGCACAGATCGCCATTATTGGTATGCTCAAGCAGAGCAAACGCTCCAAAAACGTTTACAGTACGCTACGGACAAGAAACCAATTGCCAAGTAAGCATACTTTTACTATTTTAACTCTTGGCTTTTAGTTTGAATGCTTTCTTTTATTTTGGAAGTAGAAAATAAGGGAAATTAAAAATAACATTACCGTGAAATACCACTTTTTAATCACTTGTAATGAAACATTGCTTTTGTCTAAGATAAAGAAAAGGGATATTGTTTTATACAAGTGTTTTGACTTTGGAAATCCACAATAAACATGTTATGTTGTCTTACGACTACGTGTAGTTGGTAATTTACCGCAAACTAATTAATTTATTAATTTCTAAATTATATAACATCTGTTGTTACTTGCTTGTTCTTATTCAGTCACGAGACGCCCACTGCTGGGCAGGCCTCCCCTAAAATTGACCTCGATTATAGGTCTTATGCTACCCGCATCCAGAATACTCCTGCAAGCTTGACCAAATTTTGTTTATTCAGTTCAAATTGATTTTTTAGTATACGCACTTTCTGTTGCCGGATTGAACTGAAAATTTATTCGTTGTCTTCATATTTATATTTTTATCTTTAGTTCTGAGTTCAATAATAATGTCATTAAAATTAAGTGTAAATTTTAACATCATCATGCTAAAGATCTAGGATACGTATTTTCCGATATACCACTGTTTAAAATCAATGTCAGTTATAGCTGCAATGAAATGAACAAACAAATGTGAGACAATCAGTGCTCCTTTTATTCTTTTCAGACTGTAACGGAAAATAAAAGTGCCAGTCATAATCTCGGTGTAATATACTATTATTATTTAAATAAATTATAATTAACACTTAATTTCTATATTTAGGAACATAATTCTAGTGGTGGGTGACGGTATGAGTCTGACGACGACTACAGCGGCGAGGATATTGCGAGGTCAACGGAAGGGCCTCCCCGGAGAGGATACAGATTTAGTTTGGGATACATTTCCCGCAGTCGCTCTAGCTAAGGTAATATATTTATTATTTGCCTATTGAGACGTAAACGATTAAACTTGAGCTGTAGCTATAGAGTCAGACTCGTTAATGAGGTATTAGGTAATGTTATACTACGAATATGATAATATTTAAAGTTTCGTTAAAGTCAAACATGTTATAACAAACTATTAAATAAAACTAATTTATTACTAAATACTTATAACTTTACCAGTGACTTAATTTAAATAGGAGCGTCGGTGGCTCAGTGGTCAAGCACTTGACTTGCAATCTGCAGGTCCTGAATCAGGCAGGTTCGAATTCCGCCATGTACCAATGTGTTTTTCCATTTCCGATTTACATATGTACATTTATCCGACGTTCTTATGGTGAAGGAAAACATCGTGATGCAACCTGCACATATCTGAGAAGTAAAGATATGTGTGAAGTCAACCAACCCGCACTGGGCCAGCGTGCTTGACTATGGCCTAATCACCCTTATCTTAGGGTAGGCTCCGAGCTCCTCGGTGGGGATGTGTAGTGAGCTGATGATGATGATATTTAAATATATAATGCTAATGATTTACTATAAATATTAATACAGACGTATAATATTGATGCTCAAACGGGCGAGTCGTCAGCTTGCGCCACGGCTCTGCTCTGCGGAGTCAAAGCGAGATATGAAACTCTGGGTATCGACGCTGGAGGACGATTTAACAACTGCGCATCAACTATTGACACTAAAGTCACATCATTAATAGATTGGGCACACGCTGCAGGTAAGAATTACTGCCTCTTAGTAGTTGTTAAGTAATTCTTAATGCGTACAGTTGTATAGTATATTTCAAATATCATGACGGCTCGGAACATTGCCGGGTCCGCTAGGAAGTCAAGCAGTCGCAGCTAACTACAGCCAAAAATATATCCTGTAATCTTTAGTTTGACGTGTGTCAGTTAGAATTTTCTTTAGTGGTTTGATGTTGTCAGATAAATCGAGTGGGATCGTAACAACGTCTAGAGTGACGCACGCAACACCCGCGGCGTTGTATGCCCACTCGCCTTCACGGTACTGGGAGGATGACAGCCGCGTACCACCAACCGTCCGAAGAGACTGTAAAGATATTGCTCTTCAGCTTCTCGAAAATGAACCTGGAAAAAGTATAAAAGTAAGAATTTTCTTGATTAATACAGTTCTGGTAACGTTTAAAGCTTTGTTTACTATATTATAATATAATATAGAAAATGTTTTTCTTTTCAACCTAGGTAACTAATTAATTAAAAAATCAAAGAACGCAACATAAAATTTGTTGTTGTTCTGTTTTAATTAATTAGCAATCGAGCTGATCTTATTGTTCTCGCCAAGATAATCCGTTCAGGCTAGGTGGTAAGGCAAATGTACTTTTGAGGTTCTCGTCTTCATTTGGCAACTAAGTTTTGTTGTGTAGACAAAAAGCGTTATCTTTAAAGTAGAAATTATAAAAAAGGAAGCAACGACCTTTATAAGTTTTGCGGACAATCTTAAGAATTCGAAACGTGCCTAACAGCGAGGAAGGAAAAGTTGCTGAGTAAGAAAAATACATTGAATAAAAAGTCTTTTAGAAAAAACAAAAATATTTTAGTCTCTAATTGGAATATTAAAACGATAAAAAGATTTCGATAAATAAGACTAAAGTAAAGTTTTTTATCAAGGCAATTACTTTTAAGTGTTTTTCTAATTTATATAATGTGTAATTGTGTTTGTAGTAAAATTAGCTATTTAATGAATTAATCCAAAAAGTATTTTTTATATTATATATTCGTACATTACAACACTTCGTGTTTCAAAGCTGATTTATATGAAGTTTATGTAATGTTTTAAATTTTCAAACCGATATTAAAATAAGTAAATTTAATTTTATGGTAAATGTATTGTAAAGTTAATTAATTAAAATGTTTTGACTGATGGGTTTTTACTACATTTGCAGTTGTACCAATAAACAAAACAATTTCATTTAAGTTATAATTTAAAATCTAAACTCACTCTTGTTGTAATATTATGTAAAGGTAATAATGGGAGGTGGGAGAAGACATTTCTTGCCAACAATAACAACGGATCCTGAGTATCCAGATAAAGAAGGAAAAAGACTTGATGGACGTAACCTTGCGGAGGATTGGATCAGAGATAAAAAGAAAAAACGACAACGCGCCCAATACATTTATTCGCGGGATCAACTGGCCAAAGTTGATCCTCGAACTACTGATTATTTATTTGGTATGAAACTTGAATGTTTTTTGTAAAAATATTAACAGATTTTGTGGATTTACTAATATTTTTTTCTACTGTTTCAACTAAGCTCAAGACATGTGCTAGGATATGGTTAACTAAAATAGTCGAACGGCGCGATTCGAACTGTCGCCCACGTGATCGGAAATCTGTACCCTTAACCATTAGGCTATTGGCACACAATTGTTGTCTTAACAATTATAGATAGATCAACATAGGTCGGGTAGATAGAAATGAAATATACGGATGTAACAGAATCTTGAACATCAAATATCATCCAGTATTCATTAAAAATACATCTATTTTATTTTAACTGTAAATATTTTTTCTTTATATTTATCTAGGTTTATTGCGTGTCAGGCAAGCATTTAGTTATGCGGACTATGGCAGAAGCATAGAATTTCCACAGTAAGTGGACTACAAGTGGTAGGCTTTTATACCACGTTCAATTTGTTCAGTGATAAAAAAAAAATGTTTTAATTAATGTTAAATGGACGTCAAAATAACACCGATTTTACTAACATAGTATAGAATACATTTGAACACTACTAAATCTCAAAGTCAACAGACGTAGAAATTTCTAACTGAACAGTTTTAGGGTAGTACTACATACGAGTAATGTTACAAATTTTCTACATTAGAGAATAAAGATAAAGCGTAAAGAAAAGAAAAAATCTTTACGCTGATTTATGTGTTATAATAATAAATTAAATTTATTGATTACAATTTTTACATTTCTCATGCAGGTTTATTTGAGTACAGTCATATGGACTTTAACGTTGAACGTGATGTCATAGACGAGGACGAGACTTCGAAAACGAAGAAAGAAAGCGACCCTTCTCTCGCTGATATGACTAGAATAGCACTTTCGATACTATTGAAGAATGAAAAAGGATTTTTCTTATTTATTGAAGGTATAAAAACTAAATTTTAGATATCAGATGAGCGTGTTATTTGTCCTAGTATTATAATCGATGTCGTTTTAGGAGGAAGAATTGATCATGGTCATCATAATAATAATCCCTATAGAGCTCTCGATGAAACACTGGAAATGGAAACTGCGCTCCTAGCTGCACTGGAACGAGTTAATCCCGCAGAGACGTTAGTCATAGTAACAGCTGATCACGGACATGTAATGACATTTGGAGGTCAATCCACACCTAGAGGTCATCCAATACTAGGTGTGATATCCATTAAAGTAAAATAAACTGAAATTAAAATTGTTTGATATATAAATGATTAAATTAAAAGAATTGTTGGACACATAATTGTTATTTCAGGTGCTGATTCAGTTTTATCAGATGTTGATGATTTGAAGTACACTACGATACTCTACGGCACTGGTCCTGGTCATTCTGAGCCGAGGACGTTGCCAAGCAACGGCACTAAGTTTATAGCGAAGCATGATGTAGTGCACGGTGCAGCAGCACCAAAAATGTGGTCCACACACGGCGGGGAGGATGTTCCTGTTTACGCTTTAGGTAAAATGTTTTAGCTTGTATACTTTTTTGTCAGAAGCAATGACGATGTAAACTTTTGATTACTAACTATCTATGGTAGACTTCTTTTATGTAAAATATGTAGGATTATATGATATTCGTAAAATTTGTAGAACTTATTGATATTTTAAATTTATCTTTATTATTATCATTTTAAATGTTAGTTGTTATCTTATTTTTTTATGTTAAAGGTCCTATGGCGACAATATTATTTGCGGGAGTGGTGGAGCAAAGCTATATACCGCATGCGATAGCTTATGCTGCCTGTCTAGCTCATCAGGCACATCGATGTATTAACAATAATGTAACCGAAAGAAAGGTAGGCAATGTAATATTATTGTACATATTTAAGTATTAAAAATGACACTGAAAAATTTAAATTTGGAAAAAGCTATAGAAGTATTTTCTGGATAAAAATACTTCGCAATTTTTTTTGTAACCGAAGAGCTAAGTTGCGTTTGACAGTTGATCCGTTTTGATAAACAATAGAATTTAGGTTATTCTATGTCACTATAACAATGGCGACACGAACAACACAAAACGATGACCTTTCAAAGGCCATTTCAACAAAGTATGGATGGACTGTTAATTTTTTCGTGGTCTACTTTTTCAATGGGTATTGAATTGTTTTTATAGTTTTCGAGAATATAGACATGAAGGAGACTATAGTCTTCAAGTCAGTAATTTTTTTTTTAAATTCTAACCATGCTGAACAATAAAAAAAAACCCATATCAGTACTAAATTAATACTATTACCATCAGATTACTATTAAGTATTTCTATTTACTTTAATCACATCGAAGGTTGACCACGTGGTACCTCTGTTAATAAACTCGAGTGAAAGGGTTCAGTTAACGACTTAACTTTCCCAACATCTTATGATCGGGGTAAAACTAATTATGAAACTTTATCATGTGATTAAAATATTATATTATTATAGGTAACTCAGAATTGCATTCAACCAGAAGTAACACAAGGATCCATTGCTGATGAAACGAGAAACGATGAATCGAGAAAACGTAATATTGTCGTTGCTTCTAGTGTTATGTCTGATGAACGAATTCGTTCGTTTGCTCAAGTTTTCAAACCTTTTGTGATATTCATATATTACATTAATATTTTATCACTACGTCTAGTGAATAATTATTTAAGTAAAAGTTAATACGTACATTCAGTTAATAACTAACGGTTTACATCACCTGTGCCGAAACGTGTAAAAAAAGTTTGTCACATTTAAGTTTTAAAAGATAATATCTTAATCTTTTGTAAATGTTTTCATTTTGTCCATCATAAGTGTAATGTAAATGAGTAAGATTAATTAAAATTAATTTAATTAAAATTTGTTTTATTTCTACCTAAATTATTTTAAAACATATGTTTTGAAATAAATTATTTCAAAACATATGTTTTGAAATAATTTGAAGAACTAGCTGTCGCCCGCGACTACGTCTGCGTGGAAATAAAAAAATAGTAGCCTATGTGTTCTTCCAGACTGTTTTCTATATGTACGCCAAATTTCAGCAAGATCCATGCTGGCTTTTTAGAGGTACTTTCAAACAAACATCCATTCATTAATCCATCCATCCATCTAAACAAGTAGTATGATAAATATAGATACATGACCATGGCATATCGAATTATTTCAGTCAATCATAATGCTGTATCTGGTAGAATTACTTTGACTTTACAGAGATTTCCCCAGAGTACGTTCCCATATCGTGTATTGGATACAGGGTGTTGAAACATTTTCACAGTATTCTGAGTTCAACATTCAGTTTACATTCGCGCTTTACTGATAAAAGAATTTCTACCTTTAGCTGTCGCCATATCAAAACCACCATAGGTTCGTGGAAAATAAAACATTTCATATTTCTAGCACGTTCATACTCGTACAAATATTCAAGTGTACTTTAATAAATTCATTTAGCTAAAAACACGTGCCATATTTAACGATATTTTTGAAAGTCATAACGATGAAATGAATGGAAATAATGTAGAGTAGGAAATTTTAAGCGGATAATTGCTTTTACAATAAACAGCATGTAGCAGATGCGATTCGCTTAATTGCTCCTAGTGGCGTTAATCAATTCGCCCGCATGTCCATATTCTTGTTTAAATTTGCCCGAGTAGTTAAGATTACATGTACACGTTTTTTTTACTCACCATGTATAATTCTCATCATTCAAAAATAGATTGAAATCAGTACTTGTCCAGAGGGCTCTGTATTCGTACGAAGGATTTTTTCAGTGATTTTTTTTTATAAATCGCTCTTTGACCTGTATTTTAAATATTACCAATATATATTGTATTGTACCTTACTATCTCAGAGAATAACTTTATCAACAGTGAAAGGTAGATTACTATCAAATTAAATACTGTAATTAAAGTTGCAAAATAACAATACAATCGTCTTCTCATATATTATGATTCCACTGAGGAGCTCGGAGCCTTCCCCAAGGTTTAGTTTGCCCGGCCCTTATACAATCACTCTGGACTTTTGTGGTTTATTTGACTTCACACATATCTTTGAATTTCCTCGCAGTTATGTGCAGATTGCAACAGGATGTTTCCTTCGCCGTCAAAACTTCTAATTATTGTACCATTGCGTAGCATTCTATAATAAAAAAAACAACATATACTATGTGAGTCCTAATTTTAAATGTAATTTTACTTTCGTATACTCATAAAAATATTCGTGAGCAATAAAACATTTTCGTGTCACACTTTTAGGGAAGGTAGAGAAGACATCATTAGCGTCGCATTGCTGTAACTTATGTATTGTTTTAGCAAAACTCCGAGCTTTCTACAAAATGCAAGAGATGAGTAATCGACATAATTTCATGCTCACGTCTTTTGCTACGAAAATATATATTTTACTTCTTACTTACTATTACTAATACGTGTTTCCCTTGTATCCCTATCCACCGAAAAATCCACTTCTTCTTTCCATCCCTTCCTTACAATAAATGGGTGGGAAGAAGAAGAGAACCAAAATTAGCCTCCGGCATGTCGCATCAGACTATACGCGGAATTGCTTTCACTTAACGCCTGTCTTCTGTATGGTAAGTATTCCAGTGATCGAGCCCATTTGTGCTACAGATGTTACTGGCTCTACCATTGTTAACAATTGATTGATCTTGCACATGTTTTCCATCAGATTACAAACGTCTAGCGTTTGACCACTGCGCCACCGACGCTCAGTCTTCATTACTTTCTTCACGTACATTTATTCATTTTTAAATTCTGATTTTTTTGTTAATTTAAGCTTTTGAAAACGTAATCTTTTACGAGTGTACGGCTGTATCCGTAGTGCTGCCCTACATGTGGATAATGGCAGTATGTGTACGGAACGATTGGACTGGAGACGTGACTTACTGTCATAGAATACTAAAGCGGCTCAAAGCATCGGATGCTCTGTGATTTCGTGTATCGCTGTTTCGGTTTTTGTATGCAAGCAATTAGCAGTACTTCTATATTTATCATAATCGGGCTTTATATGGTATTATAAAATTATTGCCTTTGCACAATTTCATTGTTCATTTTGTTAGTTGTAATATAATAATTTATAATATTATTTTTAATTTTTGGGTATTCTTTTGTACAAAAATTATGGCCTTGAAAATGTCACATACTTCTCCAACCTTTGTCTTGACTTTTGCCTTAAAACATTTATCTCCTAATTTCTTGCTAAAATAATGTTTTTCATATGTAATTTTGTTCATACAGTATTTATCTTTCCTTAAAACGTGAGTCACATTGTTATGTTAGTTGTTTATTTAGATGTTAGGTATAGAGTAATAAAATAACGTTCCGGACATAAGCAAAGGTCCCTAAGCAGAGATTATCTACAGGCCATGTAAACAACAACCGTCGCTCGGTCGGCAGTCATACGGGTCCTTTGAGAAACTAAATCTCCTCTGAATTTAATTATATTCGCTGCTGATAAATACAACAAACAATTTTTTTAAAACGATATAAATATAACAGGAGAAAAAAAAACCTTTTTAAATATGTTAACAAATTTCGTAGTATGAATCGTTATTTCGCACGCGATATCATTGGGTTATTACACGTTAAAGGTTATGCGTACACTGAACGCAAAGGATTGGATATTTGGTGTGAGCAATGAATAAATTTAGCCTTAGAGACACTTGTCGATAGCGTACGTGCCGAGTTTTATATTTAGCTCACTGGAACATTTGACATATATCTTATGAAGATGTACTAAAAATATCGTATAGGGGTTTTCGGAAAATGATTCAGACAATAGTAGATGAAGTCAATATGAAATAAAAATACACATAAGATTTCTCAATTTTAAGCTGTGCAATAAAACCTTAAATAAGTTTTTTTTATAAAAGTGTTTAACATTAAAATATATTTATAGTGAAAAATGCAACAAAAAAGACAATTGAATAGTCTTTTTCATATTCTAAGTGGCTAGTTCGAATATAAGACTGTTTCTGCATAACGTTCAGGTGCTTGATTTTATTTTATGTTATTTTTTCACGGTTCATTGCTCTTAAGGAGAAACACCTAAAACTCTCTTTGTTATGTCTTACCGTTATCTATTTTATTTTATCTCTATTTTTTAAATGTATAATACATATTTTATTTGTTTACCCGACTAACAAAAGGACAATGTTTTTTTGACGCTTCTATAAGTTGTTTTTGTGAATGTAGGTTTTTATGTATGTAAATATCTTTGTAACGGCCTAGAGCCTAAACAACTGTGTCGTTTTGGCCGAGTAATATTAAGTAAGGATTACTGTACACGAAACACATACTGTATACGTAAGTAATGAAATTCTATATTAGTTAAAAACGCGCTCGAATCTCATTTTACGTGACATTTTTAATATTGCTGTTAGGTACGGTACAGATGCAATATTTCTTCACAATAGATTCTCCTGAGTTGTTACATTAAAATAATTATTTATAATATAAAGCAGTTAAATCGGAAACGGGCTCAGGTACAGCTAAGCCTAAATTATGTTCAACAGCATCTGACATATTTCCCATGAATGGTGTTTCGTGTTGCGTGAAATACTATCATCATAGTGGGTAGTATTTTTAATTATTTAAGCGCTATTTATCGTTCTATAAAGGGTTTTAGTATCCCTTGATTTCGGGACACCTGAATATGGATTCTAAAGTAGCTTCTTGTTAATGAGAGCTTTTGCTTCGTTGCAACTGTAAGGCGCCAGTTCGCATCCTCACCACTGCCATCAATCGCTACCGTTACAAAATAGTGAGAATCAAATGGGCACAAAATATCACGACTCATAGCCTGACCATGTATAGAGATTAGAGCCACAGGGTTAGATAATTTTGTCAATAGATGCTCTTGTCTGACCAATTAATATTACACAAGTGATCATTCAAATGTCATATTGAACAATGGAACATGATTGTTGGCAGATTTTAGCTTCAAAATGCTTACGTGAATTACAAATGAATAAATAATTATGAAGACTAGTATTTGTTATAACTTCAACATAGTTATGTTGTTGTGCGCGTACGTATTAATGAGTAATAGCGAATTAATTTTTCAATCTTCAATTAATATAATATGTTTTCTGTGCTCAGAAACCGAATACTACCATAGAAGCACTGACAGATCAAGATCTTTCATCACTTGTTCGTGTTTAAAATCGCAATTTCGAACTTTAAGCGAAGTATGATTAAAGTCTGTAAAAACATATCGTCCTCCTTATCATTATCATCTCAGAAACTCACGGTAATTATAACTAAATTATTAAGATAAGCTGATAAGATTTAAAATTTGTAAAGGGAAAATCTTTACATTGTCATGAATGTAACTTCTCGAGTTAACTGTAATTGAATAATTCAAGTGTCTCAGAAACGTACATGACTCCCAAGAGATTAGTCGATAGAGTACGGAGTTCCCGGCTAAAATATGTAGTCATTTGTTATTCTAAGTATTTAAATAAATTGAATTTTAAGCAGCGTAGAGATTTTGGTTTCTATTTCAGGCACGGGCTTAGCCCTTGCTGCAGTTTTTCATGGCAACCGACACTTTCCACGAGATTCACATTAATATTGTCTAAAGTGCCGCCATTTTCTAGACACATTTACAACTTTAATTAAAATCTACCACAATTACGATAAAATAAATTATTGTTCGTAAAGGTTCTAAATTTATAATTTTTATCAAGAGTGGAATGTGACCGAAACCCTAGAAATACATTTTTTTAAATTCATATTGATTTGGATATCAAATATTCCAAGAATAATTTATAACTCCAATGAACAATGTCATTGAATTCGTCTGGGTTATTATTACGTAGTTAAAACAGCCAAGAAAGTTCTTCGAAAATAAAGCCTATTATCTCGTTACTTTGGTAAAGTACTACGCAGCAGATGTAGCAAATTGACAAACAATAACTTAAACGACCACGACGTTAACATATCTCAACTTTAAATTTTATCGGACAAGTTACAACTTAAGTCACATTGCGTAACAACGAAGACTACTAGAACGTGACCAGCCAGTTCGTACAAATATTGGATAACTATATTTTTACATTCTGCATCTGTATGTAAATATCATCATGCCATTGTGATCGACTGGCACCATAAACCTTTGAAGATTGGGGCGTTATTCGATTCGTATTTTTCCGGTTCTCATATAATTATCAGTTGGGCTTGGTGTTTTGATAAAATTAATTATTATATTAATAGTTAGACTAACTAATTACGTAAAACTTTTTAAATGATGCTTGTCTTTATAATTGTTGACAACTGGATCATGGATGTAACTTAATTGTCTACATCTTGTAGGTCTTTCCATAAACATATTATAAAATAATGAAAATAATCCCTATGTAAATATTAATAGAGTATATAAGTAAAAATAAGTCTAAGTCTATATGAAATAATAAGAAATTACTAATAAATTTATTTTATCTAACATATCACCACAACATAATTATGTTGGATGTCTTAGTAGGAGAGGCGAAGAGGGGATTTTGGAATTTACTTGAGCGTGGCAACTACTCACACCACACATAGTCCTTCCTACTATAAAGTCAGCCGTATTATTATAGAAGTAGAATTTTTATTTTTCATATAAGAATTTCATGTTGAATAGAATATTGGGATAATTTAAATACTACAATACGGATTTTGAAGTACAAAATCATGTTGATATGCTAAAGCTCGCTACACATGCTACGTTTTAATTCAACAGTTGAGTTAATCATTTTATCAGTTTTGTTACGGTAAGTTTTCAGTGATATAAAATCTGTTTAACAACAACTAAAAATAGACCAACTTTTAAGCCACATGACAATGCAGCTTTTTACATCTAGTGTCATTACAAACGTAAAATGGCCATTGTTACATACGAGCGTGAAGCTCAGCATAGGTATCGAATGAAGGGATTGCCTAGTAGAATTTAGATCGCAGAATAAATCCAAGATGGCTGCCACTACAAAATGGCCGTATACAAAAGGGACTTTAATTTTATCTGATCAGTTCGAATATTCATCATAAGGCCCGCTACATGTAGCGGGATTGACAGATTTTCGCTTTTGTATAATAGTTTCGTACGTATTAATCTTTCAAAAACAGGATATGGTACAGGGATAGGAGTCCGATGCACAATGGTCGACTCGCTTCGGGATCCATTATGCTGACCACTTGTAACTGTACTGGGAAGATTGGATATGTCGTTGTGATATGTGAGGTCAGTATTACAGCAATATTGCAGAGACGTTCAAGTGGCAAAGTTAAGTGAATTAAATACAATCTACACACCACAACTATAACGGTTAGTTAGAACTTGTTGAAATTTGATACGTCTTTGTACTAAGCAGATGTTTGTGTTAATCGAATTAAAGGCTAGAACGTTATAACCATCTAACGTTATATTGTAGGACAAAACAAGCACTTAAATAAATGAGTGCTTCATTTCTATTCTATTCACAAAAGAATGCAATTAGTAGTTAGTACTCGCATATCTTGAATGTATTCGTATTCTTAAAAAGATCCATTAAATTTTCCTTTAAACCAAAGAATTATTCTCCGATATAAGCGATGAATGTCAATAGTAATAAAATTGATCGATGAATATCTTTTACTTTGATGACATAAGTAGGTTTAATAAACCTGGAGTCCTTGGCATGGGAATCACTTTAAAAAAATGTAAAAGAAAGTGTTCACTTCAATAAATATGCGTAGAAATACCGAAACGTTTTCAATTCAAAACATGTATAAAATATAATAGCACTCTCTCTGTCAAGCGAGTTTACATAATAGTTTTTCGAGCGAGCGTTTTTAAAAGATGGCTCAAATAAATTCTTAACATCTGCATTCAAATGAAGCCTCAACTTTTATTAAAATAAATTTCTAGAGCTTTTCCTAGTATTGTTTAAATATATTTTTTTTTGCTATTATCTTCGTATATGTAAAATGAAAGTAATAGGAGATAGATAAAAGAATGAAATTCAAAATGAACAAAGAAATTTTAATATTTGAGACTGAAAAGCAGATCGTATTTCTGTCGGGAAGTTCCCTCTTTTGCTCTGTTTTAAAACAAAATTCTAAATAAATTATATATAGTAATAAAACAATTGTTTACTTATTTACTTAAAAATTATATTATTACGAATAAACCGGTTTTTATAACTCTACATTTGTATTTGTACTTCAAAGTTTTAGTTTATTTAGTTAGTTGCCTCTGTTTTATCCAAATTGTCGTTTTGTTCTTGAGAAGCGATGATTTCTTTCTTAAAAGCGCGTCTCCTCGCGTGACGGCCTGGATATCTAATAACTTGTGGTACGTCCCCATTTTGTATAGTAACCTAAAAAATTATAATTCGAGAGTGAAAATCGACGAATTTTAACAAAAGTGACGGTTATTAAATTTTTTTAATATAAATCGTATTTACAACATGACATGGACATTAATATAACACACCTCACTATATGGAACTATTTTTTTTCTCGTTAGATAGTACATGGTTTTCTACTTTACTGACCAGGCTTTATTTAATTTAGCTTCAAAATTACTGTCTAATATTAGCTGACGATGTCATGGGAAACAATCGCACAAACATTATTATTATTAAGTAACTAAATAAATATTTGAATTTCCTTAAGTCCCCAAACATTCCGCTATTTACATTATATATTGACTAAATGTTAAGTAAAAACATTACTTACCCTTCTTCTTACAGGAACGTTGTTTTCTAAGAATTTATTTACCGCACCAAGTGTATTAATGGGTATCTAGAAAGGAACATTATAGTATAAACAGAAAACATATTAAAAATATTAGTATCTTTGTTTTTTACAAATCGAATGAGAGGGACAGCGATATGTTTTCGTACAAGTGTTCCGTTCAAAATGAAATCGGATATGAAATACCTCTGGAAATATTTTCTATAGAAATTGGTTCAGAAACCTTATATAGGTGAAACCGGCGTGTGTTACAGTTTATGTGCACTCGCTTTATGAGATTTGAGGACAAAGTTGTAAGGTTTCAGGAAGCAGTAAGTATACTTTACACTTTTTTTTATAGTTTAAACATATTTACAAGAATAAATTATAGCTTCAATGAGATTAAATGTTGGCTACAAAGGTAAGAAGACCAAAGAAAGTATGGATGGATTGTGTGAAAGTTGATAAGAGTATGGAAGAGGATTCACATATGACGGCTGATAGAGATGTATGTAGAGATGGTAGATTAATGATGACACATATTAGCTTGAACGTGTGAATGAATGAACTAAGTACAGTAAAAGAATTAAATTCGCTACCCACTTAAGATCTAATTCAGAATATTGTCACCATAACAGCTATAATTCAGCTCTATACCACCAAACTGGATAGTAAATAAAGGTTCTCGATTGTACATTATGTGGTTATAAATTTTTTTATAAGCATAAAGTAACCGACGCGACTTGTATCCTCTACTCAAGGTTACGTCGGTATGCAAAAGAAGAGAATAAAGCCATCATGCATTGCGGAAAACTCATAATCTTTGCCTAACCAGAGGGTTAGGCAAAGATTAGGCAACTCGCAGGAGTTTCCTGTATTATGTAATAAGGATACTATCTGTGGGGGCTACTACGAAGATTTGTGAGAATCTCCATCATGTCTTTGACGAAATTTGTATTAAAATTTGTACAGCGACGTAAAGTACGATAATAATCTTATACTAATTATGACATAATTAACGATGGCCATACGAAAGTGATTGTCACCAATATTTGTGCTAGGCCCACTGAAAGCAATGTTATGGTGAATTTCAATTATCGTAACACATGTGATTATTGCTATCTCTGTTTTATACGTAGATAATGAAAGGGATGTAGTACATATGTAACGACAGTGGAGATTCAGTTATATGAACTTACCGCTATTATGTCATCGAGCAACTGAGACGCATTCGGAGTCTTAACCGAGATTTGCGTATCGGATGATTTGACTGATGATGGTGATGCATGCTTTGGTGATATTAAATCTGTTTCTGAAGAAAAGTTGTGATTCCTTAAACTGGTTTCGTTTGCAGTGATACTTGCATTAATATGGCTAACCTCGAACTAAAGTGGTCTATGTAATATTTTTGAACATAAAAATGATAAATAAATCCTATATATTCATTAATCTATCAATATAACATACATAAGTACATAAGGACTACAAACGTGTTTCATTTGTTATCTGAAAATTTTTATTTTGTATCAAAGACTACTTTAGTGCCAAGTTATCTGTATGTTGTCTCTGTTTAATCAAAGAGAATGTAAGGGATAACAATATGTATAAACACGAGTCAATGTAGAGTTCCGGGGTAAGTTGCTTACAAATTTACTTTTACATTAATATAATATTTCATTTAATAATAACGTTTCAATTTTACATTGTTATTGCTACTACTCAAATGTCTGAAATGACATGCAATGAAATTTAAAAAATAACATTATTTTTATAAATATATAAAAAAATATTATTTTATTGTAATAACAATGTGGCAAACGAGCAAGCAGCCACCTGAATTCTCTGAAATAGTGAAGAGACCGTTACGAGTAAATATCCGCAATTGTAGATGCGTTGACTACTCGATAAAGGAGGGGAGACACACAAATAGATTTTCCCCTTCCTTTATCGCATTCTCATTCAAACTTACTTCCCATGCTTTCCTTATAAGAAAAGGGGGGGTCTTATTCTTGTATTACATAAGCAAACTAGCAAGCAATCATTTTAGTATATTATAAAAGTAGTTGTTAATAAATTACAAAAATCCGTAGCAACATTTTAGATTCCATTGGCCGGAAAATCCTTTTACTATACTGTGATTAACATAGTTGCTTACCTGCTTGTACAGAGGCTGACTTTTGCAGAGATATGCTAGTGTTACCAGCTGTATTTGTCAGGAAGGTTCTTACAGCTGTAAGTGCTGCAATAGGTATCTGAAAATAAATTATCACTCACACTCATAGTCATTTAAATAATATTATATCTACTTTAAAACATTTCTCTAATCTTAGTTCTTATTAATGTATATACTATAAATAACAGAGGTAGATGGATGTATGTATGGATGGATGAGAGTTTGTTAAAAGGTATCTCAAAATCTTGTTGAAATTTGGCAGAGATGTTAAGTTTTTAAGTTTTTTGATTCCCCGCAGATAGAGTGGCGGGCGTCAGCTAGTGACATAAACCAGTGTAATACGCCTTCTTTCTGTGAATACAGTTCAGATTGTTTCGACCACAGAGGAGTTAAGATGCACTGAGTTAAATTAACGGTGAAACTTCACTTACATTAAAAATATCCTCAAAGAATGTTGGATTTCTTTGGAGATTAACTTCCTTTCTGTATGTAATCTGATCAACTGACTGAGCAGATGGGGTAATTTCTTTGTTTACATTCTCATTTCCAATGTCTATTCGTTTTTCTATTAATTGGGGAGAATCATTTTTGCTGTCGATTGAAGCGCCAAGGAAACCATTGATCTGTGAAAATGTTCGAATTGAAAAGAAATCTTACTAATATTATAATGCGAGTTTTTAGATGGATAGATTGATGGGTGTTCTTTACAAAATATCTCCAGAAGAGATGCATGGATCTCGTTGAAATTTGGCACAGAACATGGTCTAGAAGAACACATAGGCTAATTTTTAATTTCCGGGCTGACGAAGTCGCGGGTGGCAGCTAGTGATATATAATTCTATTAATAAGTTGACACACTTATAAAAAATGTAATTATTTCTTTAAAAAGTTGTTTAGAAATTGAACTGACAAAAGATATAGAACATTAAAATACTCGTAAGACGCGAAAAAATAAGCCGATTATAGCTTCAATTACATTTGCGGTACGAGGTATCTTTGATTACATTTTATAACGAGAATTTACCGTTTTATTGATATTGCCTAAATAAGAAAATGAAACGAAATGAAAGTACTTATTTATTTTAGTTATAGCTTTCGATGAGAATTTGGCATCGAATTTAAACTCCAGGGAGTTGTTCTATTTATTTTCTGGTTTAAACAACAAATACTTGTAAAAATACCGGTTGAAAAGAAAATACTAATGTTGAAAGTATACATTTTGAATAAGGTTTTATTCTGCTATACTCAATTTTGTACCAACAGATTCATTGGGACTTTGACATCCGAAACACTTGTAAAAAATATTATTGCCAAATCTTACTAATTTTATAAATGCGAATATTTAGATGGATTGATATTTAAACTACACGGATTTTGCTGACATTTGGCATAAGAATAGTCTGGAAGGACACATGGGCTACTACTACTAATAAAGTTTTTTTTTTAAATTACGAGCAGACGGAGTCGTTGATGACAGCTAGTACATTCATAATTTGATATTAAAACTTAAAAATTGCCATTGCATTTGTCAATATGTTAACGCCAATTATAAATAATAAACAATTAACTTATTCAAACTTACGTGAGACATTATACTAAACTGATATATAAACACGGCTAAACACTCACGTATATACGTCCGGTGGCGGCACCGACTAGTTTCGAGCCCATCGGGGGCCCTTCATCAGGATGAGTGGCACTGGTATTATTATTATTTAAGAGCGCAGGCGCGCAGTGAGCGACGGGCCGCGTCCGTGACGTGAGTGTTTAGCCGTGTTTATATATCAGTTTAACAATTTACTTACTTGTTGATTAGGTGCATTGTCATTTATCACACCGGAGCTTTTAACTTTTATCTTGTAAGAACCAGCTGGTGGTATCAATTCATTTGTAGCGATGTTTTTGTTAGGAAGTACATCATTATTGTTTTGTCCTACAGGTCCATTAGAAGAAAGTTGAGTGTTTCCGCCAGTCTGGAACTAAGAAATTTATTAATACTTACCATTAAATTATACACATTTTATTGTCATTTAAAATAAAATCTTCAATTACACAAAAAAAAGTTTAGTTTAATTAAGATGTCTAAGTTTTAAGCATGCTTAAAAATTAATATTGTTACCTTCAATAACGGTTAATACCAAAAAGGTTTGAAGTAAACAACAAAATAAATCACACCATTTTATTTTACCAAAGTATATTTTATTACACAAAAAATGGGTGCATAAGACGGCAATTTTTGCGTGTACATATATCACTGTTAATTCACCAAACCAGTTAGTCAAGACGCTTGTTTCACACAAGGACAGAGCAATAACAATGCAGTTCTGCTTTGGACAGTAAATGGGCGTTTAAATAATAGCAGTACTAGACTGTTTACTTATCTTCACTATTCTGCCCACGTGTGAAACTAGCATTATATATTACAATTAGTAAGCCATTGATAAAAGCTTCTTCTCCTGTTCGCGTCTCTGTAGTTTTAATTGTTTTCTCCTTAGCCTTTCCTGCCTTCTTCTATCTTTGTCTGTTCCGTCGCCACCTACCAGGGTAGATGAGGAATAACGGTTTCCTGCTTGCGCCGTGGCAAAGCCAGTACCGGCGGATGTGCCTCCGTTAACACCGCCCGCCAAACCTGCGCCCGCCTTAACGTTTCCTCCAGCTGTAGCTCCAGCATAAAGGCCGCCTAATAAAATATTTCCATTTGTTAATAACAGACATTCCATTTAGTTATTACAATTTTAATAAACGCCAAGTCAAAAATAAGTAGTTTATTTTATGATTTCTATTTCTCTCAAACCATTAAAGGTAGAGTTAAGAAAAAACATCCAAGAGATAAATGTGACAAACGATTTAGAGCTAATTTAATGTTTAAATGTTTATTCTAGTAAATATAGTGTGTAGTATATTATTTAGTGCAAACAAAAAAGTTTACTAATAAAGAGGTTTAAAAGCTTTTCTTTAAAGCAAAAACAAAGTCATTTTTATAGCAATAGGATGCAAATGAGCGGACAATTTAATTCGTCAAAGTACGTTGCCCAAAGATATCTGCATTTGCAGATGCGTTGCCTACTTTTAATAGATAATTGTAATTATAATTTGTTTATAAATGTAAAATGACAGAAATGTCAATTCGCAAATCTTCCTCATATTCTAGAACCTGCTTTCAAAAACTACTTGAGATTTAAAAAGAGTTTTCGAGGAAAAGTTTCTGTACTTTATTAAAGTGGTTTCAAATTTATTCAAATATATTCGTTGGTGATATTCTAACTTATAAGTTAATGACTTGGAAGTCGAGTTAGTTTCAAAGGAATTGAAAAGTTTACCTGATGTTCCACCGTTAGCATCTACAGCACCTCCTAATCCTGCCTTTGCTGATTGACCATGAGGTGTGCCAGCTTCAGCATATAGCCCGCCATTGGCACCGTTTCCTTTGAAAATGAAAAAATAACTTTTATAATATTGAACTTAGTTTCGACTAAGTATAAACTAAGCAATAAACCACATAAAAGTCATTCGTGACACAAAATCTCGCGTAATTCAACATAAGTACAGCATAATTTATACGTTAGATGCGATAAGGATTCGAATTTCGAAATTTCCATGCGTGCTCCCAGAATATCAGTGTTATGCTATCATGAGTTTTGAATTTAGAAAATCATATCGTTAAAACATTCCGTAAGAATAACTGAGACGATTTATTGAACAGTTTCTAACGGCCAGTGTTTCCGATAAGTAGATAAATACTCCTTGTTCAGAATACTCCAATTTTGGGTAATAAATGTATTAAGTCAGTATTACCTAATACACCGCCAAGACCAACTGCTGCATGGTAGCCTGCGAAGTTAACACCTAGTTTTCCATCTTTATAGCTGATCAACTGTGGAGCCTGCAAATATACATACTAATTCCATTAAAATATTCGGATTTAAGTTATTATTTTCAGACATTATTAAATAGAATCCTTTGGTGCGAATGGCGTCCTTTCATTACAAAGTCAAGTGTCAGAATGAATAGCGAAGAGACATAAACGTCGACATTTTAGTAAGGCTAGTGTTGTGCCAGTACACAGACGCAGTGTTTGATTTTCTTCCCAACTTTAGGTAACTAAGGTACACATTTCTATTATAAGTATCATACATAACTATATTACTTAAGATTGTTATAAAATACCGATAGTAGCTATTTATTGTTAAATTATTTTATCTCAATAACAAATTTTTAGTTATTTTAATTTCATTTTCTGTCGGCGGTCGTATTACTGAGAGACTGTAATTTTCATTTATGTATTAAAAATACTACATATTTTTATTATTAAAGCCATTTCTTTGTCGAAGACTTTACTCTAATAAGGTATTGTGTGGAAATCTGAGAAGTAACTCCCAATTAACGTCATTTGAAGACAGCTTACTAAATTGGTAAAAGTAATGTTAATATAATATATTCTTTGACGTGTTAATATTAATAATAACATTTTTGAATAATGATTAAGATATTTTTTCACTAATAAGTGATTAAAATGTATGTACAAAAGGATTAAATACAAAATAATAATGAATCACAATATTAATATAAGCAAGAACTATAAAATGCTTCTTTACGTTTTAGCTACTGACAGCATGTTCTATTGTATTATTCTGTTTGAAAGGTAACTCAAAGCAACACGGAAGAAAATTAAAACAATTCCTTAGAGCAAATGAAGTACAAAAGATGTGCAACTTATTGCATAATTATTCTGATCGCGTCAGAATAATTATGTTATGATGAAGGAAGTTAGAACAATAAGATAAAGGAAAACAATCTCATATTTAAGAAAGAATCACAATTATATTAAAACTTTAAAACATTCAAATTGGTTTTTCCCATTTTTTGTAACACATAAAGATCGTAATAAAATTGGTATTTACGTAGTTACTAGTTATCGAACGTGGCTTCGCCCGCGGAATTTAACAAAAAAACTTCATATGTAATCCAGAGGGCCTAGCACGATTTTTTACGATATACGCCTTCGTAAAATATTTCATAATTTGTATGACTATATTCGTGCTAGGCCCTCTGATCCATCCATCAAAATTTACGCATTTATAAAATTAGCAACATTATTCGACTCATATTAATAATCAACACTCATTTTCTGTCCATTCCATATGTAATTTGTATACATTCATATATTTACACGTGAATTATAATAATACATACCCACACATACATAGACTTACGCTTGTAAGCGTGAAATTCCGTAATTTAAACACTCGTATAAAAAATGTTGTTGTTTATATGTATTCAAAGGTAAGAGAGAGAAGGCGATATTTTTTACGGATGTCTTACGATAGTGGAAACATACTGCTTATTCATAAAAGTATATAGCAATTAAATTTTAATCCTTCAAAAATGGA
This sequence comes from Papilio xuthus, assembly GCF_000836235.2. NCBI lineage: Eukaryota > Metazoa > Arthropoda > Insecta > Lepidoptera > Papilionidae > Papilio > Papilio xuthus. The sequence goes on from NW_013531716.1 coordinate 3,411,773, forward strand.
TTTTATTATTTAAATCGTTGCCATTTAACCAGTTAATACTCTACGAGTACCTACTGCATGTTAACGAAAACATTTCAATGCTCTTATATTTTAAGGTCAGTGTTATAATGATTTCCTGTTATTTATTATTAATGTAACTTATATATTTTTTAGTTATTTTTAATAAGCCAGTGACTAAAATGTATGCTATATTAATTTCTACTCAGGTATTATCATCAGCTCACTATACGTCCTCACTAAGGGAAGCCTACCCCTTAAGTTAAGGGTGACTAGGCCATAGTCAAACACGTTGGCCTAGTGTGGGTTGATTTCACACATATCTTTGAATTTCATCGCATGTGCAGGTTGCATCATAATGTTTTCTTAACCGTAAGAACGTCGGATAAAAGTATATATATGTAAATCGAAAATTGAAAAACATATTGGTTCATGGCGGAATTCGAACCCAAGACATGCAGATTTCAATACAAGTGCTTTAACCACTGAGGCACGAACGCACAAGTATAAAAAAATGTTCATATTAAGTTAAAAAAAACTGTCATATCAAGATTAAATAAAAAAGAAATATCAATGGTTGATTTGAACAAGAAGTGGTGTGTGTGTGTGAGAACTTATAACAAATTGAAAAAAAATGAATGAATAACCAATAAAATTGTTATGATGTTTCAAAGGAAATAAGATACTTACTGAATACACATGCGGTAGAAGAAACACGATGAAAATAACAGGAAACTTCGCCATTCCCATATTTTCTGTAACGTAAAAGGAAATTGATAAAATAACATATACTTATGACATAAAGTTATAATACTTCAAAGCTGATTATATACATATCACAGAAGATTCAAAAATACGCATATCGATCTCGAATATTTATTTTAAATTTTAACTATTTGCACTCGACAAGTTTTTTTTTTAATTTAACAGTAGAATTTAATAAATTGTAAGCGTCTTTTCGTCATAATAATAATAAAATTAACACATTGTATCGGAAAACATAGACTAAGTACATTTATTGTTTTACACGTTTAGATTATATGTATTGCAAAAATATTTATTTTTAAAATAGGTTTTATCATTTTAAATGTTTATTGGCATCAAAGAAATATAATTTCATTGTGTTTACATTGATCATTTTTTTTTGTATAGAATATACGTAAAGAGCATAAAAACCTACTTTTATGGTGAACAACCAAAATAATCTCAGTAAGTCGCACGCTCACTTATAAATTCTATTGTCACAATGTGGGAAAGGTCAAAACTCCAAAGTATGAAATAAAGCTTAGGTTCAAGACAGTTCAAGGTGATAAGAAAAGATTTTTATATAAGTGTAATTGAATGTATCAACTATACAAAATATTTTCGTAAATACTATTCTTGTTCTACAATTTTGAGATTTTTATTTTGAAATGGAGAATTTGAACGATAATATTAAGGTTTTAAACATTATTTCTTCCTAAAAATAAATGCAGAGTGTTTATTCGAATCAAACCGCACGAATAAACAGAGGTTAGCTTACTTGAGATTTCGCGGATCATTTTGCGACATGATAAAGCGAAGATAATACAAGTAAAAGGAAAGTATTTGCGCTCGTTTTTTTGCTTTTATCTGACGATAATAAGAAGTGGAATTTCTAGCAAGAATACTAAAACTCAAATTCCGCACATTTTTCAACAACTTAATTAAATTAATAATATACTAGAGAGGTTTCCGTAAATATTTAGAAGGAAAAAATTTAAATTAAAGATTCTATAAATGTATTTTCCATTACATTTGCACAGACAAAATTGGAAGTGCTGGCTATTTTTGATGCAGAACCATAATCGTTAGTACAACGACTTAAAACATCGTAGTGCCATTTTTGTTATGATAAAATCTAACACAACCTAAGCAGGTGTATGAACGCACATTGTGGTTTAAAAAAACACCAAAATAGCTTATATGAATATGAATGAACATTATTTATTGTAAAAAAAATCTTTAGGATTCCAGCAGATAACTATTCTTAGCATTGCCAGTGTTTTTATTCCTAATTATTATAAAATTTCTAAATCTTACTTCTTACTCATATTATATTATAAATGCGAATGTTTAGATGGATGGATGTTTGTTTGAAGGTATTCTTCAGAAAGGCTGAATTGATCTGGATGAAATTTAGCATACATATAGAACATAGTCTGGAAGAACACATAGGCAACGAGTTTATCTTTTAATTCCGCGCATGCGGTGTCGGGGGCGACAGCTAGTGATTAATAAATGCAACTTAAATATTAATTCATTTGTTTTAATAACTAGAATATGTATAATTAATTAGCGTTCATAATGCTTCTCATTATTGGATTTCTTTGTATGTTTTACTAACAAAATAAATATTATGTTTTTGTTAAGAGAATTATATTTTCAAATGTTCTCTTAATATATTAAGACAAAGATGGAGCTTGCTCATATTGTTGAGTTTTTCAACGTAATATTTTTGCTGGAAATATTTTATTTGCTTACTTTTTGTATAGACTTTAAGTCCTTGGTTATGTGAAGTGAATGTGTATTTAATATCAAAAGGTGTTCATTTTTCATTCTTGGAATTTAATATTATAATTTAAATATTATTGGCTTTCAAAAAAATATGACAATCAATTATTATAACAAGTATATAGCATGCATATGTTTTAAATAATGTCTTAAAATTTCACATTTTATAATATATAAATTGTATATTATATGAGTGCACGAGTTAAAATTTGATTATGCGATATTCCATTTTGTTTTTGTTTTAATTCATTATAGTAATACGGAAGAGAAAAAGAGAGCGTTTAAAAAGAAAATAATCTTTGCCTAATTTTAATGTAGGACGGCTATTTTATTATAAAAATGATGTATTTGATTTGTTTATAAAGTGTATAAATTATTGCACTATTATAGAGTTCGTTACGAGCGGAACTGCAGATTGCGTCAAACATCGCAATAACGCCAATGTAACTTTCACTTATTTCTTACAACACGCATAAATATGATTCCGCTAAGTATTTCTATTACAGATTGGATGATACATTCACTATTGATTTTAGACCAATTGTCAAGTAAAAACACATCTATATTTTCAAACTAGTAGGTGACAAGCAAGCACTTGACATCTCTATAATAGCTAAAGTGCCTACCCGATATATTTTCAATATATTATATACTATATTCCAATACAAAATATATTTAGAGAAAAAAAAAATTATTTCTTTCCATGCAATCTCGGTCAAAATACATTTTCAATTTGAAAAGTGCATAGGGTATGAGGACTAGACATAGGCCTCTAGAACCTTGAGCATCGTGGTTGAATGATTTGTCGATATATTAATTGGAGTTTAAGCCCTCGTTATTAAATATAAAAAACAAAAATAGAAATAACTTTTTTCCTTATAGGAGGAGGGTGATTATTGTCCAAACTCCCTAGTTTGGACAATAATCACCATAACATAGGATATAACCCTTTATACCCTATGTGATGGATCAACAGGCCCACATAAAATGCATATTCTCCTATCTATAAGTATATCGGATTGCAATAAGGATACTTTCCCATAAAGTTTCGTAAATACTATTTAATGCGATGTAATTTATTTAAATATTTCACAAGACGTTATTTGAATATATTATTTCCATCACAAAATTACTATAATATTCCGTGTGTGGTAAAAACATATTTGTATGCGTCACTTGGCTTTACCAGACCGTATGAATAATTAATGGCTAAAACATTCCATTATACCCTCATACAATCGGACAAGACCACCTTAGTATCTCGAACAGAGCAAGTATTAATCGTGATTTGAATTAAAGGTTTAAGTATAAACATTGAGTCACAGTTAAGTTTGTTTCAATTGCCAGTGTTTATTTAAAAAAACATATCGTAAACTCTGTATTTTAAAAGATAATGTGTGGAGTTACAATTTGTTTTTTGTATATGTTGCGGTAAAGGAAACCCACGGTTATAATCTGCCAAATTATGTGTTATTAAGTGTAGTATTAAGAATCAGAACCGTAATTAAGTTTTTCGTTTATTTCATTTCTAATGAGCAATCTTAATAAAAAAAACTTTAAATCTAACATATAATTTGGAGATCTAGCTTTAATTCAATACGTATTCTTTCTCAAAATATCATATGATATTCTGAGAAAGAATACGTGATCACAAACATGTCAACGTACCCCGACCATAAAGTTTTTTTCCAATAATCGCTATTTAATCTTAAAAATAAATCGTAATATAAGAATTTGATTAACAATTTCAGAATAGTTAGTAAATATAAACACTGCTTATCATAGAAATAAAATGTAAAGTTATACCTCAACCATAAACAATAATAAAACTTACCAAATCGACTTGTCAAAGCAAAGTATTATTTCACTATAATAGCCGTAATTTATTTGTAATTTTCCAAATAGATTATAATATGTATACTTTGAGCATTGGTGTAACTATAATTGCGTGCGCAGTAGAAGGCTTTGCGGAAAAAACTACGGTCATGAGTCGAACCGTTCTCTTCTTTTGTTTGTCGCAACACGCGGGGACCGGTTAGCCGCTGGGCTTAATTGGTACTGCGCTATAATTCACACTAAAATTATTATGTTAATTCAATAACCAAACTATAAATAATACATGTAAAACCCCAAAATTTTACTCAGATTATTCGAGGAATTGTGATAAAAGTATTGCTAGTATCGACAAAATAAATTAATATTTTTATAGAGATGGATAAGATCTTGTCAATGGACATTTGCTTTTTTTTGTCACAAAATTAAAGCTGAATTTTTATTTTTTCAAGGTCATTCCAAAATGTTATTATGTCAAATTTCGAACACATCTATATAAGCATATTAAATGAGATTTGAAGTAAACATTATAGAATTTCGCTAATTTTTTTTCCGTTGTTTTAAAACGTAATTCGTGATAGGAAATTTTTCAAAGCATAAGGTAGCAAACAAACAACCGGTAAAATGGTATCGTTAAAATAGCAATATGACCGCTGCTCATATACATTTGAGATAAGTTGACTGGATGCAACTACGTTCCTTACATTTAAGGGATATAAGATACTGTAACTAACTCCTGTTAAATCCACATTTCCTACCAATTTTTACTAGAAATGTGTGATAAAAGGTAGTGGACTGAAATTTGGCCTCCGACACTTTCATCAGACGAAACGCAGACATAATTCTATTACTTAGAGTCTGTGTTCTGTATGGTCGTGACATTGAATCTGTCAAGCGGCAGCTAAAGTTGCTACAGACTACCACTGTTACAATTGTTTATTTCTCATGTATATTTAAGTACATATGAACATTTATCCGACGTTCTTACGGTGAAGGTAAACATATCAGAGAAGAAAGATATGTGTGAAGTCAACCAACCCGCACTTGGCCAGCGTGGTTGACTATGGCCTAGTCACCCCTAACTTAAGATAGGCTCCGAACCCCTGGGTGGAGACGTATAGTGAGCTGATGATGACGATTTAAGTACATAGATTTGTTTTCTTAACAAAAAAAATCATCTTTATTGTAATATATAAAATAAAATAAAAATTAATATAAAAAAATGAATAAAAAAAATAGATAAAACAATCCAAAATTAATCAAATTATTAAATAGACAATACAAGTCGTCAATCCTCTATATTTTTTTAGCTATCCGAAATGAAGTATGAGAGAATTTGTCTGTTCTAGTTTTCCTTAAAGACCCACATGCACACAAATATTTGCCCCACAAATGAAAATTTATCAGTTCAAATAACATAGCGAAAAATTTAGACAGTATCCGACTATTTCAAATAGTTTGATTACCATAGTACACATACATTACAATTTTTTCATACTCAAAAAAAAAAACGAAATAAATACAATAGTACAATTCAACATAGTTAAAATGATAGATAATTTATAATGGAGCCAAACAGTATATCTAGTTCTTGTTTATGATTGGCTCAAGGAGGTTCAATTAAGAATCGCCATAAACATTTATATTTCTTTTGTTTTTTTAGGATTTATCGTGTATGTCTACATTTACGTATCATTGGTATCTTTTTATAATCTGTTCTTAAATTAATCTTACTCTTACTAATATTATAAACGCGAATGTTTGGATGGATGTTTGTTTGAAGGTATCTCCAGAACGAGTGAATGAATATCACTGAAATTTGGCGTAGATGTAGAACATAGTCTGGAAGAACAAGCTACTAATTAAGTTGTTTTAATACCGCACGGACAGAGTCGCGGACGACAGCTAGTTTAGAATAAACGTATGCTAAATTCTCAGGAAACTGTAAGGTACTAATTTCCTTGTCCCTAAGCTGAATAGTTAATGAATACGCTCACGTACTGGATATAAATTTTGTCTCTCCAGAGTTTCGTGAAGGACTACTTAAATAGTATTATTACAAATTCGACACGTAAAATTCCTATAAAGTAGATCAATTTTTGAACTCTAGTGATTTACCAGCGTCTTATAGTCAAAGATGGTACATATAGTTTAAGTTGTTATTTTTTTGGATATTGACGTATTTATTTGACGTCAAGATAACCTCACCATTATGTGACGTCACAATTATTCTTAGAACAACATTTCTTAATTTCGAAAGCGTTTAATTTTCTATTATTTTATTGGCATTAAAAATGTATCTTTCCTATATCACTGATTATTACGAGTACTTATAGTAGTTAAAAGCATGACGAATTGTAGATATGTGTTTACAAATGTAATGCAGGTCAATAAAATCAAGATATTATTGGGCATAATTATAGTATTACGAGTCTATTTAACTAATTATCAGATGATTTACCATATAAATAACGTTGCGTAACAATTAATTCGTGAATAATTATTCCCCAGTTCTATTGTGTCCAGAAATATCGAAAATGTTGTATACGTAAATTAAATAACTTATGAAACGATATTAGAAAATTGACGTCAGATAAAATGTCATTGACCTGTTCGCTTCGTTAGACTTGACATCTTGTTTAGTCCAACAAACTTATCTGACCCGATGGGCACAAAATAAACTAAACTGCTCAGTAGCCGCCCCCTTGTTAATAAAAAGAGGCACAAGATTCTTGTCGGATTGTCATTGTCTTATCTGATTTTTTCCAACAGAACTATCAATAATAGCGCCTCTCTTACCTGTCATGTTAAGTTTGTCGCACTATAAGGGTGAAATGCCTCGGTTAAATTGCTTAAGATAACTTAAGAACAATGACACTCTATTAGTGTTAAAGTATTGCCCAAATGGATCATTAAGTTACGCTATCATAACTGCATACTTAACTCTTAAGTGATGTTAACTTAGTCATACTTAATGAAGCATAATATATCATACAAAATAAATAACAATATGATAAAAATACTGCAAATGCGTTTTAAAAACATTGTATTACTTTGATCGATTTAGCTATTCATTAAATAAAGACCGATTTTTGTGGCGATAGGTTATATGAGGCGATAAATCTTCTTGGCAATAGATATTTGTGGCGATTTCTGAAACGTTAGTATTGGCGTTGATGAGCTTATGAACATCGAGATGGCGATTTCTGTCTCTATATTATAATATTAAATAGAATTTAACGACATTTGTACATAAGTAAGCAAATATCGTGTGTATTATGGAAATACCGAAATTTTTACTGCAAACATTATCTTTGCTCCCGTGACATTTAAATATCAATTCACCTTGAAACTTCTTACGTAGGTAAGAGCTAACCAGATTTATAATGATCCGAAGTAAACATTTTAGCAATGTAATGTACTCGTTATATTAAAAAATATATATAAGAATACGTAATACGTACGATAAAAAAAATACTATGTCAATATTAAAATTATTCAAACTTTCGTGAGACATTGTCAATGTTGTGACGTCATGATAAAATTTACATTTGTCATCTATGTCTACAATTTTGTTAGCATACCTTACATATTATTTGTAAATATATCGATTTAAAAACTTACTTAAAATCTCAAATTCTGATTAAACTGTATATTTTTACTATTTTTTTTTTAAATATTAGCAGATTTTTTTTGTAAATTTACTAATTTCGGATTCGAACCCCCGACCTCGTGATCAGAAATCCGTACCCCTTACCATTAGGCTATTGACGCTTAAAGGTCGGTAAGGTAATTTTAAAGGTCGATAAAGGCTCTGGATGCACTTCCCAAAGGAAAACACTAAGGCGACATTTGGTGTAGATTTTTTTATGAGAATTCTAGTATTAAATAATTGTTAAATAACCATTATTTATTACATTATTACCAACCAAGTAACCGTCTTTGAGTGCGTAGTGCCATTAGTTGACTTTATAACACGGCGTGAATAAATGAAAAAATAGACCTTGCTAATATGAGATAAGTACTAACTTTAACAACGTTAGGCTTCCATCACTTCTAAAACAACCTTTACCTAAATTTTATATGAGGCCATCTTACCAAACTATATTCTGACCACAAAGACCTAGCCTTGCTAGAATGACGTGAATCTGTAAACCACTAGATTCCGATTTATAAGCACCACGAATGAAATAGCTTTTCGACATTTAAAGAACATAAAAGCATCGTAACGTTGACTACTAAAAATATTTCCGAGCGCTCGGCCGTGTACTCGACTATTTATTTACAAATATCAAGCCTTAGGCTGAAGGCACTGTCACGCCATTCTACTCGGTCGGTGTAATCAGGCTATTACCGCGGTACTGACTCACCTCTTTCGCTTTTTTTCATTCATTCATACATCTACACATACACGTCGGTTTCGGTCGCTATCAATATAGCCCTTCTTGAGTACTTCTTCAATCTGGACGGTAAAAGTACGTTTTAGTAAAATAATAAAAAAGATGTACAAAAAATGGGTAAATACGATAACAAGCCAGTTGTTGCGACACGATATTTTTCCACGTGCCCTTTACTACCAGCTATGAGATATGTATTGGAAATACCATTTTTTTTTAGTTTTTTTTTTAACTAATAGTAAAGATATACATACTGTATAACATTTATCTACGTTAAATGATTAACAAAGGAAATATTGGGAAACATGTTTCGAATGCAGTGAAAGGATAAAAATAATATAATTACCTAATGTCCAAGAAATAATGCGAACATGCGCTTTTAGCATTTCCACCATCAATGGCTGCCGGTTTTTCCGAAGTGAAACAACTTGAGAACCTTTAAGAAAAGTACGTACTCAATAGCTAAGATTTCAAATACAAATCCTGGAAGATATTGCTTCAAGCAAGACGGTTAAATGCTCAACCATGTCACCACTGATACTTTATTTTTTACTATAGTATGCTAGATGTCGCCTGCAACTCCGTCCGCGCGGAGTTAAAAAAAATAAATGAGTAGCCTATGAGTTCTTCCAGACTATGTTCTATATCTTTGCCAAAATTCAGCGAGATCTATACAGCTGTTTTGAAGGTACCTTCAAACAAACATCCATCCATCCATCTAAATATTCGCATTTATAATATTAATAAGTAAGAGTAAGAAGTAAGATATCATCTGTTATATTGTTCTTTCTTTATGTAATTACTAATGAATAATGTCAAATGCAATGTAAATAAAAAGTTATTCTTAAAAAACATACTTACAATCAATATCTTAAGTCCTGTTTTTAATAAAATTATAACGCATGTGTGCACCCTGTATATGAAGGTATGAGCGAGCTCACTAATTAATTTGTCATTAAAAAATAAAAATCAATACTTACCTGTTACATTCCATAGCCTACTACCAAAGTGTCTGGACAAACCCTCAATGGGTTTATAGACACTTTTATTGTAATAATGTATATTGTACGCTGATTATACAAATAAATAAAATTAAAAAAAGTTTTGTGGTATAATGTATAAATGAAAATAAAATACCTTCATCTATAAAAAAGATAAAACAATATTGTATGTGTTATTTATAAAATGGTGTAGTATTTTTCCAATCAAGTTGTTTTGCAGGTACTAGTCCAAGTATGAACTTAGTTTAAACCACGAACAACATTGACATGTACTTCGCCTCTCTGGGAAACATAGATAAGGGATAAAGTTCGAATTTTTAATTCTAGCTTCAAAATTCATTAACAGTGTTATGTGGACCTTGAAGTGAGTTTCGAGTGTACCGTACAACAATATGTTGTCTCCGTTTTTATTTTTATGAGAATATATGAGATGACAGTAGTGTGAGTAGAGTCGAAACCCAGAGTTAATCTGCGACAAATATCTAATAGCATTCGGAAAATATTTGAAGTAGCAATGTCATTTTGACAGCGTCATATTTTGACCAATGAGGGAGCGGCAGCCCTAAACATAAATGTTGCCATAATTTCGCTAAATTACCTTAATGTTCCCATTTTTATTTTAATTAATTTTTTTTATGAAAGTTTATATAAAAAATCTTCCTTTGTTTTTTTTAATTATCCTAAAGTTGTATCAATTTTAACAGTAAACAATTACCTCGAGCAATCAAATGTTGAAGTTGCAAATAATTTTATAACGGTTTCTTTTTTGTATTCAACGTGGAAGATTCTGGAAGACGTTAGGTAGAACACATTTGCTACCTGGTATTTCTAAAAGCTCATTGTTTTTGTCAGTAATTTATACTTGTCGAACTACAAAGCTATTATGAGATTTATTGTCCATAAGAAACTAAATATGTCGGTGTGGAAAAATTATGAATGCCCGGAAACAAAACACGGATAAAAGTAGGTAGTAGGTGCAAAAACTTTAGACCGGTTTTACTTTTAAGCATAATTGTTGACAAGTTGTATTTGAATATTTTTAATGTAACTGCAATAATATTTCAAGGCCTTAAACTTGCTAATAAAACCAGTATGTTAAGTAATCAAAGAGGAAGAAAGTTTATTCAAAACGAGTTTAATTACGAGGGCGAATGTTACAGATTATACAATGATTATTCATGTCAACGCGTAAAGAAATTCCAAGGATGTCAATGAACCATGACAAGTAAAGCTGCTATGGTAACTACAGGTCGGCAAACTTCTATGTACCGGTAGACATTAGTGACACTAAATAGGAAGAAAAACGCGCTTTATACTAAATAAAACTCTAAAGTTTTGTATGTATAATACTTTCCTAAACTTACTATCTTACTTTTATTATAAATACAAATGTTAAGATGGATGGGAGGATGGATGTTTGTTCGAAGGAATCTAGAGAACAGCTCAATGGATCTCGATGAAATTAGGCATAGAGAGAACATAATCTAAAAGAACACATAGGCTACTAAATAAGGTTATTTTTTTTATTTCGCGTGAACGAACTCTCGGGCAAAAGCTGGTTTAGAGTAAACGAAAAATAGATTAAGTGATATAAAAAAAGTCGTGGGAAGTAAGATTCGACCATGTTTTTTAACAATTTAGATATTGTTGTTTTTTTTGAAGCCATAATTTCAATAGGTGTTTACTGTTATATTGCCTACCTCACTTCGAAGAAGAAGACAATTCAAATGACACTCGACTAAATTTTCGTTCAGATCAAAAGTTCAGTCTTTTAGACTCTAGGTCGCAAATTATACATAGATATTCTTAGGAAGAATATCCGACACTGTGCCGGTGTACTGGCGCAACACTAGCCTTACTAAAATGTCGACGGTTATGTCCCCTCACTAATCATTCTGACACATGATTTGGTAACGAAAGCACGTCATTCGCGTCAAAGGATTCTAAATAATAATGTCTAAAAATATACAAAAAGAAATAACTCTTTAATCAGTCGGGTAAAATAAAACAACATTATTAATATTTTAAGCACACTTAATGTACTTTGATGTTTTGATTGCGAATTTAATATGCTAGTAGCGAAATGACATGTACTTAATAATTAATTATTTTCGCAGTGCTAGCGTTGCTCGGTTTGTTCACATTTTTCCGCGTAATGAAAGGTTACATTTATCATGAATACTAGCTGTCGCACGCGACTCTGTCTGCGGGGTATTAACAAAAACTTTATGAGTATCTGTTCTTACGGACTATGTTCTACATCTGTGTAAAATTTTCTTAAGATCCGTTGGGCCGTTCCGAAGATAACTTCAAACATACATACGTCCATCCATCCATCAAATCCAAACATTCACATTTATAATATTAGTGAGAAGTAAGATTACTATTTGTATGTGAGTACGTACATCAAATATATTACGACACTTAAAAAACGTCTTGCTCAATTTTGATTGAGGTGTCATTAGATTTTTTATCTATTTTTCTGCTTTCTTTAATGTGAGTTTCCACTAGTGATTCGCCATCATTTTCCTTGGAAAAGTTGAGGTAGCAAATTTTTTTTCAGGGTCGTAGTGGAAACATTCATTTATTTATTGTATCGAACATACCACACCATTGTGAATAAAATTTCGATAAAACTGATTAAATTATTTGGAAAGTATTCTTTTCTGTTGACAGTACTGATTGACAGGGTAATGTTTTTAATTATATAACAATTTGACTAACTCAATTTAATTACGATTAACTATTCCAACTTAATTTTTAATGTTATTATGGAGGACGCAACAATTACTGTGTCGAAATATTTATTTCTTATATTATTAAATAATAAGAAATGTAAATATAATAATTAATATTATAAAACATGAATAATTCTGTAATCTCAAGATGTCTCTACAAGGTATGTTAATTCGCAGTACACGGTATTTGCATCACTAAGAAATGTTCTACTTTTTACGTTTCAGAATATATCATATGAATTAATAGCAACCTTATGTCATACAAAAAAATCGCCAAACTTACTCTTCAACATCTTCTCTTCTTCTCCTTCGTCTCTTCAGTCTTTTCAGACTGGTCGTGGTCATCTGGTATCGTTGACACGCTTCAAGAGCCGCCTCCATCCAATTCTCCGACTTATTTGGGCATTGATGCAGGAGGACAGATACAGCATGGGCGACCGTCCTCGTGGTCTAGTGCCCTCCACTTTTCCCCACACCGTTTAGGTATCATGATTAAAGTGGATCGTTTTTATCTCCATAAACAAAACGACACATCGTCTAACATAATAAATTATAATCCATTAGTCTAATTAAATTTAGCATCATATATAATATTTAAAATGATCGTATTCGTTGTTATCATGCCGTGACACCTGAAATGATTTCCATATTTATTAGTCTCCGAGCTAAATGCGTAATCTTATGAGCATTTGTTTAGAAAACGTAAAAATATTTTATACTTATACTAACATTGTATTTAATACCTTATGACATGAAAAAAATGAGAAAAATGACAAGGGCTACCTTCCGTTTTAAAAATCATCAAAATATGTCGCCCAGAAATACATACATATAAATATCTAACAGACGAATTGAAAACCTTCCTCTTTTTTGAAGTTTGTTAAAATACTAAGTTTATACCATAATGTTTATTCTTTATTTATGTCTAAATTTTATATAACAAAATCGACTTTTGTGACCTTCTGTTTGGCTACTACTTTCTGCTAAGCGATAACATGGGTTTAAAAAATAATTGCTTCGTAATATAGATAATTAATTCTAAATAGTTTGTGTAAATTTTATTACAATTAAAATGGGTATAATAATAAATCAAATGGTTTTCTTTCGCCATCCAGAAGCCGGTAGTAAAAAGTTGTAAATTAATTTTCCTATTATGATATTTAGTCGAATAAATGTACATATATTTTATTTCATCGACAGCCTTTTCCCGCAAAGGAGAAATCCGGTGCAATACTTCAAATAATATTTGTATTAACATTGTAATCCGTGACATGATAACGGATCTTCGAATAATGTTAAGATACTTTGTACGATGTCATTTTCAATTCTATATTATATTCTCATTTGCAATCACAAAAATCCAACGTTAATGTTATTACAGAAGCTAGGCAAGAAAACGCGCGAAAAAATGTAAGAAAATATTCTTTCATTTATTTATTTTATTTATTTCTTGGTACTTTACGATTTATTTAATTATATAAGTTAGATATTCATATACAATTTCATTTACATTGGACCTGATATCAAAGGAAACATTAAAATTAATGAAGTCCTATGAATTTTGTAAGCACTTGTCCTAATAAATTAAGGTCATCATTTTATTAGTGCTCAATTGAGCAATTTATGTGTTCATCGGGAGGACATTGAGTTTTAACTAGAATAAGAAAAATTATACAAATTATTACGTAAATCATTATACAAATGTAGGAATTGTTTATTTCGTTATCCTCACTATGGGTCGTCATACTTGTAGTAAAAAATATTGTTATCTCACGCATTCTATTTGAAAAAACAAAGACAACATTATATCTTAAAACAAGTGTGATGGCAATGGAATTTATGGCAAATATTATACTTCATCATTCGTTTTGAAGTAGAACAACAAAAACTGATTAACTTTTTTTTTTTACAATTACAAGCTCAAGGATTTTATTTCAGAAATCCGACGGCTTGATTGTACTTTAAATAATTTTATTTCAGCAAGCGAGCCAGCGAAATGGTGAAGCGTCTGCTGCCCATTGTTATCCGATTTGCAGATGCGTTGCATACATTTATCGACAGAAAAGGCGATGTGCAGGAAGAGAATATTTCCCCTTCGTATGCCTCAGTTCCTTACGTGTGACTGGGTGGCGACGAAATAACATAATGTCAACCTACATGCTTGTGTACGGCCAGCTCTATGACAAAGTATTGAGGGAGTCGCATGGCGACTAAAATTATCAGTTCTCGGAGATTTACCTTGCCTCGTGTACGAAGTCCCTAACAGTTTCGTAGAATCTTTTTGTGCGAGATTTCTTTACTCTGTCTAGGATTTTTTAATTCTAATTGAAGACTTGTATTTAATTTGGATTGACTGGTGAAAGAAAACGAAATGTTTTCTAGGATCTTTATTTATTCTTTAGAGATCTTGTAAGATTTCGGTAAGTTTGTTGACAATTTAAGTAATTCGTTGTTATTTTGTCTGTTATCTTTCGCCTTGTTTTAAACTAATTAAATAATATAAAGGAATAAAGTTATAATATCCAAAACATATCCTAAGTTGCAAAGTAAGATAATTTCTGAACTTTAGTCATATCAATTTTATCTAGCGATAAGGGATGCTCGTTTGTGTTTACGTTACTTTAACCAAGTAGCGTTAAGTTATAAGTTCTAACTTGACCTTTACAGCTGTTGGTGGAAGTCGGAATTACATTTGCTTGGAATTTTAAGTCACGTTAGCAATATTTTGTTTTATTATAAGGCATTAAAGGAGCGAACGGTGACGTCACATCATGAACCTATTGATTTGATTGAGTTTATTGTTTCAAAAATCTATCGAAAGTTTGTTAAATTGTTCAGGTTACCTACACGTTTATAAATATAATTTATTATAATTAAAGATAAATGTTTTGTCATAAAAATTGTGTCAATGAATCTCATTGAATAAAAAGTTTATTTAAGTAATACAAAAAGCTAATAATATACTTCTAGTGTTGAGAGACAAAATTTATGTCAACAAGTCTGTGCAATTGAAAAAAAAATACGGAGTGAGATTTTATCTTTCTTATTTTTCATCTAAAATATCGTTGTCCCTGAACTAAAAATACGATATATTTCAGAGAAGTTTAGAAGTTCTAAAACAAACCGACAACAGTACATCAATGCACTTATTTAGGAATTTGAATAAGGCTATTCAAACTTTTTCGCTGTTACCGCGAAGATACGTATTTAGAATCTGCCCTATATTTATAATTTACTAGCTGTCGCCCGCGATTCCTTCCGCGCTGATTTAAAAAAAATCTTGTAGCTTATGTGTTTAGTTTGTAACATCTATGGAAAATTTCAGCTAGATCCATGCTGCAGTTCTAGCCAACCTTCCAATAAACATCCATCCATCCAACTAAACATTCGCATTTATTATATAATATTAATAAGAAGTAAGATTTCATAATTTATAAAAATATAATTTCATTAAATAAAAACATAGGATCAAAAGTTTAACTTTTCAATTTGAAGCTAGCTTCGCAATTAAAAGTTTGTTTTATCAATTATAAAGTTGAGTAGCGTGCAAAAGATTGCAGTTATTTGACCTAGTAACTTGCAATCATAGCATATATGCGGTTCAAGTCCTTGATGTTTTAATCCGAAGTTAAGTATTCACTTGAAGTATTAACTTGCCATTAGGTTATTATTAGTGGAAGTGTTAGTAGTGTTTGACATTTACCACTACTTACCACCACCACTTTCACTACTAGTCTTACGTAAGATTTAAAAAAACGCTTTTAAAAGTGTAAAATTAAAAAGAGAAAATATTTAGCCATTGCTAAAGACAATTTTCAATGAAAATGTTGTCAAAAAAGGAAAGTAAATAGTTAAGAATTTTTACTATTCTTTATAGAGGAAAAAAAACTACAATAGAGATATAAAGGACTCTATCTCCCAAATTGAACCAAATTACAGATGCTTATAAAATTTGATTAGAAATAGTTGAGTAGTTTCAAAGTTTAACGCGAATATACATCGTGACACGATTTTTTATATGTATGTCGGAGTTTGCGTTACTGTTGTGATGAATAGATTAAAAAGCCACCTTTACAGATACTTTATATTAGAGCTAATATTAGAGCTCAAGAAACAAGATCAGTAACGTTCGACATTTTATCTTTCTTTATCCAACTTTTTTCATATATTAAAATATTCCTCTTAAATTAGACATTCATAAAATGGAACACTTGAAATGGAATGATATTATTTGTAAGTGGAAATCTGAATGGGTACGCTTTTAACTTCTTCACGAAGTGTAAATTTGTGATTTACATTTTTTTCCGCATCTTTTCTCCTTTTTTGACTTGGACAATGCAAAAGCTGTCATTTTATAAGGTAACTATTGTATCTATTTCGGATTTTAAAGGTCATCGCTCATTCGACTCGGTAGCACTTTTAGTCCCATCTTTTAATCCCTAAATAGAGCATCCTTCGTATAGCATCTGCAGCAGTTTTATATAGAACCTTAGTTAATTCTCTAAATTCGCAAACAACTATCGTACTGCGAACCGGCAGCTAAATTTTAAACGCTTTTATATTAATATGCTTCTAAACCGAACGGACGGCCATAATTAATCCACAGATTTATTGAGCGTGGATAAAAGAGGTTTTATAAAAACCGTAAAACTTTTGAGTTAGCATATAAATAATTTCTCATAATATTGTGTTCATCATTTTTTAAGCCAACTTAAACAATAGAAGACTTAGAAAAAAGTTCATAGTACTTTGAATAATAAAAATGAGTCGTGTAAATTGTCTTTCCTTTCGCCTGCTGTGAAGAACTCTGAGGAAAATTGAAGCAAATTAAGATTCTTCAATAACAGAGTTATTTCAAACTTTGTCGTTTTACACCTGCTTTTGCTTTATGAATAGACATTCATAAAATTATACAATAAAGAAATATTACCGTCGTTTCACTTCAATTTTTCGCCGGCCATTTAACAAAGATGAGAACTTATCTCCCGTCAGATATTAGAGCTATTTCGAGGAACTGCCACGTTGTGCCAATGGATGAGAAATTGCAGTCCTATATCAACTGAGTTCTTTATAAAATAATGTTCCCAGAATACGTATTGTTGAGTTTAACATATATTAACAGTAACCGTATGAAAGTACATCTTTATATATAAAGGAAAGTCGTGTTAGTTACACTATTTATAACTAAAGAACGGCTTTACCGATATGGCTGAAAATTGGCGAGGAGGTAGCTTAGAGCCAGGAGTCGGACATAGGATACTGTTTATTCATTTTTATTTCGAATTTATGCCTTGAAGAGTTGCTTTTTATTTAACTTACTAATATTATAAATGCAAATATTTAGATGGATGTGATGTGGATGGATGGATGGGTGGGCTGGCTACACTAATTAAGCTTTTGTATATATCCACGCGGACGGAGTTGCAGGCGACAGCTTGTACAAGATAAGATACTTTTGTCTTTTATTAATATTTAAATAACAGTTATCCAGACTACTTGTAGCAAAGTAATGAAAAATATATGGAATAAAAGTCTGTAGGTCGTAAAGGAAGTACGAAGAAAACAACTCGTGCAATATATTTTTGAAGAAATTTCAAAGTATAACGTTTAAAGCTGTTCTTGATCACAACAAATTGCAAGATCTGAAACAAATGGCACGTGCAATCAATTGTTCGGACTCAGTATGTGTCAAAGAAGGCACGCTTAGCAATACACTATGCTTCCCTTGTGCCTATTTCAATATACGAATACGAGTAGATCTTACTAATATTATAAATGCGAATGTTTAGATAGATGGACATTTGTTTGAAGGTATCTCCAGTACGATGGATCTCGATGTAATTTGGCGAATATATAGAATAAAGTTTGGAAGAACACGTACGCTACTAATAAAGTTTTTATTTAAATTTCGCGCGGATGGAGTCGCGGGCGACTAGTAGTATATAATGTAATGTCAAAAATAGCACTTAGATTATACGAGCTGTGGCATAATCCGTTTCCTTTCTCAATCTTATATTACAAAGGAATTTCCTGCCTTGAAGAGCACATCCGCCACATCTCTACACTCATTAAAGCACTTCGAACAATCATTTCCTTTGACTTAACATTACAATTCAGTCAGATATTTTGTGCTAGTACTTTTTATTATAAGCTTTTTTATGGCATAAAATCTTTCCAATAAAATTCATACCACTTCCCGTTTACTGATTGAGCGGATCTGATGATGGAGATGAAAGATAGTTTTATGAACTTCACAATGTAACGCCACAACCGCGTCGAGTTTTGACTGGTTTGAATTCTCTTGGCGAATTTTTTAAATAATTTTAGTCCTATTAATTAAAAAGAACATAATAAAAGCTTATTATTAACGTTACGTACGTTTCATTTTTTAAGTTTTTCATTAGTTTTATAAATTTACTACATGAAATAAAATAGCAATAAAGAATAATTGCTACAAAACTATTCATTCTTTAAAGGTAAATAAATCGTCAAAAGATCCTTGTGTCTATGTCTGTTTCCACTTAAGCTTACTTCAAAACTTTCATTATATAAATTTAATTATTATGAGTATTTAACTAATGTTACATGCGAAAAAAATATTATATTCGTGAATAAGGGCTGGTTTATTCATTACGGAAAGGGAAAGTAATATATAACGAGATAAGTTTTTTGTAAGTTGAATTTAATTTGGGTAGAGAGGCTATCAATATTTGGGTTAGCAAAATTACTTTTTTTTTTGCAACGTAACAATCATTTATTAGATATAATGTAACTAGAAGAGAGATCATTAACGTTAACAGCCTAACTATTCAAGAATAAATTTTACGTTCAAAGTTAACGACATAAAAAAAAATATAGTCAAACAAGGATATCTGAACCGATGAGAGGCGCTGCTATCGCGGTTGCTTCTGTCAAAAATGACAGCTATAGCACAAATAGGATCTTGTGACGTTTTTACGTTGATAGGGGGGCGCTAGTGAGCTGTCATAATTTAGTTTATGCCCACCTGTTCAGATAGCCTTGTCGGTATACAAACCTTAATGCGTATCAGAGAAAAACACATTATCCTGTCAAACGGGAAGTTATATTATCTTAGTAGAAATACTATGCTCCCCATTCAGTAGTAAATAGATTGTATTCACTACGTCGCTTTTGATATAGAGATCTTATATCTAGCCATATATTGCTCTATTGTACGAAGTTGTTATCAGTCAAGTCGTTTGGTTCACTTGCCTAAAGTATTGTTTATGTATGTTGTACAGAGATAAGAAAAAAGTTTAGTTGGTAATGGTATCTACCATTGCATGTAAGCTGAATACCACATCTAGCATTGAAAATGTTCGAAGTCTATATTTTAAGTGGTTTCATAACTGAGAGAAAAAGCTGTAAGGAGCTTTCTCTGATAATGGAACACTTATAATCAAAATTATGTTTGTTTATTTTGGTGCTTTACGGGTAGCAGGCATGATGTTTACTTTTTGGCAATCATATTTTATTAGTAATTATGGCATTTCGTTAAAGTTAGAAATACACAAACGATGAACATTAAAATAATTATGTATCATTGTAAATTAAGCAGAGAAACAGAAATTATTAATCGTTCTTATTAGTAGAAACAATAATAAGGAATCTTAAAATTAAATATTATTTTATGTTCATCACAAACTGTTCAATCTCTTACAGATTTCCCATCGGTATAGTAATCGACAAAATTGTGAGATGTTCCCCATTCATAAAAAGGGACTCAAAAATATACAAAAGATTGTGTACTGTCTATTTTTTTGCAATTAAAGAAGTAGTTTCGTTTGATTTTAAATGGAATGAAATAGTTATAAGCAATAACTTACATCTGTCCATACCAATAATTATGTCTATGGCTCATTTGTCATCATCATCATTATCATCACCATCATCATCATTGTCATCATAATAATTATTATCACCATCGCCATCATTAACATCATCATCACCACCACCATAATGATAACCATCATCATTATTATCATCAGCATCATAATCATCATCACACACGTAGTGTCAGCGCTCCAGGTGATGATAGTCTCGGCACAAACTTCTTTATTATGCTTACTAACTATTGCTTGAGGCTTCGTCCGCTTAGAATTAATTATACCATTTAGCTCACTAGTTTTTGACCATAGTATTAAAAAAGGGAAAAAACATTACGAACGTTACTCAGGCATAAAAACAACTACTTTCGTTTATACGCCACGTCTAAATATTACCGGATATTACCCGAAACAAACGGAGATGCGGACAAACAGCCAACAGATACACTTGACATAAGTAATGTTATTTCAGGGCATTCGCATTTTCATTTAACTTATTAAGTTAAATGAAAAGGGCATTGGCGATTATCCGTAAAGTGTGGTGCAGAAGGCAATTAGTATTCGTGATCTATTAGAGCGGTCTATCTTCAAAGTGGATTTTAATAGGGCGTTAGAGATGATAAAGTGAACGTAATAACAAATTTATACTAGTGGAATCGACGCTTAACGGAGTGTAATTTATTTAGCACAAGCTTCAGTGTGTTACGTCATTATCTAACTATCACAGTCAATTTAAACTTAACTAAACTTTTACATCATACTTCTTACTAATATTATAAAATAAAAGCGAATGTTTAGATTGACGGCTGGATGGATGTTTGTTTGAAAGTATCTCTAGAACGGCTGGCTAATAATTGTGGTTTATAAAAGAGGTAGGGAGATCGTGAAACACCTCTCGCGTCTTTTCCACATTTATACAACTTTGTATACATTCTCTTTGGTTTCGGGTGCTCGTACACATATGTCAAAAAAATAACTAAAAATCAAATAAACCATATTTTATAATCTCCAAAATTTTTCACTTTACTATTGAAACCTGTGTGTAACATTTGATGTTCACAGTTAAAGTTGTTTATTATATATTTGTATATTTAATAGTAAGCTTATGTTTAAACTTAATGATTCAATGTGTAATTAGAGAAACATTAAAGCTATGTTATTTGTGTAAATTACGGCTTACATTCTGTGATAATACGTATATATGTCGGGCTTTGATGATTGTGGCAATTAACGCGTATTGATAAGGTTGTTTTACGGTTGTTTAGATAGAGGGGGCCGCTTCAAACGGGAAACGACATTACAAACCAGATGGCAAGCTTTTGATTACTGTCAATATTGTAAATGGCTTGATGTTTTGTCATCATCGTCAGCTATATGTTCCCATTGAGGAGCTGGAAGCCTACCTTAAGTTAGGATTGACATATATCTTGTAACGAATCCTGCCACATGGCAAGTACATATGTACATTTATCTGACGATCTTACTATGAGGGAAAACATAGTGCAGCAATCTGTACATATCTGCGAAGAGACTCAAATACTGAAATCAACTAACGCGCACTGGGCCAGTGTTGACTATGGCCAAGTCACCCTTAACTTAGGGTAAGCTCCGAACCCCTGGGTGGGGACGTATAGTGACCTGATGAGCTGATGATGATATATCTTGTAACTGATGTGAATTCAGAGCATTAGAAAAAAATTGCAGAATGCACGGTCACTTCGCTATTTCAGCAATTTCAGATTGCAGTTCCTTGTTTGCCTCCTTATGATATAAAAAAATCTATTCATAAAAAAGCCTGAGTATTACTGTATTTCAAAGTACTATTGTAAGACTAACCTCACAACACAACAGATTAATCTTTCTTTATTAATTAATGCTTATAAGCAAAATATTAGCACGTTTTGATGTAAACCACTGAATGTTTACGCTAATTTAAAAGTTTAACGCGACGTGTTCACATCAATAAGAGTTATTTAAAAGGACAAGGCTTCTTGTAAGAATTTTGATTTGATATACTTAAGCATTAGAATACATCTTTGGTTGTGTTTTGTGTTTATTTTCCTGTAGTTTTTTTTTGCCGGAGTACCTCTGACTAAACATTAAGTCATATATTTTCTTAATTTAATTTATTGAAGAGTATGTTCTAGAAATCCAGTATTGAAAAATGAAATTACTGAAAAATATTATTGCTTCATCTAAGAACTATAGCGAGGTAAAATAGTTGAAAATTTATTTATTTACAAGAGTCTATGGTAGGTATTAAATTTCGTGATAACAAATTCACTCAATGCGGTTTATATGAGCATTGTTAATTAAGGTGTTTCACGTAGAGGAGTAACTGAATAATTAATAGATTTTAACATTCGTACCTCGATATTAGCATTGATTAGGTTTATTAAACGTGTTACATGCTATAGTAGAACTTCGAGGTTAAATTCTATGTAGAACATATTTGTCATTTCAACATTATATTTACGTAGACATGAAAATCATAAAGCTTAATTTGAATATGGAAAATGTTTTAAAAGGTTGAGTCGAAAAGAAAGTTACAAAAATATTATATCGTTTATTTTTACATATTTCTATGTTTCTATCAAAGATGTTAAACTTTAACCTTTTCTACTTAAAAGAAAACTTGAAATATCATAACGGGACTAAATGGATTAATTTAGAGTAGAAGTGACGTCCGCTTAATCCCTTTAGACGTAGCGACTTTACTGTGCATTTTGTGGTTAAAAGAAAATGAAATAGCACCAAAAATATTTCGTGTAAGATTGCTCGATAAAATTTACAGGGTCATTTTTATAATTTTAAAAAAGTAAAGAGATCTCATGTAAATACAAAAGTTAGGTTTTCTGACAAATTGGACCTAGAGGTATTTGTTTTAACATTTGCGTTAGACACGTCGTATTAATGTAATATGAATATTACAAACACTGAACGTATATGTAAACTGGCTGCCGTATTAAGTTGGATTATCAAACTTCATGAATAAGAGTAATGACGTCGACTTTAAGTTTATAAAATATCTTCAAAGTAGTGCTATAATTATAAAGTAAAAACACGATTCAAACAATACAGGTGAATCTATCTTGTCGTTAATTAAATGTTGTCAGAAGTCAAACAACTTGCGGGCTTTTAGAACTTGGACTGATTAAAATGTTTGCAACCGCTTAAGGCGAACATTCTGAGCTCTTATCAAATGTAAAGCTGAAGGTTTTCGATCGATTGAAAAATATTTATTAGCAGTATCACTGCTTAGTAATCTGAAGTAACCAGTTAATTATATTATTTCGTTTTTATTTTTCATGAAACCTTAAAAACTAATAAAAATGTAATCAACTTTGTAAACGAAACATAAAAAAAAGTTTTATATTTTGAAGAAAAGACATTGGTGCCAAATACTGTAGATGATAAATAGGCAAGGTATGTATTAAGTTTTCAGTAGCTGTTGGCTACAATTAACTATGGGTTTCTATTGTCGTAACACTTGTATAGAAACATACTATGTCATTTTCTTTGAAAATAACAACAATGTTATGTTTTCTTACAAGTGTACAAATACTTTGGTAATTCAATTTCAAGGTAAAATTTATTTACAACTACAGCATCACATGCATAAAACATAACAAAGATTGAGAAGTAATGCGACGTAGGCTGAAATGCGTTACCAAAAGGAAATAAAACACGGCCGTTAAAGACAGTTTTTCTACACGTCCAGTTTCTGTTCGAGCTGAAAGCAAGATACGTTTATAGAATATTAATGGAACTGTGCCCGAGTACCCAATTATGTAACTAGAGGAACGCTGTTTTTGCTCAGTATTGCCAATATTTACGAAAAGTAAAGTTATAGATCTAGCATAATTCAAATCTACATTTGACAATCTTGCTAATACTAAATGATGATACTACATATTATAATACTAAAGATGTAGAATATAATCTGGGGGATTAGACAAAAACGTATAGAGCTGATAATAGCTTTCGAAGTCACACGAATGTCGCGCGTCATTTCCATACATTTTTGAAATTGGATATGGGATCGCTTCGAAGCGAATGAACTTTGTATAGCCTCGCTGGTAGGTCACATAGACTACTAGTTAAGGTTTTTTAGTTACTTGTATATAAAGAATACAATAAAATTTATTGGTAATGTTATAATTACAGGTCATAAGAGGACGATTAAAAAAAAATCACTCAAAAAATTCTTTATATGAATATAGAGCTTTCTCCATATAATGTTATTATAATATAACCTGCATATATCTCTGAAAAAAATCAAAGATATGTGTGAAGTCTACCAATCCGCACTGGGCCATCTTGGTTGACTAAGGCCTAGTCTACGTGTCACTAGACAACCACGGGCATTAGGTTCGAGGCCCTCGGTTAGTTGACGTTACGAGACGCCAAGGAACTTTTACTTAATTTAGTTTAAGCATTATTAATATCAATGTTATGAAATAATAAAGGCTCAATTAACAAATTAATCGTTCCATTGAAGCAAAACCAAACTAAGCGGCAGCATTAAATCAAAATACGTCCCACAAACAATGTAAAGCGAAGTAATTCTAACGGGTCGGGGTGGTATTGACATTCGACCCAGCAGATTAATTGAACTTCACGAACCTGTCATGCGCACATTTATTGTAAAAGGCCAAAAGCAGTATCTTTCTCAACACTCTATAGGATGGGGTATTCTGTCCCCAAACCTCTTTTGAGGAAAGCACTCAATGCTGATTGTATTATACTCAGATGGTTGCTATTAAATGATAGTCCAATCTGTATTTAGTTTCTACAGCTTGAACACACCTTTACATACGTAGGGGAAGGTGGGGTAAGATGGGAAATTAATGATATTTCATAAATAAAAGCCTCAGTTTTTAATTACACCATGTAGAATTTTTATTAAGAAAATAATCAGTCTTTCTTCTTTTAATTATAACGTTAACTTATTGCAAAGTAACCACTATTTTCTTTAGTATAATTAATTAAAAATTGCGCGTCATTTACAGCGCTATTATTTAGTTTTAATATTAACCATTATCCAAACTAACGTGTTAGTTATCAGAAGAATTCAATGTAGATTAAAATAAGTTACAATTATAATAAATAGTTTAGTTATATAATTAGTTTAGTTTAGAGAGTTCTTTACACCTTGACAAAGCCGGGGCGGATCACTAGTAATAAAGAACAGATACATGCAACTGTGGAAATTATTTTAATAAAATAACATAACATTACATTAATTAGTGAATGAGGTAAATTCCCTGGAAAATACATTAGATATTGGGATATGAATAAGGATAAAGTAGTAAAATAATAAATTTTTATTGCCTACCGAAATAGAACATCCTTTGACCCCGATCCGGTCTAATGCGAAATGGCGTTTGTCTCTAAGGCGCCGGCAAATAAGCGAATGATTTATTTTAGTCAAGGTCTAAGATTATTCCAAATTATTAGCTTTGTTATGTTTTATTTATTTTCGTTAAATGCTACGTGTTTTGTAGCTATGTAGCATAACGTAGCAGAATGTAGTAACCAGGGCTGTCCAACACATTTATGGGACGAAGTAAGTAAAATCCTATGTTAGGGCTAAACGCCAAACAATAAATGCTAACCGTAATTTGTCAACATTGATGCAAAAACGGGATATGCATAAATATTCATAGTTATAATGGTATCTTGTCTAAGAACTTGCTTATTTTAATTAATCGTATCAATAATCATCTTTTAAACATATTGTTGTCATACGATTAACGTCTGATTGAATTGTCAACGACTAAGCTCCTACGGCTTACGAGCTTGATTAATTTCTAATCACATGAGTTTACACAAAGTTTTAAGTCCTTTGTACAATATACAACACAGAATATAACTAAATCTACATTGTACTACTAAGTAAGAGGAGTAAGCTGATCAAAATTATAAAGAAACTAGCTGTCGCCGACGACTCCGCCCACGCAGTATTTAAAAAGAAAATTAATTAGTGGCCTATGTGTTCTTCTAGACTATGATCTACATATATGCTAAATTTTAGCGAGATCCATGCAGCCGGTCCGGTGACACCTTCAAACTAACATCCATTCATCTAAACATTATCATTTATAATATTAGTAAGAACTAACATAAACTCTACCATAGTTGTGATGGAATAGTAAGATAATTGCTACATTTTAATAGAAAGATATTTTTTACATTGATAAATACCTAATTATATTAAGCTGCATCAGAACTACAAAAATTTCCTATTATTAATATTACTTAGGATCTTTTCACTAGGTTTAATAAATCTTTTGTCCTATTAATTCAATTAAAGGCACTTAAAATAGCTAAATTGTTAATATATTTATTAAAACCCATGGCGACACATCTTGTCTATAAAATACATGTTACGTAAAGGTATTAAGGTATTTATAAAATCTAAAAAGCCTTTCACACGTAAAGCTTCGCGTATTGTTAGTACAATGAACAATGTCGATGCGATCAATTGGACCCATTGTTATGACCGCCGCTGGTCGGCTTCCATTAGGCCCCGCATTTTCACTTTAATGCAAGCCTTGCAAATAGGGATGTGCATAAACCTGCACTATATTGTATGTCATAAAACAAATAAAATAGATATAGCCAATGAAATAAACTAAATCCATTTAAACATTTTTGATTTACATGACCAGAAAGAAATATTTGTAATAAAAAAGACTACTAAAATACCTTACACATTTATGGTATGAACATGGCAAATTATAAGAGGGAAAATCTTTTAATTTTCAGGAATGAAGCTCACATAAAATCATATTATATTTTCATTATAAATTTTACAGTTCTGATTTATGTCAGTAGGTGACATTAAGATAAAATTGAAATAATTAAGAGTCATGTTAAAATAGGTCAACAAGATTCTAAGCTGCGAAAAGCTTAAGATATCTATACTACTAGAACTTAATCGTCTTTACACCTTTTAACAAATTCCATCATAATTATCAACCTTTAGTAAGTAGTATATTAAAATGTTATAAAAATATGTTAAGGAAACAACATATTATTTGTATTACAAACAGCGCTTTTATCGTTCTACTTTATGTAACGTAATGCTATCAAGAACTTAAGTGCATAGTATTTCGACGAATAAATTAATCTCCAACACGAGTACTGATTAATTTTCCAGCTGATGGACGTACAGCGACCAACACCCCTTTACCTTCTACTCGTTTCAGTTATCTACGACCTTCCTATACATAGACTATGATTAGATAATCGTAGATTACTTTGAATAAGCCAAGCGACTGAAGTATTGTCCAAACAACTACTTTTTGTAAAAATAGAACACTAACTATGTAAGTTTGTTATATCCATTGATTGGAGGCATATTAGAACTTTTAGCAAAATTATTAGCTTGTATACTAATACCATGTGGTTAGTCATCATCATCTCACTATACGTCTCCGCTGAGGGACTCGGGACCTACCCTAAGAGGGGTGACTAGACCATAGTCATCTACGCCGGTTCAATGCGGACAGGCAGACTTCACACATATCATTGAATTACTGCGCAGATATGTGCAGGTTGCATCAATATTTTCATTCACCATTAGAACGTCGAGTAAATGTACATATGTAAATCGAAAAAATAAATTGGTAGATGGCGGGATTTGAACCCAGGACATGCATGCATTACAAGTCAAGCGCCTGACACCTGTACCACAGAGGTTAGTATTTTGAATTATTTAAAATTATCCGAATAAATGTTTTACAGTATAGCATAAAATACTTTTCAGTTGGAGCATTGCAGTAACATTTACAATTTCATATGACGAGCGCATACACTTAAGTGTGACACTGTCAACTCTTGAAGCAATTAACTTAATTCGTTCTATGAATACAAATGAGGCTGTTAAAATCCCCTGCGAATGCAATGTTAAATGAATGTTAAATTTATACATTCCTAAATTAATTCATTTGATGAAATTCATAATTATTGTTCATTTGTTTTATCTCGACTACTTACATGTATAATCTGACCAGAAACATAAAACCCTCGCCATATTGCAAAAAACATAGACCCAATTTCTTTGTGCACGTTAGATAGTGATGTAAGAAAGAAGCCAGACAAGATTTTTATATTTTTGGTTAGCCTATAGACATAATTTCAATTAAAATGTGATATTAATTACATTTGACCTATTATAAACTTATGAAGACGCACGGGTTGGAATGAGTCATAGCTGACGTCATATCGTTTGCTATGTTACTAAACTGGGGATGTCTTTCTACGTACAGTCAGCGTCATATAGATCGTCACAGACAAGATATGCAAATATATAGGTACATCAAAAGTAATCAATTATATCGGTACAACAAAAGTCTTCAAAATAATAGATACATTCACCCTGCTCAAAAACATCGGTACATACACAGCGTCAAATATATGAGTACATGCAAGATGCTCATAAATATCGTAGCAGCCACAGCGTCATAAGTAACGAAGCAGTCAAGGTGCGCAAAAATATCGGTACATTTGACAAAATTGAACTCTATCTCTATATACTTGTGATACAATTTGGAATAAACTACTTCTGTTACATTCATTTGACACTTTGTATTAACATTATAGGTTGTCCGGAAAGTTCGTTCCGATTTTCGATAGGAAGCTTAAAATAGACTGTAGCTGAAGTGGATTCATTTTCGGATTTCCACCATTATCAAACGTCACAATAATTTCTATGTTGTGAATAATTTCATTTCATTGGTTGAGATAAAAACTAATTTTTAAAATTTTAGCCAAAAATAAAAGACGTTTTAGGTAAAGAGTCGTACCAATATAATTTAAAAACATTTCCAAAAATTTAAGAGAACAGGGTTTCAATTTTCCTTATAAAGCGGCACGAATTTACTGGGCAACCCAATATTTTTCTTCTCCTGTCATAACGCTTAAATATATTATAAAAGTTTGTCACGCCGAATATGACAGATACGTAATAACTAATATCAAATTTTGCCTTGTCACAATATATACTAGTTTGGCGCAGTGTTCTAGTATGTTTGCCGTAATATGTTTAATAACTTTACCGGTTCGAATCTCAGGCTTCTTTTTTTATCATTTTATCAATCACGGGGTTATTTTTTCATAACTAGTAAAAATTTGGTAATGTAAAATTTTGCTCGACAATTTTTTTTTATAATTTTCGCTGTCGGGTAGAAAGAAATTTAAATAAAGTTAACAACAACTAGGTTAGACCATCGCGGGTGAAGTGAGTGGTCGGAGCGTGGATTGTTTTTGCGGGTTTTAAGAATGGTAAGCGCGGAAACTATACGTACAAGTGTTATCTACATATGTGTGCGCGCCCACGCACACTGGAATGTTTATTGCAATCGACCAAAAATTTGATGTAGTTTGGATATTGACATTCAGTTTTTTTTTCTTTGT
>NW_013531716.1:3443599-3444474 GCF_000836235.2 Papilio xuthus
CATAATAGCTGTATTTTGTACGGCTGCCACAGACATCGCCGTACCATGATTATGTGCTTCTTCCTTCGTAGCATCTTGTGTATCTCTCGATATCGTCGACAAACAGACATCTCTCGGACATATGTTGCTTGAAACAGTCGCGCGCCTTGTAGAGAGCGGCGATGGGGTCCGACGAGACGCGTTCTTCAAACCAAATCTTGGAGTCGACGTCATTTCTTCTTTTTCTACTCCCTTGCAGATCGACCGTAATATACGGCCTTTAGATCCGGCTCGAAGGACCAGCTGTTTCGGCTGCTTGAAGCTAGGTAGCACCCGTGAAGGCACTACCTACTCGCTGCCTGGGACAAGCTCCCAATTGGGTGATCGGTGATAAAAATACAAAGTAAGGGACCTCGTTTTGCACCTTGCGGCACGCAACTCGGACCTCACTTTGCGCCGTCCTGGGGGCCTGTGGGTCCTGGATCGGTGTTACACCGATCCAGGACCCACAGGAGAAGTAGCCAATTTTGCTACGACCAAAAACGCAGGAAAATCGCCCAAGAGAAACACTTGAAATTAAATTGTGTAATTCCTCGGGGTCAGTCAAAACGCGTGCGTGTGGTCTCGGTAGAAGCTGTGATGCGACTGGTGTTGCGCCGAACGGCGCCCTATTTATATGCGCGCTAAACAGGTAGCGCTCGGACCCCCGCATGTTTCGACTGACCCTTTAGATGTATCTTTATTTGAAAATAATCATACAATGTTTACAAATTAAAACATTAAAAGTACAAATTGAACACAACATAACATCGACAATTAAAACCTATGTATAAGACTAATTTAACATACATTAAAATACAAATAATTTATACTACACAAATTGTAATCATGTTATT